>NC_064763.1:26981036-27290936 GCF_011397635.1 Epinephelus fuscoguttatus | reverse complement strand
AGTGGCTCCATGTTGCCTGCATCTGACAGACTCTTGGTCTCAGACAGAGTGGCATGGAGCCTCTCTAAGATCTTCTCCAGGTACACCTCACCTATCAGAGGCTCTGCGCAAGTACAAACAGATCAAAATGATTATTATATGGAAATTCACTCATGATACGCATCAACAGTTCAACAAAAAATACTGTTCCACTGGGGAAAAAAATTGCTGGTGTGTGTGAGTGTGTGTCTTTACCGTTGTTGTGGTGCTGAGAGAGGACCAGGCTGATAAGGGTCCAGCTGTGGTTGCTGGTGGAGGAGGTGGAACTGGGAGAGCTGCATCGCACATTGCACAGCTCCTCAGTTAATCCCAAGAGATGCTCGCCCAAAACTGAACCTTTCAGCCAATCACGACAGCTCTTTAGAGTCTCAGGATCTGTACATGCCTGACAGGACAGATAGCAGCACAGATATTTATAACAATGTAAATGTGATTTATAGGTAGATAACAGACTATGATCTCTGTAAACATATGACACACATACCCTCTGTATAATTTGCAGGATAATTCTCCACTGTAACTCCATCTAGAAACCAGAGAGAAGAGCACAAATAAGTAGAGTCTTAACCTACGACACAAGAGGTCATCGCGCTGCATGAGAAAGATGTGAATCAACATCAGGTCATATGTAATGACATCTGCATTTCATGTTACCATAGTGATGTGGTTGAGGATGCGGATGGTCTCCTGCTGGCTGCAGCAGTACAGTGAGCTGAAGACCAACTCCACCACATGCTCAGTGTCTCTGCGGCCCTTCTCAGCCAGCCACACCACCACCCGCTCCAGCAGGAACTGCATTGCTGGATTCTTCACGGTCACCTCGTCCCTCTGCTCACCGTCCGTTATTTTGTCATCCATTTCGACCAGTGTCTAAGATGAGCACAGTTTAGGAAAAGGTCATTAGCATCATGTAAGAGCTGCTAAAAATACATGATACCTTTAATATTCATTCCTCAAAGCCATGGCAGTGTTTCTGCATATTCAAGCCCATTAATTAAAAATTGCAAATACTTAACATTACTACCAACAACTTTTTTTTCCACATCTGAAAATTAAAAAGCTAAATTGATGACACAAATTGACAGAAAATAGCCCCTTTTACACTGCAGGCTCAAGACTAAAATGTTGCACCGTTATTCCCACTTGCTGTTCCGTATAAAAGGCATGGACACAGAATGAGGGGACAGAGTTGTTCTCTCTTCAGCCTGTAGCAGAGGTAGTAACAGAGCTGAATTGACGTCTATGTAAAAAGTGTGAGAGGGATGGGTGTGATGTTCTGACGATGTGTTTTATGTGCAACACACCACTAGGAGATTTAAAAAGCAGCTAGCAGCAGTTAGCAGCAATCACAAAGAAGAACAGCAGCCGAAAATTGAGGAGACAACGAGGTCCTGAAGCTCCTCACCCTCCATGCAGAGAACGAGATCAACGGCCATATAACAGGGATAAAGCATTGTTATTGCCAGGTTAATATCATTGTCATTGTTTAGGAAGCGCTGCCCAACGCTTATATTATATGTCACACTAGAGGCCGACGCTGTTGTGTTACATGCCAAGCCTCTTTTGCTTCCTGAACACGAGCATGCTATCAAGAATGACATACTGGTGCAACATTATGCTGTTGTTGTCTGGTTCTGTGTAAAAAACAAAGCCGCATCAATAAGTGTTTTGGTTGTGGCAGTGTTACGGGAGGGGTCTCTGTGTAAAAGGGGCTACTGAAATACACTTTTGTCTGTAAACATCAAATATGACTTACACTGAAGACCCTGGGTGTGTGGAAAGACTGCAGGAGGAGGGAGAGGAAAACAAGGTGTCTCTCCGAGTTTTTCTCATTCACATGCACCAGGCACAGTTGTGCCAGCTGGCACACTACATCCTCAAAATGCTGCGTCTGTAGGGACCCAAATGACTTCTCATTCACCAGCTCAGACACTGTCTGAACAGGCTTCTCGACACCATCCCCCTCGACTCCAGTTTTCTCATTGTCTTCTGGTTTAGAGAAACAGATCTTGACAGATTTCTTCTTCTGGACGTGCTTTCTTTTTACTCTCTCAGGATAGCGCATTACCTGTAGACATCAGAGAAAGTGAAAATAGATTTATTTCGGCATTGTGTTTGCTGTTTCACTTTGGCCACTTTTAAAAGACATGAATAGCTCTGACAGCATTATTGATCTGTTGTATCCTTGCATGTCTGAACCAGAGATTCCACAAAACAAAACCTACCTGCAGCAAGGTGGCTACCCCTTCTAAAGCCTGTGGATCTGCATCCTCATTATCGGCATAACGCACAAACAAAAGACCGAGTCCCTCCCAGAAGTCTGCCAGAAGCCCTTGAAAGACATCACTGCTGCCATTAGCTTCAGCTTCACTGTGTAAGCCTGCCCGTTTCTCCCAGGAAACAAGTATTTCAGTGACCAAAAGGAACAGAGGACCGTTTTGAAGGGAGGGACTTCCAAAAGCCTTTTCTAGTAGTGGCAGGAGCTACAAAAAGACAGAAAATAAAACAGTGAAACAAAGGTAGGGACTTAAATAGATCTGATATGACTGGTAAAGTATGCGTGACTGTGTGGTCCCACCTGCTGTGAAATAAGCATGGTTCGAATCTTTTTCTGTTCCTCCTCTTCTTCTGTATTTTGAAGTGTGCAGTACCTCAGGCACTCGACAACAGAAGTCACTATAGCTGCAGTTTCCGATGGGCTTGCCACTGCACGCTCACTAGACAGACTGACACCAACACACAGACACTTGAGGCTAGAGAGTGTGACACAAGACTGATTCATAATTTAAAAACACATTTTTTTCATCAACATATGTCAGGACATGGGCAGCGTTTACAAAATCACAAGAAAAATAATTAAATTACTGCTCATTTCATTTAACTCAGTTTGACTGTTATGAACTACATCAGGAAAAAAATACTCAAAATGTGTAAATTTATAAATGAAAATTATTAATTTTATTAGATAAAAAATTAAAATGTTAATAGAATCATTGAGTTGACCGACATTACTTTATACAACGGTGACACAATATGACCACATTGTCACAATAGGTTTCCCTTGAAATTCAATATATAACAATCACCCAGCCCAAACGTACATACTTCCAAACACAAAAAAAAATTACCCTTGTATGAATGAAGAGAAGAAGGTGGTGTAGAAGTCCAAGGTTGGCTCAGTGACCTGTGGGGGCAGCTTGCTGAGGAGCGGCATTAGATTAGGGTGGAAAGCTTTCGCCATGCCTTTGCCACCATCCTTTAGTAGAGCCCAAAGTTTAGGTAAGAAGCCCTTCTTGGCATTCACATGAGTCCAGCAATCCTGAAATAGGAGCAGAAAAATCTACGATTAGATGCAATGTAACAAAAATTAAACACGTCACATACTGGCGATTAACTGAGTACATCTCTGATTGATTTTGTGTGTGCTAATTTTGGTCATTTTATTTTGCTGCCTCTGAAGCACGAGTGAAAGTTGCTACTCAGTGGACAGAGCAACAGCAGAGAGAGGCATCATACTTTCACATCTGACTCAATGAATTAAGGATTATTTCAACCAAACCAGGACTGGTGATTGTTTGAACGGTGGAGAGACTAACCAAGTCGGTTTTGGGGAGTTTATTTTGTTTCTGTCAAGTTAAAATGAAGTGTGTTTTATGATGAGTTGACAAGGTAAACAAGTTGATCTTTGTTTAGTGAAAGTGAGAAACTTAAATTCAGAGGGTGCACGGTTATAATTTATTAAATTTATTCAGGAAAATAGTGTACGTATATTTGCTTTCTTGATATTTTGTGAGTATATTTTGTTAATTTGTTGAACTAAAAAAGCTACGAGGGCATTTTTTGATTGGCTTGGAGGTGAAATGCTACCCCCCATTAGTTTGGAGCATGTGGCCAGGCATCACACCACTCACCTTCAATATAACTCCCTGCACTACCTTTCAAGTCCCCTCTAATAACTTAGAGGGAAGCCAACTTTACAGAGCACCTGACACTATATTGGCATTAGCACTGCTGTGCACGTGAGGTCATTCTTAAAACACAAGCTTACGGAGATTGTCGACACGACGTGAAGAACAGCTTCCCACACAGGAGGCAGCACTACAGGATCTGTGTCATCAATGCTGAGGAGAACAGCGGGGCAGAGTCGTGCTGCTTCAGCCTGGACCAGTCCTGGAGTGAACTCACACAAAGCACACACCATCTCGAAAAATGCCCCTCGCACCTGTGGAGCAACACGAAGTGGTAATTAGGGACAGTTTTATTGTTTTCCTGTTCAAAAAATATGAACTACAGAGCATTAATTAACTTTGCAGGGTAAAACCTTTCTACATTTTCTGCAAGTGCAAACTAGAAAGATGTCTTTCCTTAACATTTTGCTTTTACATGGCAACATAGCCACAGCTAACAGAGCATCTAAAATAATTTTGGCGAAACCAAAAATAAATTGAGAAACCTTATCTAACATGATGGTTTCTTTACAGTGGGATTATGCCATATGCATAGATACAGGGATATAACATTTATCTCTTACTATATTTGCAAACTATAACCTTTTATTACAATGAAAATTCCTTAGTTGAGCGACACTACACAATGTTCATATACCAGGTGAACTAGTTCATTAGTCTTATTCATTGCCAGTACCTGTGGTGTCTTGTGTTTACTGTATTTCCAGAACTTCCCGGAGTTCAGAAGCTGTGCTAGTCTTTCCTCCAGGGCTGTCCTGTCACTCTGGAGCAGCAGGGAGAGCAGTCTCTTCACCCCCAACAGAGAACTGGTCAGCATGCGCACATATTTACCTTCTCTCTCCTCCTCTGTCACACTTCTAGAGAACACGGGGAACCAGTGACTCAGCAAAGAATTTGACAGAGTGCATTATTGTTGTGCCTACACAGTGAAAGGAATGGACACAGCAACTATAATGAGCTTGACTTACTGTGGATCGCTCAGTGTGTCGGCAGTTTCCTTTAACAAAATATCCTGAAGTACCTGCAAGATAATAACAACAATTTAATGTTAAATATATATCATGAGATTGCAACAGAAATTCCCTTGTGTGTGCTAAAACCACCACTACTACTCACGCTAAGGATCTCATCCTTGCAGAAGCTGAGAGCCTCAGGCTGTTTGGTGGGTGAGAAAGCAGCCTGGAAGGCCTGGCACGCAGCAGAGGCTGCAGGTGTGTAAGTGTCACACTGGGACAGAATCCAGTGGCCCATCAAGCTCTTCAGAAAGGGAGCCAAGTTGCGACGCACTTTCAGCACCAGCTGCTCGAAGGCCTGCTGGGTGGCCTCCCTGATCCGGCGGTCATGGTCCTGATAGACATAATGATGAAGACAAAATTCTCCTAATGTGGACACACCTCAAAGACTTGCACACACATTAAAGTCCCATTAAAATGTCATCCTTAATTTGAGTGTGGCTCCAGGATACCTCTTGTTCAGATCATTTGAAACGGGGTACTTTTATTTGCGAGGCAGGATGCACTATGTCCACAATGATTAAAAGTGACACTGATACAAAAAGGCATTTCATGAATGTATTGTGAATGACCAGCTCACCACTGATATCTTGCAGTAAATCCTCGGCCAGTACGGCAACACGCCTTTCACCTCTTCAGCATTCCGTTCCTGACACATGGACCCAAAGTCCTGCACAGCCTGAGAAAAATACACAGCATCAAGACACACACCCGGACCACCTGGGGTTACTACAGCATAGCCAATGAGAAACTGCATTACATGTTTTATGTACACTATTCTATGTGGTAGGTTGTGGAATGTTTTATATCTTTACAACCCTGATTCCAAAAAAGGTGAGACACTGTGTAAAACATATATAAAAACATGATGCAGTGATTTGTAAATCTTTTTCAACCTATTTACACTTAAAAACAGTTCACTGACAAGATATTTAATGTTAAAACTAATAAACTTTATAGGCTTTTCTTAAATGTACACTCATTCTGAATTTGATGCCTGCAACAACCTCTAACAAAAACTGGGACAGGGGCATGTTTACCACTGTCTTGCATCACTTTTACGCCTTTGCTGGACAGCACAGATGAAGCATGAATGGGGGAGAGAAAGGGGATAACATGCAACAAAGGGCCAGGGGCTGAAATCAAACCCACAAATGCTGCGGCAAGGACACTGCCCCTGCACATGGGACACCAGCTCCAACCACTGAGCTACTGAACACCACGCCACACATTTTCAATGACTGACAAGTCTTGCCATACTGTTGTAACATGTACAGTATGTGCCTTGGCATTGTCTTGCTTGAATAAGCAGAGATGTCCCAGAAAAGACACTGTCTGGATGGCAGCGTATGTTGCTTCAAATTTAGTATGTTCATTTCAGCATTCATGGTGCCTTCACAGATGTTCAAGTTAACCACGATCACATGGACACTAACACATCCCCGCACCTTTACAGATGCTGGCTTTTTAACTTTGAGCTGGTAACAATCTGGATGGTACTTTTCTTCTTTAGCCCGGAGGACACAATGTCCATGATTTCCTAAAACCAATTTGAAATGTGAATTCATCAGACCACAGAACACTTTTCCACTTTGTGTGAGTCCATCTCAGATGAGCTCAGGCCCAGAGAGGTCAGCTGTGTTTCTGGATGTCGTTGATATATGGCTTATGCTTTGCATGGTAGAGTCTTAACCTGCATTTGTAAATGCAGCAACAAACTGTGTTTACCGACAATGGTTTTCCAAAGTGTTCCTGAGCCCATGTACTAATGTCTTTTATACAATCATATTGGTTTTCAATGCAGTGCTGCCTGAGGGATCAAAGGTCATAGGTATTCAGTGTTAGTTTAGAGCCTTGCCATGCAGAGATTTCCCCATATGCTCTAAATATTTTAATCACATTATGGACTGTACATGGCAATTGTGCTTCAGGGAGCACTGCTCTTAAACTGATGTACTATTTGACCACACAGTTTTTTAATACAGTGTTGAACCTCAAGCTGTCCTTGCTTGTGAGCAAATGAGCCTTTACAGGATGCTCCTTTCAAACCCAATCATGGCACTTTAATCTGTTACCTATTATCATGTTTACCTGTGGATTTTAAGCATTCATCAACTTTCCCAGTCTTCTGTTGCACCTTTCCCAACTTTCTCTGAAATATGCTGAAGGCATCAAACTCAGAATGAGTGTTTATTCACAAAACACAATAAAGTTTATCAGTTTGAACTTTGAATATCTTGTCTCTGAACTGTATACAAGTGAATATGTGAATATATTCTGATTTTATCTACGCTTACACAGCGTCCCAACTTTTTCAGAGTAGCGGTTGTACATGGTAGGTGTGTGTTATACGTGGTTGGCTCTGTGTGTAAGAAATAAAGTTAGTTAAAAGTTAAAACTCACTTTCAGTCTAGTAACAACATCCCTCTTCGAGAGTTTCCTGAGCACTAGGCGGAAATCAGCATCTACCAGGTTGTCTATCTCCTCCGCGCCGTGGACAGCAGGGACATAACTCAGCTCTGAGGTGACCGTCGTGTCGAAGCCCACAAACCCCGGGATGACACCACCCTCCCGGGTTAAAACCTCAGCAGCTCGGCCGCTACTGGACGGCTGGTAGCGGGAAAGAAACAAAATCCCATGAAGCAGAAGTGTTAGCCCGACGGACACGTTGTAATTAAGAAACAGCTGGGGCAACACAGCCACACACAGCTGCTAGCCGTTAGCATTAAGTTTACATTAGCTTTAGCTCGTGTTTGTAGCTAGCAGCCGCTAACAACAGACACTCCTACTTACCCGAACATTTCCTTTAGTTCGCTGTTTATTCTTACCCCCCATGGTTACACATTAAAGTTAATAGTATCACTTAATAGAGATAATTAACTAGCCACTCGGTGGTGGCGTTCAGCGGCACAGAGTGAAAGAGACTAATTACGCAGGTGTGACGGAATTGATGACTTCCTGTCTAAACCTTTCAAAATAAAACGACATCCTCACGATTTAGAATAAAAGCTTCTTTGGGCAGATGAATTTAATGGGGACATAGCAGATCATCAGTAGAAGCCACACAGAAGTGGCGTACATCATTTCAAAGCTGGTGCCTGGCGATTAATTTGAGATGCAGCTGAGCATTGTGTCAAGTTCTCAAGTCATAGATCTGTAACAAACAATGTGTTTTGGTGAGACACATATTTAAACTTTGCAAGTATAGAGTGTTGAAGGGCTTATAACATCATGATGGAAGTATTTGATGACCATTCCCATGCTCAGTTATGTCTCATATAATTTTGGGGTTGATACTATCTTTTACACAGTTTTGGTGCTAAATTTAAGCATTTTTTTATCACTTCATAAGTGATAAAAAAGTTCAAATAAATACATCCAAACTGCCCCGTTAAAACACCAAGACCTTGAGGAACACCACAGTAAAATCCATGCAGTGATTCAGTATCACAAACTTTTGACATTTGGATATTTGTGTGAAAATTAGCTTTTTCTGCGATTGGATGGCAAGCACTTCTGTTCTGGAAACTGCTGAGAAACCTCCTTGATGTCAGTTTACCTATGAAAGCCACACATCTTCTGAATGCCTGGGGTCTCTAGTTTGTGAAGGTTCATGAGTTTGTGATTATTCTAGAGATCACTATAGGCCATTTTATACAGTGAGGTCTGTTTCAAAGAAATGGTCTCACTACACACATATTAATAAAATTGGTCTATCTGAATCCACAGAAGTCTCAGCTTTCCAGTCATACCCAATGTGTGCATTTCCAAGTATGTTTAGGGACCCCAGTATGCAGAAATATTCAAATATGGTAGGCCTGGGTGGAAATAACACATTTCTACTGCATGCAAAAACACTGCATGGTACATGTTTGTAAAGAGGAGACTCATGGGTACCCACAGAGCCCATTTTCATTCAGATATCTTCAGGTTAGAGGTGCAAATGGCCATGCTGTTTTTCCCTCACCAAAATTTAGCCCAACTTTGGTGTGTTCTTTAGCCCCCTTCCTGGGAAGCTAGCATGATGTCCTTGGTGATATGGCTGGATTCTCCAGGTCATAGAAGGTATACACAGGTATATGGAGTACACCATTTACAGTATACCCACCTATAAGCCAAAAAGCCCTTGGAATATATAGGAGAGAACACCCACTTCCTCCTCGATAACCTACCCATCTACTAGCAGCACGCCCACCTCATCAACTACCACTACACCACTGGATATCAGTATTATCACTACCTTTTAAACTCAGTCTGCTCCAGCCTCCTGAAGACAGGAAGTTGGCGAGGATTGGCGAAGGCCCAGCAGGTCTCAGAGGGTTAACAGCTTTTACTGTTGTTACCTTGGACAGAAAACAGTTTCAAATGAACATGTAAACACTAAGGGGATTATCCAAAATAAACAGGGTAAGACATGTGTGAGCAAAGTAGTCCCTTACTCCAATTCAATAACAGCTTATAGATAAAAATGCGTGAACAAGAAATTTGAAACAGAATTTTTTGTTTGAATCTATAAAAGCCAAGAGGAAACCGATGGAAAATCTGGAGACCATATACCATTTTGTGGTGTACTGTAAAACAAATGCTAGGAACGTTCTTTGAGTTCAGTTGTTCCAAAATAGTTGAAGAAACTAATTCCATGAATGAATCAACCATTTGCTTGCTCTTTAGCTAAGAGATGATATGCACCATAATACCATCTGTTCTTAACTGTTATTTCAGAATAAATGAGGCTTCATTGGGTATTCTGATGTATCCTTTCCATTTTAAATGAGGTGGGTCACACGCTTTTACTTTGAAAAGGAAGCTACAAAACAGAAGTGCTTTTATGTGCCTACTTGACACAAATATATTTACTTCCGTTATGGATGTCTTCTTCTTGTCCTTTAGGTGTAAACCAAAAGCATTGTGCGCTCATTGCTGCCCTCCGTGAATAAATTGCAGACACTGCAGCCTTGTCAATAATAAAAAACTCATTACACCAACACAGGATCACATGACTAAACCTCTGCCATGTCCCAGCATCTGTAGGCCTACTATGCTAAAGCATTTTAAAGATAAACTGTTACACTCTAGTGATACTTCTTGTAAGTTTTAATTGTATCCTTTGTGGGGTTTTTTTTGACTGTTACCATGCAGAGTGACACTAAAAATTATTTTCCAAACAATTTTGCACTATTAGGAGACATGACTGAGCAGAGGACAGAGTATTAGTACAGTATACATACCTTTAACTCTTCTTCCCTAATAGCAAACAAGCGTCATGTCTGGAATCAGGTAACTACTTCACAGCAGTGCATGCACACAGCGTCAAGCAGCAGTGGTGACGCACCTAAGTATTATCTGATTGTGTAGTACTGCTTAGAATCAGTTGTATCTGTTCCAGTGGGCATGTCTAATCTTGAGGCCTTGACATGTAGCAATGCAGCAAGATCTCAGACAAAGGTAATGAGCAGTATGCCTGTGGAAACTGTGTTGTACTTTATTAGGTACAACTGTTCAACTGCTTGTGAATGCAAATGCTAATCAGCCACCCACGTGACACCAACTCAGTGCATTTAGGCATGTAGACATGGTCAAGACGACCTGCTGAAGTTCAAACCGAACATCAGAATGGAGAAGAAACGTGATTTAAGTGACTTTGGTTGTTGGTGCCAGACTGGCTGGTCTGAGGACGGTCCCAAACAGAGACAACAGCAGTTCTCTGGGTGAAAATACCTTGTCGATGCCAGAGGTCAGAGGAGAATGGCCAGACTGGTTCAAGATGATAGAAAGGCAACAGTAACTCAAATACCAACTCGTTACAACCAAGGTCTGCAGAAGACCATCTCTGAATGAACATGTTGAACCTTGAAGCAGATGGGCTACAGCAGCAGAAGACCACACCAGGTGCCACTCCTGTCAGCTAACAACAGGGAACCGAGGCTACAGTTCGAACAGGCTCAGCAAAATTGCACAACAGAAGATTGAAAAAATGTTGCCTGGTCTGGTGAGTCTGGATTTCTGCTGCCACATTCAGATGGTAGGGTCAGATTTGGTGTAAACAACTTGAAAGCATGGATCCATCCTGCCTTGTATATCAGCGGTTCTGGCTGCTGGTGGTGGTGTAATGGTGTGGGGGAGATTTTCTTGGTACACTTTGGGCCCCTTAGTACCAACTGAGCATGGTTTAAACACCACAGCCTACCTGAGTATTGTTGCTGAGCGTGTCCATCCCTTTATGAACACAGTGTACCCATCTTCTGATGGCTACTTCCAGCAGGATAACGCACCATGTCACAAAGCTCAAATCATCTCAAACTGGTTTCTTGAACATGACAATGAGTTCACTGTACTCCAGTGGCCTCCACAGTCACCAGATCTCAATCCAATGGAGCACCTTTGGGATGTGGTGGAACAGGAGATTTGCATCATGAATGTGCAGCCCACAATCTGCGCCAACCGTGTGATGCTATCATGTCAATATGGACCAAAATTTCTGAGGAATGTTTCCAGCTTTTTGTTGAATCTATGACACCAAGAATTTGATCTTCATCAAAATATTTTCCTCAACATCAAAATTACACAAGATGAAACTCAGCACAGAAAAAAAGCCTTGCACATGATATTCAAAAATGATTTTAATATACACTTTTTTACATAAATCAAAAACATCTGCAGAGTTGCATTATAGTTCTTTGTCATATGTTTAGTTAATATACCACCTCTACTTTAGTCTGAACATCAACCATGCACTATTTTCATTTAAATCATGGCTTGTGTTATGGAGGTCACGTGTGTCCAAAGCTGGGTTGAGTTGAAAAACTGAATGCATATTTTAAGTAAACAAAATGGCAGCTTAAATAACTACCAGAAATATGAGGTGTACACAAAAAAGATGTAACAATTTTACAGTATAATTATGTGTAATTATTTTACATCTGGAATGAAGTTATGATGAACGCTGTGAGATGCAATAGTGTATTTAGTGATGAGCACAGAAATCCTCCATGAGCCACAGAAGTACCCACTGTTCCCATTATTCCATTAACTGCACAACCACTGGGACTGTTTATCACTTAGTGAAAGATGCAATGCAGACTTTCCAGAGAAAATAAAGTATTTAAAATTCCAAACATCTTTTTGGCAGATATCCTCATCTCTCAGCATCGAACAAAAACTCAAGCAGATGGAGCTGTGTACTTTCTATTCACAGACTTCTGGCCTTCAGGCAAACATTTCGATGCAACACCAAATTCCTCAGTAAACAATGTTTCAATCAATGTGGGTTTTAAGCAATGGGGTTCACCTTGGAACTGACCGTGAGTATTAATTAAAATGCAAACAGCCAGCACCATTTTTTTTTTTATATTTTATGAGCTCATGTGAAACAACCAAATATTAAAATTGAATCAGGTTTGGCCTTTATTCGTGAATAAAATATTCAGTCATGCAGATGAGTCGTTTTGAACCCAAACACCAGAGAATGAAATGAAAATGAAGGAGCAGGCTGACTGTGGTGATGACTTTTTGAAATTTGTGTAGACATATGATTTTGTGGTTTAAAATTTTGAATAATTTACAACTGGTTATTAAACTGGATTCTGAATTACATGGATCTGCAAATTTAGGCTCCCTTGCAGTCCAACTCATAACATTATAAAGTCTTGGCTCAGGTAAATACATGTAAATTAAAGGCTATACTTAAAATATACATGTATGACATTTAAACAATTTCTGTATCAACTAAAGGGCCTGTGTATTTAACTGCAAGCAAGAGGTGGAAGAGACACCAAGTATCTGATGGTGAGCTCGTGCCAAACCTTGACGACAGGGGAATTATGACTTTATTCTCGTAATATAACGATTTTTTTCTCACTTTATCTCAAAATATGAGAGAACACTTCAGTTTTTATGGTGCAGAAAGTTTTGAATATGAGCAGATATCCTGCTGAAACACACGAGCAATTAAGGTCCAGGGGTTTAAGAATCAATTCGAATGAATGGTGTGTATAGGTGGCACATAACATTTAGACAGTTAGACGCACAAGCGTAAATCCTGCCTACATGTGTGTTGACTCAGCCGGGATAATTGTAAATAAGAATTGATTTACAGCAGACTAAATATTTGAATGCAACACAGACTGCCTGAGAGCCTCACTGCATTATATTCCAGTATACTGTGAAAGGTAATGTGGCGCCTGATATTTTTTTGTTTGTTTAAATTGATGCAGAAAAGGCACATATTGGTGCATACAAATTCGCCAGAATGCAGGAAATAAAAGTGTATGATGCTCTAATTTTCCTGGGGAAGACCCCCTGCTTAATATGTGTCCCGCTCCAATAATCAAGTTGCTCCCTTTACCACATTATCCATTGCAATTATTATTGTCAAATTTTACAGCACTCTAGTCTGAGATCTGGAGAAAAAGAAAACCTCAATTGCATTTAAAACGCGATGATGACATGACAAAAAAAATAATAATAATTTTAACTGGTTAAAAGTGGTGACTTTCCACCTCTCTGTTTCACATCATAGACCACAATCTAAATACATCTCTCATTAATAAGGCTACATAATTAAATATATATTATCAGTTCCACTCACTAGACAAGTACACATTCAGTAATGATCACAAGTTCTTTCTCCTCGTCAATCACAGTCAAAATCAGGAATCACTGAGTCTGTTTTAGTTTCACACTCTGTTGTGAAATAACCAAACTGAGTTCAGTCAGTACAAACCTACAGGTAACTTGGAAAATGAAGAAATTTTATGATCAAAGGATAAAAGGAATGTTGTTGCAGCCAAAGCGAAATCATTTTTAATTTCCAATTATCCAATTTTAGGCTTTCTTTGTGATTTAAGTGCTGACCCCGTAAGGTTATCTATCACCATCCATATCTTGCAGAGCAGGTTAATGTAAACCTGTACAACGCAAATGAGCAACTTGACAGAAAGATTCAATCATTTAGATGGCTTTCTTATTATTAGAGTTTAGCAAGTGCTATTAGGGTTTCATTAGGACTTTGAAATACTTGTATTAGTACACTTCATTTATTTCACTGGTTACCTGTATTCATACAATCCCAGCCAGTAAATGTGCTTTTGTGCAGCACCACGCTGAACACTCATGATGCCCTGCTTTGGACAGATCACAGGCTTTTAAATCCTCCAAAGCATATCCCATCTCATTACACAACAACACCACTTCTGAGCTGTCATAACGCCTTTTAAAAAAAAATCCTTAAATTACTCAGATAGAACAGCCAAACTGTTCACGTTGAGGTAACCCTAAAAGCCCCTCCTACAGCCTGCTCCCAAGTCAGCCTAGTTGGATATCTGCTCCCGGTGGGAGCACCGTGGTGAAACGAGGGTCCAGTTTGGGCACAAAGCCTTTAAAGTCCCTGGAGGCCTGAGTCCCGAACACATCTAGCAACTGTCGGTTCATCAGGGCAAACCTATAGAAGAGACAGAAAATAATCTCAGTACCATTATGACAAAAGCAACTTTCACTAACAGGTGACATTAACATGGACGGAAACAGTCGAGCTATAGACGATCTAAAAATACAGAGTTGGATTTAACTGATAAAACAACGTTTGACAGCTGACAGAGTCCACACAATTCATTCATACCTGCCCTTTGTTAAACGCAACAGGAACTTCCAGTATGAAGGCCTGAGGTTCTGCACTTCCATCACAGCCTGTGCAACAGTAATGAGTCATCCATTAAATCCTCACTCAGCATTTATGTGAGTATAAAACCAGTGTTTACGGGATACTTACAGCTTGGAAACAGATAGCGGTGGAGATGGCGTATATGACCGTGTCTGCATGAGGAAAGTAAGGGAACTGACCAGCCTCAATGCCCTTGAAGTACATGGTCTGAAGACAGAGAATATCACATGTTCTGTTAATGATAAACTGTCCAATAAAAAGAAGTTTCAGATAAAGATATTTTCTGTAATAGTTGTTCTGGCTATATGCTAATTTAGGAACTACTACTACTCTAGTGTGAATAAAAGCAGCCACAATGCTAGATGAGTAATGTTTATTATGACCTGCTGCTACGTTTAAGTAGTCTCACCTAGCCAGACTTAAGCCCTGTTTCCACTGAGCAGTACGGTGCAGTTCAGTACACTTGTTTTACCCAATTCCACTGTGAAAAGTTGTGGATGGTACCAATGGAACTGTTCTGTACCGTCGCCTTTTTTGTCAACCTTCTGTTGAAGTACCTAGCACACAAATCTGGTGCTACAAAGGTGGAGCTGCGAACACTGCAGTCCGTTCACTGGTCAACAGGATCACCTCTCCACATGCAAATGTTCCAACAAAAACAAGTTCTCTCCCACCTTTTTTTGCAAGAACACTGTGGCTTAGTGCTGCCCAAGAGGTTTAAGATTGGTTTAAAGAAACACAAATAATTCAGAGTGTTTTTTCCCCTCAGTGTGGAAATCTGATGGGCTCAGTCAGACCTTTCTCCAGCACTGGCACAGTCATTAGATAGGTCTGGCTATGCAAGAATATACACAGATTTACACTAACCAGGTGCATACAGAGCATGTAATAATCTTTTTACATTTTCTTAGTAACCTAAGAAAATCCAAATACCCTTGGGATAAGAAATTAATGTTGGTGTGTATAATTTCTTGACAATGTAATTTTCTTTTTACTGTGATTACAGTAACATCACTTGTTTCTGAGATCTTCTTTTACCTCCACCAGCTTCGAGAAGAGATACATGGATATTGACGTGCTTTTGTAGAAGAACATCGAGATACCAGCCAGGAAGCCTTGAACGACAGGGGAAAAATACAAAACATGATTGTTAGACAGATTAAATCAGCTGAGACATGATGCAACATCAGCTGAGACAATCCTGAGAAGGACTGCTCTACAAGGATTTTGTCTGACAGAGACATTTCTGTCTCACCGGCTATCAGTGCATGGAGCTCGTCATCAATGTTACGCAGCCAGCGCAGCAAGCAGCTTGTTCCCTGAGTGAGAGGAAAACACATTTAAAAAATTAAACAATACTAATATGACCAGACAGGAGATACTGAGATGGAAAAAAGATTGGAAATGTGAGTGAAAATAATATAAAATATGTGGGGGAAAAATTAAAGAAATCAGTGATTGCAAATGGCTGAGTCTTAAAGAAGGTGGGAGACAGAAAGATATGTTGTACAGCTTATATATTCTAAAACTTTGGCACAATGGTTTGTACAATTTTTTGCCAAATTACAAGAAAGGGAAGAGGCAAGGAACAGTCCCTCCAGGATGTTGTGATCACAACAATTAACACAAATCCAGCCAATCCCTGTGAATTCTTCTAATCACTGCAACTTTACGGCTTTTTAAAATGACTGAGATCTAATTTCATTGTAGAGCTGTGTGCAGCGTATTGATTCACTTCACACCTCCTTGCCCCTCTCCCTCTGTTTATCACGAGGCTACTGCTGCACCTGGGACAGAGTCACACACACAGTGACGAGGATAACTGTTAGCATCATACGGCTAATGTTACACATTGATTATTAATGGGTTTAACGTCAGAGTCCAGCCTTTTTGGCACTGATGTGAGATTGATGGGACTGTTTAACAGCACAGTGTCAGACGTTAGCTGCTGCTGTGTCTACCAGGCAGAGAGAGCAAGAGGAGAGTGGCTCCTGGAGACAGCCCTTCTGTGCCGCATCAAACAGCTGTAACAGCTGACCATCACAGATCACAATCATTAACAGATTCTAATTTTGTGGGAAACACTGAACGCTCATAATAATAGGCTCCAGATCCAAGACAGCATCACAACTATTTTTGCAATTTTTAGTTGTTCCCACAATTCCATTGCAAAAAAATGTCTAAAACGATCCCAACATGCATCACAATTATTTTAGAAGCGATGCAGTGAAATCAGGTATTTCAGGCTGCAACAAACCCCCTCAACACCCTGTGAAATCCTGGAGGGACTGAAGGAAGGTAAAAAAAAAAAAATAGTAAAGCAGGAAAAAATAAAAAAGGGAGACGTCAGTGGAAAAAATGTACCTTGTAGATACTGACGAAAGATCCTAGAAAGGCCCCTAACTGGAAGTTCTCCTTGTTGTAGAAGAGCGAGGCGAGTCGTGAGGGTTTGGTAAACATGTGCCTGAACGCTGAAGGCACTTTAAGACAACACTGTATCAGGTAGCCAACACTGAACATCCTGACAAAACCCTAAACCATAAAAGAAAAGAAAAAAGAGTTAATACTGCATTTTTAGTACTTAATAATATATAATTTGAGTATTATAAATCCATCATCATAAAAAAAGTCGTACTTTCACACAGTAGGAAATGCAGTTGTCTTGGTAATGTTTACAACATCTGTGTCTTGGACCCTTCTTGCATCTAGATTATTTAAAGCAAACAAAAAACAAGTTAATTCTGGGCACTCTGTATAAACCTTGGCATCAGTGTAAATGTGTGTGTTCTCTTACATTGATTCTAGCAGTTCCCTGGTGTAGGCTACCAGAGTTTTCCTCCTGGAGCTGGGCCTTTCTGCTGACACCTGCAGGTCCTCCGTCTCTATAGCAGCTGTCCTCTCAGGGTGCCTTGTGTAGATGTGCTCTGCCACAAGAGAGTGAGTTGGGATCTCTTCTTTTCCGATGATGAACCTGTGACAGAAAACGCACGCCACCTCTTAACCAGCTTTACCAAAACACTATCAGTTAATCTAAATCACGGCATCAGTGGGAACAGGGGCAGCTTACTTTAATGCTGAGAATGCAAAGCCTTTGAGACCATCTTGACTCCTGCAGCATAAAACACAAACTTTAACTCAAACTCTAACATTCGCTCCTGATCTATTGATCAATGTTTTACATTTTACTGTGAGAATCTGACCTGAAGAAGAACATGTAGAGTGATGCAGTTATGCAGAACAAAAGCACCTAATGGGAAACAGAGACAGAAGGAAGGCATTAGGACAACAGGTGGAACATAAGCATCTAGCTACGAGACTCCGGAGCCATTTTGAACATATAATCAAACCATGTATTACAAATTAAGGTGATGGTGAAGCTATAATATTGGTGCAAGCTGCCTACAGATATGATGGTATACATGTAATCTTCAAGGGACACAAACTACTATAAAGTTTATTTAAAATCATCTGAGTACTTCCTGTCGTGTGCTACCACATACGCATTTATCTGCCTTCTCACCTTGAAACGGACAAAACTCATTTGAGATTGGCGATATGTGAAAGAAAACTGACAACACACCATCAATACCAACAATCCTATAATATCCTTTGCTCTTTGTTGTCAAGGAAATACTGGAAACAGCTGTCAACGTGTTATTTAAATGCTCTGAGCGAGCCCCATTATTTAGCTGCCTTCACTGTCATCTCCTCAAACCTTCCTTTTATCTTACCTCGCCATGTTTGATGGGTTTGATGATGCCTCGTGTCACTGCCATGCGGAACAAAGTCTCAGTGGCCTGACAACAAGATTACACTGTCACTTATACATCATGTGGCAAGAAAGAGCAGATATATCACTTTCCGTGCAACAAACAATGTTTGAATGAATGGAGGAGCTCTTACAAGATTTGTCATGTATATTGTCAGCAGCCCTCTCCTGATGGGGGGGAAGAAGGGAGACATATTGATTCTTAGTAATCACAGAATCAGTATTCACAAGGCCACATCTGATATTTGAGATGTATACAACAACTTCCCATGAACTAAGTGCCCTTTTTGTGCAGTGGTGGCAAACATGTTACAGTTTAAAACATTAAAAGATTTGAGATGAAACAAAAGAAAAGTTTGGTGAAAAACAGGCCGGAGTCTCACCTGCTCTTACGCTCCAGGAGGATGGCAATATAGGATGCTGGCAGTGCTGCCCAAAACCCAGCAGACCAGGAGTAGAACCCTCCAAGAAGTTTCCTGAAATAAGTAATATATTCAGCATTATTTATTTTCTTTTTTTCAACTGAAGGGTGAACTCAATCACACTGTCAGCGCCGGTTTTCTATGTTTTGGTCAGATCTTTCTTTTCCTTTTTTCAATCAAAAGGGGAAAAATTATCTAAATGGCATGTTAAAAATACTTGTACGGCTTTAGTCGGTCTGTAGTCGGTCTGAAATACACTGCTCAAAAAAATCAAGGGAACACTTAATGGTCACAGTATAAAACCAAGTCAGTTAAACGTCAGAGATATCAATCTGTCCATTTAGGAAGCACAAGTGATTGTGAATCAGATTCTCCTCCTTTGGTGCAAATGAAGGTGACAACAGGTGTAATGGAGAGGCAACATTAAGACAACACCCCAAAAGGTAATGGTTTTATATGTAGTGGCCACAGACAGTTGCTGTCTCCTTATCCTTCCTGACTCTAGTTTTGTGTTCTGCTAATGTCCCTGCTAGTAGCATGAGAAGGAAACCTGCAGCCCAATCGGGCTGCACAGGTAGTCCAGCTCCTCCAGGATGGCACATCCATACCTGCAGTCATAAGAAGGTTTGCTATGTCTCCCAGCACAGTCTCAAGAGTAGGGCATCAACCCAGAAGCAGGACCAGTATCTGCTCCTTTGTGCGAGGCGAAGCTGGAGGAGCACTGCCAGAGCCCTACAAAATGACCTCCAGCAGGATACTGGTGTGCATGTTTCTGACCAAACTGTCACGAGGGCCCGGTGTCTTTGAGAGGGACCTGTGCTCACAGCCCAGCACCGTTTAGCTCGATTGGCATTGGCCAGAGAACACCAGAATAGGCAGGTCTGCCACAGGCGCCCCATTCTCTTCACAGATGGGACCAGGTTCACACTGAGCACATGTAACAGACATGAAAGAGTCTGGAGACGGTGTAGCGAACGTTATGCTGCCTGTAACATCATCCAGCATGACCAGTTTGGTGTGGGTCAGTGATGGTCTGGGGAGGCATATCCTTGGAGGGTCGCACAGACCTCTATGTCATTGCCAACGGTACCCCGACTGCTGTTAGGTACTGGGATGAAATCCTCAGAGCGACTGTCAGACCCGGGTTCCTCCTGGTGCAGGACAATGTTCGGCCTCACGTGGCCAGAGTGTGTAGGCAGTTCCTGGATGATGAAGGCATTGATGCCAATGACTGGCCCTCTCCTTCCCCCTGACCTACATCCAAGTGAGCACCTATGGGACCTTATGTATTGGTGCATCTGATGCTGCCAAGCACAGCCACACACTGTCCAGAAGCTCACTGATGCCCTGATCCAGGTCTGAGAGGAGATCCCCCAGGACACTATCCGCTGATTCATCAGGAGCATGCCCAGCCATTGTTGGGAGTGTGTACAGGCATGCCGGGGCCATACACACTACTGAGTCACATTATGAGTTGCCGTGATTAAGTTCATGCAAGTTGAACCAGCCTGTGATTTCATTTTTCCTTTGATTTCAGTGTAATTTTGAATTAAAGTAAGTAAAGATTTTCAACTAGAATAATGCGTTCATCAAGATCTGATATGAGATTGAAGTATTCCCTTAATTTTTTGAGCCGTGTATGTGCAGCATTTTGAGCTTAAACGTACCCCGTGGAGTTCAAGAATAACCACAAGTTTTGTGAATGCATCTTACATGATTGTGAGGCTAATATGTCGACAAACTCTGTCGAAATATAGACAGACAGACATATAAACACCAGGCATAACACTCTAAGCCACTTCTGTGGTAATTCTCACTACGGCTGGTGTCTACAGGAATGTGTTTGGCCATGATGCCACACACACACACACACACACACACACACACACACTTACAAGGTGAAAACAATGCCAGCTGTTGCGACATTGTCACAGCCGGTAAATATAGCTTTTGTTTAAGTCAGTTCAATTCATTCTTTATTTCAGACCCAGTGGGACCCATATCACAATAAAAAAAACCACAGTAAAAAAAAAACCCAGCAGAGTAAAAATAAGAAAGAACAATAACACACAAGATACACAAAATACAAAGCCTTCCACAATGTTCAATGTCTAACATACAGACACGTTGGCCAATGGTTCCACAGTCTGGAAGAAAATCTGACAGAACTGCGTACAGGGTTAGCCAAAACAGCGATTAAGTCATTTTCTGACTCAGTAAACATGTTTATTTCGTGCTGCAGCAAAACCTGAATGTTCCCTCTGGGGATCAATAAAGGCTAATCTTATCTCATCTTTACAAGAAAACTCCATAGGGCACATTTCAGCAACTCTGAAAACAGGGGAAAAATAGACCCTGAGACAATATTGACTAAACTATTGAAGATTGCATCAGTTTAGCTTTAGAAACCCTTGCATCTCAAGTTAAGGTAAGTTGTGTAACTGACAAGTACATGTGTGACATTTGTTGGACCTGCTGACCTGAGGACGCAGAAGAAAACAATGTAGAGACTTCCATTGGCAGTGAGGAAAGAGGTAGACCACAGGATCTCTGGGAGAAGCCTTTTTGTATAGTAATCCTTCTTTCTTCTCCTTAGAACAGCTGCTATCTGAAACACACACAGTCAAGTGGCTGTCACTGTTGCAGATGTTCACATTTGGTTGCCAAATTATTGCATGAGAGTTGAGGTAACTTAACAATGGTTCTGCATTTGTATTAAACTTCCCCGGTGAAGCAGATAATGGTCTGAACAGTGAAGAATGTGCACAATGCACCGGAAACTAGCCAAACGAGTTTACTCTGGAATCTGCCTGCATTAACTTATCAGATGGTTCCTACTTGACTCACGTTTCTGTTTATGAGCCGGTTACTCGTGAATGTGTTATGATGGGTTTTCAAAGCGCGTTCAATGATTCTTACCTCCTTCACAGAGTGTGCCTTCACATAAACTTGAACTTAGTCCCCGAGTGTGAGCTCGCGACGGGTCAGCTCAAGTTAATCTTCACGTCGTTTTCTCAGAACTAGTTAGCCCTACTTGGTTTAGCTAGCTAACTTTAGCTTCAGAGTCTACAAGTGCACATACTGTAGGTCAAGCAGCGAAACTTACCAGGTAAAGAGGGGCGTATATTTTGAAGGAGACCTCCAGAGCACCCCTGGCTACGTCCGCAGCAGACTGCACACACGACGGGTCCCAGGTGTGACCGATTTCGTAGCAGTTGTGTGGTATTTTGCTGAAAGCAGCCATGTCCGTACCATGGGCTACCACCACCACAAGCAGGGAGGCGGCAACGCGCTGCCGTGCGCGTTCACTCTGAGGGGAGCGCGTGCGGCGAGGTCACGCAAAAGAGGTGTGCACGTGCACGGCGCCGTCGGGACTGGACCAAAGAGCATGGATACCAAGAGGCGAAGCTCAATAGAACGCCCATAGCAACAAATTCCCCCATGGTGTCGTCCTACCGCCGCCATTTTGGACCGTCAGCAGACCGCAGCAGAGCCGCTTACATACAAAAACACACAGACAAACTGAAGTATATCGATAATTATTATTATTAATTATGCTTACAATGCTACTCACCTCGTGATAGCTTGGTCACAGCTGCTTTTTCACGTTTATGTAAAGCAAAATATAGACTTTAAAAAAAACAAAACGACGAAAAACGGCCGAGATGGCATCCCTACATATTACATCCACTTATGAGAAGATTAACTTAATTACTCCTTCAAATAAGCCATCATAAGCCAATCTACCAAAAAATAAATAAATTAATAATAATTATTTATTTAAGATTTATTTACATTTTGTACAGTAAGGGGACAGTAATAATAATAATAATAATAATAATAAAGATATTTTAATCTGATATATTTTAATGCTAAAGCAGTAATCTTGACATAGTTTCTCTAGTTGGCATTGCTCTGGCCTCTAGCACTACCGTAAGAAACCTCAGAGTAATATTTGATCGAGATTTGTCTTTTAATTCTCATTTAAAACAAACCTCACGGACTGCATTTTTTCATCTGCGTAATATTGCGAAAATTAGGCCTATCCTGACCCGAAAAGATGCAGAAAAATTGGTCCACGCTTTTGTTACCTCTAGGCTGGATTACTGTAACTCTCTATTATCAGGTAGCTCTAGTAAGTCCTTAAAAACTCTCCAGCTAATTCAGAATGCAGCAGCACGTGTACTAACAGGAACTAAGAAACGAGATCATATTTCTCCTGTTTTAGCTTCTCTGCACTGGCTCCCTGTAAAATCCAGAATTGAATTTAAAATCCTACTGTTAATTTATAAAGCTCTAAATGGTCAAGCTCCGTCATATCTTAGAGAGCTCATAGTGCCATATTATCCCACCAGAACACTGCGCTCTGAGAATGCAGGGTTACTTGTGGTCCCTAAAGTCTCCAAAAGTAGATCAGGAGCTAGAGCCTTCAGCTATCAGGCTCCTCTCCTGTGGAATCATCTTCCTGTTACGGTCCGGGAGGCAGACACCGTCTCCACATTTAAGACTAGACTTGAGACTTTCCTCTTTGATAAAGCTTATAGTTAGGGCTGGCTCAGGCTTGCCCTGTACCAGCCCCTAGTTAGGCTGACTTAGGCCTAGTCTGCCAGAGGACCCCCCTATAATACACTGGGCACCTTCTCTCCTTCTCTCTCTCTCGTATTCTATTACTGCATCTTGCTAACTCGGCCATTCTGGATGTCACTAACTCGGCTTCTTCTCCGGAGCCTTTGTGCTCCACTGTCTCCCAGATTAACTCATATCGCAGCGGTGCCTGGACAGCGTGACGTGTGTGGTTGTGCTGCTGCCGTGGTCCTGCCAGATGCCTCCTGCTGCTGCTGCCATCATTAGTCATTAGTCATACTTCTACTGTTATTATACACATGACTATTGTCACACATGTATACTGCCAGATATTAATACATACTTTCAACATATTGTACCACAGTAGCCAGAAATATAACTATAATATTATTACTTTCAATAATGTTGTTGTAAGCTACTGTCATTACCTGCATCTCTCTCTCTCTCTCTCTCTCTCTCTCTCTCTCTCTCTGTCTCATTGTGTCATGTGGATTACTGTTAATTTATTATTCTTATCTGTTCTGTACGACATCTATTGCACGTCTGTCTGTCCTGGAAGAGGGATCCCTCCTCAGTTGCTCTTCCTGAGGTTTCTATCGGGTTTTTTTCCCCGTTAAAGGGTTTTTTTGGGGGAGTTTTTCCTTATCCACTGCAAGAGTCATAAGGGCATATATATATATATATATATATATATATATATATATATATATATATATATATATATATATATCTTCCCACGAAAACTGGCATATTAAATTGATATATTAAAACACTTTAAACCCTACACCTCTGTCGGGATCCTTCGGGAAACAGTGGAAGGCCAGGTGCGGGGTGTTCCACCGACAGTTGTTGCAGTTAATTGCACTACACTGTTTTCTTTTACTTTTTTTCTCCTCTCTCCTTGAGATCTTGCATGCTGTCTGGGCGCAACAGTCCAAGCTCAACAGTCCAAAATGGCGGTAGCGCCCCTAGTGGCTGTTGGCAGAAATTCAACGGAGCTTCGCCTCTTGGTATCCATGCTCTTTGACTGGGCCATAGGGTGGACTCTAAATGTATTATTAGTCAGTGGTTTATTGAAGATCTGTGAATTGTTATGTGAATAAACTATTTTTATTAGGTTTTTCCACATATTTCACGCACACACAGACAACAAAGCAAATATCCACAATGCCTCACATATTTAAAGACAGAGAAATAAATTAATAACAAAAACATATCAGACTAAAGAAGGACAATATGAAAGACAATAACAACATTAATACACTCTACACACAGCTATTTCATAGTGGTTGTTTACCCTGATGTCCAATAAATTCCAATAAAGATTTCCACATTTTTTCAACTTCTCCTGCCCTTCCTCTGGTTATATAAGTCAGTCTTTCCAGTACCACACAAAATGAAACAACACTGATTTAAACAATAATTTATTTAGGGACTGTTCATTACTTATGAGTAATTTTTCATCAAAATTGCTAATTCTACACACACTCAAAAATGGAAGTACCAGTGTGTACCTAAAAGGGTACAAATGCTTGTCACTGGGGGGTACTGTTTTGAAAGACAATTGTGTACCCTTTAGTACTGGTCCATTTTTGTACCTTACCAAATTGTACCAATTAAAGTACAATTATGTACCTTGCTAGACATATAAGCATCTTTAAACTACAGTATAGCAACATATCCGTTAAAAGAATACTATAATGTACTTATAAGGGTACCAACCCAGTGACAGGCTGTCCAGATGTAAATGTACCAGAATTGTCCACACAGCTTCATCTTCATCTTCTAACCGCTTCATCCTCTTGAGGGTTGTGGGGGGCTGGAGCCTATTGCAGATGACATCGGGCAAGAGGCAGGGTACACCCTGGACAGGTCGTCAGACTATCGCAGGGCTGACACATAGAGACAAACAACCATTCACGCTCACATTCACACCTATGGACAATTTAGAGTTATCAGTTAACCTAGTCCCCAATCTGCATGTCTTTGGACTGTGGGAGGAAGCCGGAATGCCCAGAGAGAACCCACGCTGACACGGGGAGAACATGCAAACTCCACACAGAAGGGCTCCCACGCCTGGGATCGAACCGGCAACCCTCTTGCTGTGAGGTGACAGTGCTAACCACCACACCACCATGCCGCCCACATAAAAAGTTAATTAAAGCAAATATTTTTTTCACATAAGAACCCACCTCAACATATTGAGGCAGAACACTTTAAGGTAACAAGCATATTTAGATAGAACAAGGGATGCAAAATATATATCAGTACTGATGAATTAATCAGAAAATACAAAAAATTAAAATTATATCTTATTTTACCAGTATCTGCCATGAGAAACAACCACTTATCTGTAATTGCTATGGGCTGAAAACAATTCCGTATCATGTATCTTTAGATAGCACATGTTTAAACAGAATACCTCAAGGAAACAAACAGTCTATCATCAACTAAATATGCATGTCTCATTTAACCTCATTTGCTTGTCTTGGAGGCTCAAGGAAAAATATTTATAACTTTGGGTCGGGTCAAAATAAAAACAAAAAATAAAAAAATGAAGTCACACTCCAGCCACCCCCTCCTCTGATCAGTAAAGAACAGTCTCTTATTCAGCTAATCATCAATGGTCCTATCATATGTCCCCGAAACATAGGGACAACTGAATTTGAAATGATGAGTGTACGGGTATTTTTGAAAACATTATGAATAAATGTAGAATGGCCACAGCTCCGTACCATGAATTAAATTCTCACAAACTATTACTTAAATCCATTAACTTTAATTCATGAATGTTTACTTGGAACATAGATTCAGCCTTCAAAATGCCTCCAATACCAGTTCTTTAAACTTCAGCTCTCAAAATGGAAAATTAAAGAGACAAAGAGAGGCCCAAAACCAGAATAAGCTAAACTGGTATGAAAGAAATGGTTAAACGTGACAAGATACAAGAGATTCTCTGCTGCAATGTTCAATTCTCTCACCATAGATATAACTTAAGACAGATAGGCTACGTAAATCTCCCTAAATCTCAAACTAAATACCTAAATCTGGAATCAAATTAGGCTACCCTTAATCTGCCCAAAATGGTAACCATCACTGCAAAAAAGTGTGCCAGGTCCTGCTGGTGCTCAAATGGAGACTTGTGACGCTAGCATGATTTTGCCAGTGTTTGGTGGTAGTGTAGCTACTACACACTAAATCTGGATTATTTTGTACCATAAAATAACATCACAAACATGACAGAGCCACACAGGAACTTGAGAATGGCACGGTGATTTTACAGTTTAGATTGAGATGAGCTGCAAATCATTACCATAAATAAATGTAAATAATATAGAAATTCGCCAGCAGGCATCAAACTGAATGTATAGAGGTTTCCAGCCTACAGTAAAGAATACATTACAGGTGAGTTTATGGAACAATGTGCTTCTTCATGGATGTGGATTGGAGGGGATGGTGGAGCAGCATGGTGCTGAAAGACAAAAAACCTGTGACCTTCAAGCACTTAGGAGAGAAATAATGATAAAAGACTAATTCAAGTTTTTATTGGTTTGAAAGGCTCAGTACATGGCATACATATTTTAGTTTTTGGGCATACAAAAATACAAGGCACATGTTTTTTATGATATGGAGGTGGACTCCAGTACCTGAAGAAAAATTAACAAATAAGTCTAGAAGGAAAGAGAACAAAACAGACTCACAAACAAAACCATGTCACACACATGTCCTTATACATCACTCTACAGGTTCACATAATCACAGAGCAAGTTTATAATTATATAGGCTTATCTACTATTTTGATGAGCCAATACACTTGTTTTTACACCATATCACAGCTGTGCTTGGGGTGCAGGTTGTAGCCTACTCAGAGATCTGTGCAAGCTAAAGGGTCACACTCACCTACCCAAATGACGGGAACAAAGACCAAAGCAATCAGAGTGTGGTTATGCTGTCTGTATATCACTAATGTGACCAGCATTTACTTTGTAAAGGCAGAACCATCAGTTCACCTATTGGTCTCTACAGTTGTACTGCTCAGAGTTGGCCAGCAGGTGTCAGCCCCATCCCTTTGATGGCTAAGCAAGACACAAAGCTTCAAAGATGCAGGGATGTAGGTGTTGAATGTGCAGTAACAGGAAGTGATGACTCAAATTTGGCTATCTTGGTCAAACAAGAACACCGCTAAAAGAGTTTGTAAACCGCAAGTGACTTTATGAATGGTTAATAAATCATTTGATAATGATTTATGGATCAGGTGTAAGTCACATGAACATCTTTGTCCACTGGCAGCTGCTTTATCCCCCAGCAGGATACTTGTACTCTGCCAAAAAGTGAACAATCTGTACCAAAATCCATGTATCAACTTCACTTGACGCACTTATATAAGAATAAAACTTACAAATAGTATTAATTCATGAATTATCAGCATTTATAACTCCATTAGCAAGATGATAAATACCAGCCAGAGAGAGTTTTGACAACCTGGAGACCCAGGTTGATCTTATTAATGGGCTCACAGGCCTTGTAAACAACTTATTAGCCACTAATAGATCCACTAGGTCCAACTTGGTGACTTGTCAGAGAGTGCTGCCAAGTTGTTGATTTATGATGAAAAAACTAAACAATTAGATGTTCATAATGTGAAAGTCATAGACAGCAGCTGACTATCCTGCACACTCATCACCTCTGGAAAGGTGACAGTTAATTCAGGCGACCCACTGTGCTTGAGTCTGCATTTTGGCATAAGTGGATCAATTATCTTAATTTCCCAGAAGGCAGTTTCAATGACATTTTATAATAATTAACGCCAGAACACTGAGTGGTTATTATCCGTGTACTCTGATATCTCCGCAGGAGGCGGTAACACCGTGGTCGCTCTCTGGCTGAATAGACCAACTGTTTTCCCTTGCACTTTCATAAGTGCTGCAGCCCCAACAGCACACTGTTAGTGGGAGAGTCAGCAGTGGTTTCCGTTTGTTCCTCTTGAACCAAAACCCGCTACAAACGCAGCCCTGCATCAAACGGAGCGATCAGCTGAACATGACGCGGACTTTGGGGTTGTTGGCGAGTTGTTTGCTGTTTCTTCTCTGCCCCGGTGCGGACGGCAAGCGCGGTAGGGAGCGAGTTTACTATGTGGGGATCATTGAGGACTCGTGGGATTACGCACCAAGTGGAAAAAACCTGATTAACGGCCAAAACGTCGAAAATGATGAGTGAGTTGTGATGCTGTCAAGTTATTTATAGATTAGTGATCGACACACATACGAGATTACTAACAGATGTAAAGTGATTATAATAAATACTCTGAATAAAATAAAGATCCTCAAACTAAAAAAAAAGTTTTAGGGCAAAAGTGCTTCAGTATGTCACCTCGTCAGGGTGTGACATACAGTGTCTAGACCTCTGAAAGTAGTGATGTGTGTCTGTCTGGCAAATACAACAGGAAAGATGACTACTTGCATGACTAACAGTGAATGACTGTCATGATACAGAGACTGAAGACTTCCTTTGCTGTGTGTTACACTGACTGAAATCAAGTCAGGAAATACAGCCAGCTGCCTCTCATGTAAGGGAGAGAGAGTAATCTGCACCACACCAACAATACAGTAATATTATATACTGTAAAACTTCAATTATTAGCCTGGGCTTTTATTTGCTTAAATCACTGAAGTCAACAGGCTTATATTAGGGGCAGGTGTCTATATGGGACAGGCCTTTAATTGCTTTCTCATAAATTTGTTGCTCAGCAAAGATCAGAAAATACAATGAAACTGTTATTTAAACCAGTATGAATATTACTTGTGTAAATATTAGGCTTCGAATAACATATCACTTTCAAATCATTGGTTTAATCTCGCTCCGACAGACAGAGCATCAGAGAAAGTGTTATGAAACTCTTTTTATAGCACTGGAGGAAAACGATATAATACACAAAATGACACAACAACACTTTATCCTGTTAAAACAATACTCACAACTTGGATTAATTTTCATGAAAAAAACTTTTGTTTCCTTTGATTCTTACGGACTAAAGGAATGTCTATAACTTACAGGGAATGGATGACCATGTAAGAGGAATGGAGTTACCACTTGTTTTCTGCCATGCCAGTAAATCTGAATGAATTTCAGTCTTCTCTTGTGCTCATGGTTTCAGGAAAATGAACTAACAGTTGAATTGTTGAGAATCTAACTGAGCTAACAATGTGTAGAATCTCCGTATTGACAAAAGTTTAAACATGAATATCTGTATGTGCGATCTAAGCAGCTATCTAATCTTTGCTCCCATGGGTAGCCAAATACCTGTTTTATCCATTCAAAGAACTTCTTAAAAAATGAAATGCTTGGCAACCAGACCAGGCGTCTAACTGAGACAAGCTTTTATTTGTCAAAATGTGTAGCCACACCGGGCTAGTAGAAGTGACTGGGTGTGTAACTCAAGTTTTAGATTAAAAGTTGCTGTGCATCAACAACAAAGTGAAAATGAAAAAGGATTTGATGAGGATATTTGAGCGTGGAGTTTTTGAACACTTTCCACTTGTGACAGTTTATTGCGTTTTTGCAGTTGAGTTTTAGATGGATAGTAAAGCCTACAAATAAATGGCACCTGACTGGATCTCTTCGTCTAAGAGGGCCAGATACCTGACAGGTACCTGATTTGATCTCTTCATTTAAGACAGCTTAATGACTTCGAAGCATACCACCACTGTTGCTCTATTGCACAACGCTGTAATGTCCTGACTTACTCTATCAGCCAACTTACTCAACAGTCAGTAAGTGATGCCATATATGTTGGTACTCAAACCAAGCAATTGACACTGAACATTAATTCTTATCTTCTCCAGATATCTTACTGTCCATCTGCTTTTCCTGTTTACTGACTCCAGGGGCAGATAACTTCTACTAATGATACATCATCCAGTTGGTGGCTCTCAAATGTAGCCCTTCATGAAAAATTAGTAACATCAGCCAATGGAAAACCAAGATGTTGTCTTTTACTATACAGTGGCATTGCATGACGTTTCAGTAACAAAGGAACAGAGACTGCAACATAGAGATGATTGTCTCAAATCTCATCGCTACTGAAATAGGCACGCCTACATAATCATAGAAAATAGGCCTGTATGTTTAGTGAAACCCCCTTTATCAGACTGTCAGCAAGCTTATCAGTACGACCCATTTGTGAATCAAGTAGCCGTAATGCTTTTCATCCTCCCTGTTGCTTTGGTTGTGGGTTGGATATACAGAAGCAAAACTGCGTCCGCCACAGCTCCAGTAACACGTTATTAGCCCGGGGAAACGTGTAATCACAGTAATGACAAGTCTAATTGTTAGAGAGTTGCAGCCAGAGGCAATTTGTTCTGCAGCATTGCATCTACAGCTAAAGGATTCATCACCTAGTTCATGTATGTTTTATAGTGAAATTTAGTCTGTTACTGGCAATGCAGTTCAATAATCTCAAAGATAAATCATTTTGTGAAATCACACTTTTTTGTCATATTTGCATTTTGCTCCTTTTTAGCAAAACGTTTTAGTGTAATATTTCCTTTGTGTTTTGGAGTAATTACATACAGTTGTATAGTTGGCTACAGTCATACATTATGTGTCTTGGCAATAATTAGGCAGTTGCCTTGCTGTCAAGGTGGTGACATGACATTTGCATATAATGAACGTTGTGCTTCTCCCACCTGTATTTATAGACTACAAGTATCTTCATTCTGTTGCAGTGATTTCTTTTATATCACTTATATTTTATCACACCTATTCATGCCTATTATTTACAGAAATATGCATGCAACACCATAAGGAGATTAAACTGCCTGCAATTGTGCAATCCTTTACTGTATGATTTGACAATAACTTGACCTTGACCTTCTCCTTCTTCCTCCTCTTCCTTAATCCCTTTATTTACACACTTCCCTGTCTCCCATTGTATCTCAGGCATGCATCTGTCTTCCTGGAAAGAGGACCCCACCGTATTGGCAGCGTTTATAAGAAGGCCATGTTCCGACAGTACACAGATGCTACGTACAGCCGCCAGGTCCCCCATCCTGCCTGGTTGGGCTTCCTCGGTCCCATACTGCGAGCTGAGGTTGATGATGTCATTGTGGTCCATCTGAAGAACTTTGCAACCAGGAACTACTCTATGCATCCTCATGGAGTTTTCTATGAGAAGAATGCAGAAGGTATAGTGCTGCATAATGCATATGTATGCACGTAGAGACAGCATACTGTATTCACACAGAGTCAGACCTGCAACATCAATTATATATCCCTTAGACAAAAGTAACACCTGCTAATACAAAATAATGCCCATCATGCATACCTCCCTTAGCCACACCTCTCAAAACTGCTGCTATAACTCCAGTGCTAAAGAAACCTACTGCAAATCCTAACAACCTGAACAATTTCAGACCAATTTCAAATTTAACATTGCTTTCTAGAATACTTGAAAGATCAGTTGCAGCTCAGGTCCACACTCACCATTTACCACAGTCTGGTTTTCACTCCTTTCACAGTATTGAGACAGTCTTGGTAAACATCACTAATGATCCCTTAATGGCAACTGACCCTGGGCTTTTAACTATTCTTATTTTGTTTCATCTAAGTGCACCCTTTGATACCATTTCACATAACACTCTTCGAGAGAGACTAGCTACCAGTGGAATCACAATCATCCAAGTCTTTTCCAGTTACTAGTGGTGCTCCTCAGGGCTCTGTCCTAGGTCCCCTTTTATTTATTATCTACCTTCTACCTCTTGGCCATATCTTAGGAAAATTTGGCATTCAGTTCCACTGCTACGCTGATGACACCCAGCTCTATCTATCCACTTCTGCCTACTTCCGCTCTTCCCCCAGTTCCCTTTCTGACTGCTTAGGGGATATTAAATCTTGGCTTTCATGCAACTTCCTCAAACTTAACACTGATCAAACCGAGGTTCTCCTTGTGGGTACTAAATCCACCTTGGTTAAACCATTGACAACTCCAAAGTCTGTCCATCCCCTCAGGCTAAGAGTCTGGGTGTCATCCTGGACAGTACACTTGCCTTTGAGGCCCACATCAATAATGTTACTCGGTCTGCATACTTAAATCTACAAAATATTAATCATCTTCACCCGTCACATACACTTCAGAGCTCTGCTGTCCTTGTTCATTCTTTGGTTACATCCATATTGATTATTGCAATTCTGTCCTCTTTGGTCTCCCTCTCAAGTGTCTTTATAAACTCCAGTTGGTCCACCATTCAGCCACCTGTATCATTACCAGAATCCCCTCCACAGATCATATCACTCCTGTTCTCCAGCGGTTTCACTGGCTTCTTGTTAAATATCACATCGATTTCAAGATTGTGTGTGTCACCTTTAAGGCCCTTCATAATCAAGCCCCTTCGTACCTTTCTGAAATCCTTCATATCTACACACCCTGACGTACTCTTAGATCCTCTTCTACAATCCAACACACATCACCATCTGCCCACTTGACTACCATTGGTTCTAGAGCTTCAACCGTTCTACCCCCGCCTCTGGAACTCTCTCCCCAACAACATTCGCAATATTGCCTCCCTATCCACTTTCAAATCCCGACTGAAAACATACCTTTTCAAAGTGGCATATTCGGTCTGATATAGTGACCTGCACTGATGACTTGATGATCGTGATTTTACACCTTATATTTATAATTAGGATTTTTGTCTAGTCATTTTATTAACTTTTATTGTATGTTACGGAATTGTTTGATTTTATGATCTAATACATTGCTGCTTTTTTTTTTTCAAAATTGTGTCAAGTAAGATGTCCCTGAGTGCTACAAGGTACCTATAGATAAAATGCAGTTTGTGCACATATGTTTTACATAAACAACATATTACGTTACAGAAATGATAGCGATGTAGATACAGATGTCTGAAGAGGAAGTCTGATTCCTACAAACGTGCTGATTCATTCAACAAGGGACACTGTTCTGCTAAGATTATTTTAAGTGTTTTATTAAGGCAATGGGAAAATCAGCAAATACATTTGAAAATATGTTTTTTAAATAATATATCGCATAAAAGTTTGGCATTTCTTATGAATAGCTGAACAATTTAAATGCACAGGTTCACTGATTTAACATCAGCATTGTCTCTACATTCAGATACATTATTCAGTCAGATGGATGTATTTTTTTCTATCTGATGTTTTACCCGAAAGCTGTGGCTTTTTGTAGTGCTAGTCTGAAAGTTTGGCATGCAGCTCCTCTGCTTCACTGCCAGACTCTCTCTGACAACAAGACACTGACAGGCTGAAAAGACAGAAGGGCTAGCAAATGTGATGCAGACTAAAAGAGTTCAGTTTGTCCTGTGTGAGGAACGCAGCACAATTTCAGTAACTGAGATGGGCTACTATGGAAGATTCATTTCCAAAGGATTGTGAGCTTTGCAGCTCTGTATTGTGCAACATCCCCCCTCCCCCTCATGTCGGGAGTTGCATCCTGCCTTTGGAATTTCCAGAGCCTTATGGGAACTGAAACTGAAACTAAAATTTTGTTTCCCCTCTTAAAACAGATTAAGGCGGTTGATATCCTGTGTTACAGGTGAATTTACATTAATCTGTCTATGCATCAGAACATACCATGTTGCATGACCAACTAGCTTTTATAAACAGCAAACTGGGCAGGAAGGCAGAGAGATGGAAAGATAGAAAGATCAAGGAGAACGAGAAAGAGGAAGGAGAGTGGAGTTAAAACATGGAGACATAAAATTTGGTGAAATCTGCATTCAAACATGTCATGTGATGAGTACAGAGTAGTACAGAGGTCAGAATACCCGTGACATCTATCACTAAGACTGAGGTCATTTATCTATTTAAAGAACACTTACTGTACAGACGTGGAGGCTGAAAGCTTAACAGAGATAAGACCCATGAAGGAAATGGATCTGACCTTGTTTTGGGGAAAACCTCCGTTGAAGAATGTGCTTATTAAACCTACTTGCTGTTAATGAATAATTGATTTCATATGAAATTCGACATCATTGTTCTGCAGTTTTAAACTGTTAAGGCAAAGGCCTGTGCTTGTTAAGACCATGTAATAGTTTTCTGCTGACAGAAAGTGAAAGCACACAGGCTCAACTGCTCTCTAGACTTCAGAGGAAACAAGAGGGATCTCAGTGTAAACATCTTGTATTTGTCTACCAGGGGCGCTCTATCCAGATGGGACATCAGACAAGCTGAAGAAGGACGACTGTGTTCCTCCAGGAGGCAGCTACACCTACCGCTGGGAGGTCAGACCAGAATTTGCCCCCACAGATGACGATGCCAACTGCCTGACCTGGGTCTACCACTCCCACTTGGATGCCCCCAAGGAAATTGCCTCAGGACTCATAGGGGCTTTGCTCACCTGCAAGAAAGGTGTGAAGATGCTGATAATACATGAGAGGACATGTTTCTCATGGTGTGTCTGTATATTGGCTGTTAGGTTCCCTCTCTGTACACGTTATGTGTATGCCAAATCAAATCTTCATCTCCTTTAATCATAGTTACAATCACAAAGGGCTGCTTTGCTCATGCTTAAAAAGTAAAACACACCAACACTCCCTTAGCCTTAAGCCCTTAATGACTACAGTGAAAAACTGCCAACAGCTGCATAAGAAAAAACAAATATGGTGGGAAATGTGTGAGAGTGACACCACTTTCCAGTCTATCATACTTAATGAATGCTGACATGGTGGGAAAGCAAAGATTAAATGTTCCTTTATCTATGCACGACTGCATAACTGTGTAACACATTTAACCCCCATCCTGCACGTGCCTCTATGTCTCATCTTTCTCTGTGAGTACAGGAATCTTGAAGGAGACTAATGATCCAGAGTCTGTGGTAGAGTCAGCCCGAAATGATGTGGACCAGGATGTCTTCCTGATGTTCACCGTAGTGGATGAAAACCTGAGTTGGTACTTGGAGGACAATATTCAGAGCTGCTCTGATCCAGCCGGGGTCGACCGAGAAGACCCAGACTTTGAGGAGTCAAACCTGATGCACGGTGAGAGAGAAATTTCTCTGATTTTTTATATTAAAACGATTGTACACGCATTAAGTTGGTTGACAACAAGAAGATTAATTGTTAAATTAAGTTTTTCAGAAAGTCAATGCTCATCTTAGTTTTCGTCCTTTCCCACCCCCCCTGCTTCCTGTTGCCCCTACGTTCTTTAATTTCCAATGTTATGTGAGTTACTCTTCACATTAACTGACCAATTCCTTAAAGTGTATGAAAGAAGGCTTAAAGAGACACTTTACTGCAAAATAAAACATACATATTTTTCCTCTTACCTGTAGTGCTATTTATCAATCTAGGTTGCTCTGGTGTGAATTGCGGAGTGTTGAAGATATCACCCGTAGAGATGTCTGCCTTTTTGTCAGTATAGTGGAACTACATGGCATTCGGCTTGTGGTGCTTAAAGTGCCAAAATAAAACATTTGCAAAACTCAACAGCAATGTTTCTTTACAGGAGTCACGACTTGGTTACCCAAGATAATCCACAGACCTTGTTGTGAGCAGTTTCAAAAGCTGTTAGCTCACTCAGTGGTGGCGAGCTAACAGTAAATGCACACTTCAGTCTGCGCAGTGATATGGTTGGCGGGATGTAGTTTAGTAGATAGAAAATAGTTCCTCAATTAAACTGTTCACATCAAGGTCACTGAATTATCTTGAGTAACCGGGTCATGATTTCTGGAAAGAGACGTTGATGTTTAGTTTTTCGATTTCAATTTTTTTTTTTTTTCCCCGTGGTACTTTGAGCTCCACAAGCCGAGTGCTAGTCTAGTGTCTAGGATTTTGCAGGTTGTTTTTGTGATTGTTGCAGTCTTGAATGCCTAATTTCATGGCACCTTTACTAATGCTGTCAGAGTCAGAGCTTATTATTATAAGCATTCCTCTGAGCATCCTGCTCTCTCTCCCTGGTTAGCAACTAACACCGTACAATGCGATGTCATCCGTACTCTTCATATTTTGTTGCTTGGGCAGAAGCTCCGCACTGAGACTTTATTCTCGTACCAACACCAAAATGAAACCAAAATGACCCGACTCTGTCGTTAAACTTGTCAGTAACCGTTGGTAAAGTTAGCTGTGTGATGCTAACACTTAGCCCTGTCACAGTGTGTGACTCTGTCCCAGGCGCGGAGCTCCAGTGTCACAATGGTAATCTCATAGTAAACAAAAAGAGAAAGATGGCCTGAGCGAATCAATATGCTGCATGCAGCTCTTGAGTGAAATGAGATTTTACCCCTTTTAAGTTGTCAAATTTACAGTAGAGTTGCAGTGATTGAACAAATTGTGCAGAATTAATGGGGATTGGCTGAAGTTGCGTTAATTGTTGCAGTTGCAACATTACAACATTCTGTAGGCAGACAGCTCTATGGTCAGTATCTCCAATACCAAGCAGCTCACACCAAAATAGCACTACAGGTGAGATAAAAATATGTACTTGTGATTCTGAGGTGAACTGTCCCTCTAAAGGTGAAGGTTGTTCACTTTGTCCTTTCCTCTAACCTCTGTATTTTCTCTGTGTGACAGCTATAAATGGCTACATGTTTGGTAACCTGCCTGGAATCGAGTTATGCCAGCACCGTGCAGTTGCCTGGCACTTGTTTGGCATGGGCAATGAGGTGGACATTCATTCTGCCTTTTTCCACGGTAATACACTGCTGGACCGTGGCCACCGCACTGACGTCCTCAGTCTGTTCCCAGCCACGTTTGCCACAGCTGAGATGGTCCCAAAAGCAACGGGAAAGTGGTTGCTGACCTGCCAGGTCAATGACCACTTGCAGGGTAGGGCACCTGACCTTTAACCTCTGTGTGAAATTTGACGTCTCTGCTTTGAGACTAAAGAATGCATTTTTTGTGAGGTACACCACTGTTATTATGTCATAGTGTGATGTTATCAGTCTTTTAGCAGCAGAGTTTGTACTTGTACTCTAAACGTGCCAGGACTTGCATTTTAAGACTGTCCAAAGTCCATTGAACTTACTGAAGAACTGAATGAGACATACTTGCTCAACATGTTATTAATCATACTTACACTTGAGAAATTCCTTTCCTTTATGTCCTACCAGGCCTTCTATAAAAGCCTATTTGTATCTCTGTGGCATTCTTAGGAACATACACAAAAGCAGTATATTTGCTAAATCACACCTTTGGTAGTTTTACAGGTTTTATGTGGAAAAGATAAGGAAGTTTAAAGTGTTAACTGCACCCTGGAATATTTATTATTTTACAGACTATTAAAGCTGACCCTTTAGACTTGTCAGGTTGTTTACTGCCATTCAAATTTCCTTAGGCTCCTGAAGTTTTTAATGCTTGTAATGTTTGTGTCTGTCTCTCTCTATCTGTTCCAGCTGGGATGCAAGCCTTCTATGAAGTGAAGTCATGTGGAAGTGAGGCCGGCTCCACAGTGATGGGGGGTGTTGTGAGGAATTACTACCTGGCAGCAGAGATTATCCAGTGGAGCTACGGTCCTTCAGGAAGGGATCTGATTAAAAATGTGTCCCTCACTGAAGCCAACAGGTGGGCAGACACTTAATCAAATTAGGCTTGACATACTGCTGCATCCAACTGAATCAATGATAACAACGAGCCCACATGGTTGCATGCCAGCTTTTTCCCAGCTATGTAGGTTATTATGTCTATTTAGTTTGTTTTAATACCTAATATGGTCACAGTTGTTGAAACATGAACTGCTTTTGATTACATAATTTGTACTGCAGATAGTTGTTTCCAAACCTCCACTGTGTCGTAGCACTTTTTGTGGCAAGGCACACTAAAGGACAAGCCAAGATCTCAGGGCACAGCTGTATTTATATCTGTTGACAGCAGTTTCTACAACACGTGTTATCGCTCTTATCACAACATAAAGCCATAAAAATTTATAAAAAATAAGACAGGTAGTTTCGTGATACTGTCTGCTGACAGTTTTTTTCTCTTCTTCTTCAGTGGTAGGTCGTTTTCGCTGGTGCTTTGTTGTAATTTGCTCCGTACAATGAAGCAATCCATTGTCCCACTCATGGCTTTCTCCTTTTAAATCATCATCCCTCACACTGGCTGCCAATCAGGGCTTTTGATGTGTCACACACTAGTGATTCCTACGCGCAAACTGTGACAAATAGGTTCCCTGTGACGGTTTTTGAAATTAAATTCAATTAAATTCCTTTTTTTTTTTAGCTTGAGCTTGCCTCTTTGTTAATGGGTGCACATGACACACTGATACAGTCAATCAAAAATTCATTCATAACTTTTTGTAAAGGCCCAGTTGAATATTGAAATGATAGGCTAATGTGTTGTTATCTCGAAATCCCTTGGCACACCAATCGAGAACCATTGTTGTAGACTATACTGTTGTCATGTTTCAGTACTTGGTAGGATCCTAAAATATGCATTTTCTTGTAACGAATTGAAAATGTATGTTAATATCACTGCTGGAAAGATGGTCTTTCCATCAAACGTGGCTGTCTATGCAGTAGAAAGATGCAAATACTTTTTTAAATTGGTGCTTCATGACCAGAGAAAACAGAGGAAAAGGGCTGTGGCATTTGCTTTTGCTCAAGAGGTAGAAAACCTACAACTGCCAGAATGCACTGCGCCACACCAGACCAATATTTGCTCCTGCTGATGGGTTACATAATGTGAGCTTGGCTGTTTTGACACAGAAAACAATATTGTGACTGCCTGGTAAGAAACGATCTGGAGTTACAGTTCAGCAGTGAGCTCAAATATGTTTCTGGAGATGTTTTAGTGGAGAAAATAGGCAATACAGTAACAGAATCTTGATTTATATTTGATCACCACTGTCTCATTTTACAGTTTGAGTTTGGTTTGAGTTTGAGAAAGAGAGGGACAGATTTCTCTCTCGATCCACTTCTTTACTCTCTGTGTCCATGGTGGCGGGCATATGAAAATGTGCAAGTACAATCTGTAGTTTGAGTGTCTGTGAAGAGCTGAGAGAGGAGCAAAAAAAAGTGCTGGTAAGATGGAAGGCAGTTTAATACTGTTTATTTACACATACTTTGTTATAATACAAATAGGCAAATACAACCTGGTGAAATAATTCCAGGAGCTAACTGATTCTGCAGATGATCGCTATTCACCTAAGGCTTGGCAAGACCTCTAAAGAAAGTTGCCTGTCTGTGGCCTCTGTCAGACTAATTACACGTGAGCTGGTCGTTCCTGTGGTGTCTAGAGTAAACTGTGTGGATAGTGATGCAGTGACTGAGTTGTTATTGTGTCTCTGTTATTGTTCCCTGACCTGACTGGCAGAGATTTCTGCTCTGTTAACTTTTTCTGTGGTAAGAAATTACACACAGCTGCTTTATCACCACATATTCATTGCAACCCATCTCTCCCTCTGTGTCCCCGACAACTTACGGTATTTAATGCTTTGTATCCCCCTCCCCACCCCTTCTTCTGCTCTCATAGTGCATCAGAGGCGTTTTTTGGCACGGATGGTGGAAGGATCGGAGGTGACTACATGAAAGTGCTATATCACGAGTACACAGACAATACCTTCACCAAAAGGAAACTGACACCTGATCCTCATTTCGGATTCCTGGGTAAGGCCTCTAAGTTCCAGATTTGGCAAAAAAAAATCTCGCTCTTTTGTATCTTATTTACCGGTACACTGATATCATGTCTGTCTGATACTCAAGTTCTCTCAGCACCTTGTCTTGTTACAATGTTCTTCTGTATTTATCTAGGTCCAGTCCTGAGGGCAGAGGAAGGAGACACTCTCAAAGTGACATTCCTGAACAAAGCTGACAGAAACTACAGCATCCAGCCTCACGGTCTGCACTATGATAAACGATTCCAGGGAAGCAGCTATGAGGACGGTGAGGAAGAGGCCAGTTGCAGAGCTGCACAGCCAAGAAAAATTTTCAGTAGTCATGATAGCTTTAATATTGTGAGTGAGTTGAGTGGTATTAAAGGCAAGGATTCATTAAACCAGTGGGTCTCAGCTTGGGGTCCGGAGAGGGATGGAGTTCCAGGAGATCCCCAGAAAAATGGGGATTTTTTTTTTTCACTATTTAAAGATAAACTATGCAGAATTTTCTTTAAAAAATGACAGATTCATTCAGAGGTAATCCCTCTCAATCATTACTTATCACCCACTAGAAGTGTGTCGTGGTGTGTTTTTCTGCAGAGACTCTGCCCTCTGCCTGTATTTTCTTATTTTCTGTGTTTGGGATGTTTATAGGCTGACAGCACTCAGATAAGTTTGGAACTTTCCAATCAAGCAGCGACCAGGTTCCGGACCATAAGCAGCAAACGTCCAAGAGACATAGTGCTGAAAAAATGCAAATGTAGCAAGGTGAAATGCCAAAGGAGAAAGAATCTGCGGTTGGCTTTTACTTTGGCTTTGGCTAAGGAGTGTGCTTATGAATGGTAACCAACAATCCTGCATAGTAGACCTTTAATTCACTATAGAGGTGAGCTCAATAAGAGTCATAAGAGTGACTGTTCGGACTATAGGTTTCGCTTCATCCATGGTAATCTCAACTGTTGACAACTGTACATTTCTGTATTATATTAACTTGAGCCATAGCCAATGATGTGTAGGCAGGCAGACTATGGCAAGCAGCCAGGAAAAAGACAATGAGGATTTTTACTGATATAGGTCATGTTGATAGCAGGCCCCTGAACTGAATCGAATCAAGATCGTATTGTGGCAGAATTTGTGGTATCATCAAATATTGTATCATTGTCCAAAGAACTGATGTGATGTTTTGTCATAATGAAACTTGTGATTTACTTCCTCAATAGCAGAGGGCCAACAATTCAGATTGACAAATGCATGTTGCATGGTTAGGGCGGTTAGCACTGTCACCTCACAGCAAGAGGGTTCCTGGTTCAATCATGGGTGCAGGAGCCCTTCTGTGCAGAGTTTGCATTTTCTCCCCGTGTCAGCGTGGGTTTTCTCCGGGTACTCTGGCTTCCTCCCACAGTCCAGAGACATGCAGGTTAATCGGTGACTCTAAGTTGCCTGTAGGTGTGAATGTGAGGGTGAATGGTTGTCTCTACATGTCAGCCCTGCGATAGTCTGGCGACCTGTCCAGGGTGTACCCCGCCTCTTACCCAGTGTCAGCTGGGATAGGCTCCAGCCCCTCCGTGACCCTCAAGAGGATAAGCGGTTGGAAAATGGGTGGATGGATAGATGTTGCATGACTATTTCTTCCAGACTAAAGAAAATATCCCTGTCTCTGCCTCTGGTGTTGGCTAGATTAATCAGTTGTCATCATACAGTAATTATCAATTATTAATCATTTGATCCAAAGCTCAAATGCTAATTGTCTGCTGAGAAGGTTTAGCATGATAGGATATAAATATCTGCTCATTTAAAAAAGACTAAATTAAACACATCAACTAAAAAATTCAAGTCATGTATGGACTGTCTTGTAATATAATCACTTTGAATTTCAAAATACCTCAAATTAAAAAACAAAAACAGCTTCATTTACAGGCATAGAGTTTGACTGCAATGCCTTTTTCTAAACCATTAATTCTTTGTGTGCAACACTGCAGGTGTTGACAAGCCAGGCTCTCATGTCGGTCCAGGGGAGAACTTTACCTACACCTGGCAGGTGCTAGAGGGTCCATCTTCATCCGATTCTGCGTGTATCCCCTACCTATACTACTCCGCCACTGATCCTATTAAGGACACCAACTCTGGATTGGTGGGACCTCTGCTCGTGTGCAAGAAGGGAACGCTGGGGGAGAACGGAGCCCAGGTGTTGCTTTATTATCCATTCACACACACACACACACACACACACACACACACACTGTCTCTCTGAAATGCAGGAAATAGTCACATTTAAGAAGTTTCATGCAGTAAATGTTTGTTTCTTAATTTAATGTTAGATCTTCAGTAGGCAGGCACTGACATTTAAAGCAATGTAGTACTTTTTTTTATCTGAAACTGATACTGCAGTCTGTAGCCCCTAAGATCCTCACTGTTACTGTATGTGCATTGTTTTACAGAGGGGCGTTGATAGGGAGTTCTTCCTCTTGTTTTCCGTCATGGATGAAAACATGAGCTGGTATTTGGAGGACAATATTGACCGTTTTGGCAGCAACGAAACAAATCCAGACAATGAGGAATTTGAGGAGAGCAACATGATGCATGGTAACCAGTGTGTTAAGCAAAGAGAGCAAAGTTTAAATGTTATCTGATTGATACTGAACCTCACATACCATTAGTACCAGATTTTTGAGCTCCATTTCTGGTATTTCTTTAGTATATTCTTAATTGTGTCTGTTGTTTTTTGTGGTTTAAATCTTCCCTTTCCTTTCAGCTGTAAACGGACGCATGTATGGGAACCTTGATGGACTGGAAATGTGTGCCGGGGACACAGTCATGTGGTACACCTTTGGGTTAGGTACAGAGGTGGACATCCATGGTGTTTATTTTGAAGGGAACATCTTCAAGAAGCAGAGCACAACACGAGACACTGTCAGCCTGTTCCCTCACACCACTGCTACAGCTGCTATGCAGCCAAACAACCCCGGTTAGTCATATACACACACACACATACAGTCACAGACATGCATTGTGCTGCCACTCCAAAACCACATCCCCTTCCTTGCACACATTCTCAGCGTTCATCCGCACTTATGTTTTGTTTGACAGAACAGCAACATGCTAAGATCCTTGTGCAAATCTTTTCCTGTGACATGTACACTGATCAAAACACTTAACAACAGGAAACACCAGTAACTACAGTACAAATGGGAAATGTCAAAACTATCTGCAGGATTTGTATTAATTATAGTATCCTGAGATATGTTTGAGGGCTTCATTTCCCAGCACAGAGAAAGGAACATTACACAGTAATTTACAAATCTACACCACTTCATAAAGTTACTGTTTTTTTAATGCTATGGAGTCTAGGTATGTAAAAGAAAAGCTTTATAGATAGATAAAACTATATTAAAAACTACATTGTAAATACAGTTTAATGTAAAAGGGTATGTGGTGTAGTGCATTGGTTCCCAACTGGTGGGTTGTGGTTCAAAAGTAGGTCATAGGTTCATTCTAAATGGACCACAACTGGCTCGCAAACGTGCCACATTTATAAAAAAAACCTGTCTTCATTTTGAAGTCCAGTAAATGTCTGGCTTTTATTTTGAAATGCTGTTTCTTGCTGTAGAGTGAGTGACTAACAGACAGCTACGTGACAGAGACAGCAAACAAGCTGGACAGCATGGCCAAACACAAGTATGACTGTGAATGTAATAAAATGTGTGGACCTTGAACTAACGACTAAAGAGAAATTATGACGCTGTGGCTGGACCACTTGGGAACCACTGGTATACTGGATACATTTAAGTGACTCGTTAAATTCCCATTCTACATTTGAATGTCTTTTGCCATCACAGCCTCAACCACAAATACAAATTGTACATGTGCAATAAATATGCCATGAAAGATTAAGCATGGATTCCCTAAAGTCCAAAGATCAACAAAGATTTTGTGGTAAGCTATACCAAATGTTAAAGGGACAGTTCACCCAAAAATAAATAACACATATTTTTCCTCTCACCTGTAGTGCTGTTTATCAATCTAGATTGTTTTGGTGTGAGTTGTAAACTGTTGGAGATATCGGCCGTAGAGATGTCTGCCTTCTCTCCAATATAATGTAGCTTGATGGAGCTCGGCTTGTGGTACTCAAACCAACAAAACAATACACTTGTAAATCTCAACAGCAATGTCTCTTTCCAGAAATCATGACCCACTTACTCAAGATAATCCACACACCTTGTTGTGAGCAGTTTCATGTAGGAACTATTTTCCTTTTACAGAACTACACCAGCCAACCATACTACCACGTTCCTACATGAAACTGCTCACAACAGTTTTTCAAGTGTATTGATGTGTTGCCTTGAGTGCCACAGGCTGAGTGCATGCTGATATCTCCAACACTCGGAAACTCGTATCAAAACAATCTAGTGTGATAAATAGCACTACAGATACAAGCTGTTCTCATGCACTGTTTATATTTTTTTCCCACGAGAAGTAATGCACCACAGTTGGTACATATCCCTAATCATGAGCCAGTATTTGTACATAACCCATGTATTTTCTAAGGCTGCGATCAAGTGACCAGTGTTCTGCCAGGAGTAAAGAACGAAGTGGTCCTGAGCAGTCCAGTGAGGAGGCAGACTGGGGTGGTGGATAGGTCACAAAACACATGACTTTCCCTCAGGACACCGGTGTTTGGAACCATGTGAACTTTGAGGGCACTTTGATTCATTTTAAGATTTGCTGTTATCGCGTTTCTTTTACTAAACCTACGTTAAGTATGTAACTTTATGTTAAGTACAAAACATCAGGTATAGGCACTTATTCGCAGGATATCATGTGAACCGCTGTGTGTGCATTTTTGTAGTCTATCATACGACCCGTTGTTTAAGGATACACTGGAAGATAAAAGGAAACTATGTATTTTTGATTTCTGGGTAAACTGTTTCAGTCGTTGCCAATAGCTCATGACCATAGGTGAGGGTTGGAACATAGATGGACCAGTAAATCAAAAGCTTTGCCTTCGAAAGAATGAGGTCATGGATACAAAAATGAATTTCCTATGAAGGGTGGCTGTGCTAAGCCTTAAAGGAAATCTGGAGGGAGTTTGTAGTAGAGCCGCTGCTCCTTCATGTTGAAAGGGGTCAGTTGAGGTGGTTCAGGCATCTGATTAGGATGCCTCCTAGACGCCTCCCATTAGAGGTGGTCCAGGCACGTCCCACTGGTAGGAGGCCCCAGGGCAGACCCAGAAAACACTGGAGGAAGTACATATCTCGTCTGGCCTGGGAAAGGAGGAGCTGGAAAGCGTTGCTGTGGCGCAACCCGGCTTTGGATAAGCGCTTGAAAATCAATTGGAGTTAACTGTCCCTTTAAAATAATGATCTGAAATCCTCTCCAGAGATGTTTTAAGACAGAAAAATAATCTGCTCTGAATAATAATTTGTCAGTTTTTTTATCCACCAAACTTATTAATTACAACTACACTTGAAACATACGGTATCTATAAATAGACAAATTTAAACTCTGCTTATACATCATTTTGGGCAGATAAGCTCAAACATGAGTGGAGCAGGGGCTTAAAAATTGCTCAGATAGCACAAAACACACTCTGAAAGCACAAAAGTGGTGTGACAGTATGCAGTCTACGTGTTTCATGCCTACCCAACATGCAGACATTTGCAACAAACTGCAAAACCACCAGTCAGCACACAGAAGAAAAGCAGGACACTGGTTTATTTTCTAGCCAAGCAAAAAAAAGAAAAAGAAAAATCGCAATGTATTTTTGTTTATTTGCTTTTCTGTTTCAAGTCTGAGTCAATAACATCAAGTCCAAACATCATTACAATAAATTACATGAGACTGATTTTGAATACACTGTGTGCATTCAAACAGGAACAAGAGTTAGATGTCATGAGAAACTGGAAGCGCAACCCTCCCAAAAACACACTGATGTGTGTTCAGAGAGCGACAGTACAAATGCTTAGGGGATTTGTGTGTTTGTCCTGCAAATGCCTGCACCTATTGTAAAGCCACAAACATATCCAGTCATGTGCCCAAATACTTAACCTCTTTTCATTCCCCTGTCAGGTGTGTTTGAGGTGAGCTGCAGAGTAACAGACCACTACTCAGGTGGCATGAGGCAACAGTACAAAGTACGTCTCTGCCCGCAACGCAAACTGAAGCCATCACGCACAGGAGGGCCAACCAAGACTGTGCAGTATTTTATTAGTGCTGAAGAAATAGAGTGGGACTACTCACCTAAGAGAGACTGGGAGCTGGAGAAACACCACGCCACATTAGAGAACAGGTGTGTGAGTAAGATAATTGTAGGCCGATGTGTTTCAGTGTTGGAGCCTGTGATTAGTGGCGTTACTTATTACTGTTTGTTAATGGCAGCAAATTGGTACATGTCTCCCAGTCCAGGCAATGTATTCGTGGGGAAAGGGAAAAACAGGATCGGCTCGCGCTATAAGAAGGTGGTGTACAGAGAATACACTGACGAGACCTTCAAAGTCCAGAAGAAACGGCAGCCGAACGAAGAACACTTGGGTATTATGGGTAAGCTCAGCTGCTCTTTATGCCTTTTTTTACTGAGAAAAGACAGAAGACAACACAGGTTATCTTTTTCTCTGTAGGTCCAATAATCAAAGCAGAGGTAGGAGAGCAGGTCGTGATCACATTCAAGAACGATGCCAGCCGGCCATACTCGATTGGTGCGCATGGAGTGAAGGCAAGCGGCTCTCACATTCCTGTCCAACCTGGTGAGAATCAAATCTGAAAAAAATAAAATGTATATTGTTACTTACTAACAAAAGTAACGAGATACAAAACACTGGCCTTTTCCCAGAAGCAGTGGGATTGATATTTTTGTTTTATGGTCTCTTGCCTCCAGGCCACATAATGGAGCTGACATGGGATGTTCCTAAAGATTCCGGTCCAGGGGTCTCAGATCCTAACTGTATCTCTTACGCCTACTACTCCAATGTTGATTTCATTAAGGTACACATTCCCTGTATAAATTGTGGTCACAAGGAAGCGCATAAATCTTGCAGTGTCGCAATAAAAAAAATGTTCGTTTAATTGTTTGTGTTCAGGATCTGTACAGTGGTCTCCTGGGGCCTCTGGTGATATGCAGGCCCGGGACTCTGCAGCATGGCGAGGGGCCTGACAGACAGAGGGGCGACGTGGAGAAGGAATTTGCTCTGCTATTTATGGTGCATGATGAAAACCAGTCCTGGTACTTGGACGACAACATCAGAACATACATCGGCATCGACCCTGATAACTTCATGCCTGACGAAGAATTTGAGGAGAGTAACATGATGCATGGTACGAGATAAGACGAGAGGGAGGCACAAAAGGCCTGTCTTATTCACGAACAAACTGAAGTTGAGATTTATTGATGGTGAGAAAACTGGGGTCATCCTGGCATTAAGAGGATTAGGATGGAACTGAAAAATATTAAGATAGAAACATGAGCAAAATTCAGCTTAGAATTGACCGTAAAACCAGTGATACTTTTGTTCACCCCCAAATCCAAAATACATATTTTTCCTTGTACCTGTAGTGCTATTTATCAGTCTACATTGTTTTAATGTGAGTTGCTGAGTGCTGGAGATATCAGCCAAAGAACTTAAAACTTATAAACTTCACTCCAATTTAATGGAACGAGATGGCAGTTCAGGGGTCTCACTGACTTTCCTAGGCCTACGCTGAAAGCCTAAAGTGGAGAAGGTGTGCTCTTTCCACCTTAGGCTTTCCACATAGGCGTGTGGAAAGCCATGCGCTTATGTGAAAAGCCTTAAGGCAGAAAGAACGCACCTGTCTGCCCTTCCATGTGCAAAGGAGGAAAGCCTGAAGCAGAGAGAGCAAACCTCCCTGCCCTTCCATGCGCCTACATGGAAAGCAGCAGGAAAGACCCCCAGGAACTGAACAGAGCAGCATCGATGACAAACAGAAATGACATTGATAAGTCAGACACAGCATAAAAAGGAGGAGCTGGGGTGGAGGCGGGTTGCAAAGGAGCTTGCAGAGGAAGCAGCAACAGTAGGCAGGCCAGAACAGTTTAAATAGGGCGCCCTGAATGAGATTTGCCAATTGGTTGCATAGAAGGGACTCATGTGATCTATCAGCTGACTCCCTTCCATCAATCATCTGCTCCATCAGTTGATTGAGCTGTTTGAGATCAGCTGGGATGTGAGCTGAGCTTGACATCATGTCCTGCTTTAACTAACACACTGCTCAATTTTTGATTTTGGGGGTGAACTGTCCCTTTAACTTTATTGTTCACAAGGGGAAATTCATCTTAGAGCCAAATGAGACATAGAACAAACACAGACTCAAACATAAACATGTACTAAAACATAATAAAATACATGAAACACATAATAAAAACTGGTCAAACCCACCATGCAAGCTCACATAAAACAATGTACATCTTTAAATGCAGCCTCTAAACATGCAAACTGTATGCTGCTCAACACATAAACCCAACATCAGTCCAGTCAGCAAACATGATGGTCCTCCTTTTTTATGTTGTCCCAAGAGGAAGTATAAATTATGGTTTTCCTGCCTCTGTATGCCCCTGTCTGATTCTATGGTGTGATGGTGTGAATGTGTCTACTGAAGGGATCAATGGTGAGCTGTACGGTAATCTCCATGGACTGGTGATGGTCCAAGGACAGAAAGTTGACTGGTATCTCCTGGGAATGGGCAACGAAGTGGACATGCACACCGTTCATTTCCACGCTGAGACTTTTACCTACAAGGTAACCCTCGTCACCACAACTCAAGCTTCTATTTATTCATAATTAGCAGGCAAATTATTTTTATACAAACAATACAGGTCTAACAAATGCCCCATCATTTCATACTGACACAGTGGAGAACTGGTTTGAATTAAACCAGTGAATGCAATCATCTGCAATGAATGCAAAATCATCGTTGTAATGAAATCTTGTACATGCACACACAAAAGGTTTCTTTACTCACTTCTCATTTCCTTTTCTCTGTTCCCCTCCCCTCCCTGTAATGTTTGTGCTGTGTGTGTTTGTGTGTGGGTGTTAGACGGACCGTGTGCACCGGGCAGATGTCTTTGATCTCTTCCCCGGGACTTTCCAGACTGTGGAGATGGTTGCTGGCAATCCAGGGACTTGGTTGCTCCACTGTCACGTGACTGACCACATACACGCCGGCATGGAGACCACTTTCACCATTGAAGGTGTGTGTGCACCACAGTTATTATGGTTTTATGTTTTTCTTTGTTTTGTTTTTTCGCATTTAATTCTTCAATTCAGTTTAGGTTCAGTTTATGTTAAAAATGGCAAATTTTAGTTTCATTTTTGTTAGATTCAGTATTAGTTAACCCTTTAAAACCTGGAGCGACATCACTTTTCTTGTGCCGCTTTCAGACACCTTTTGCAACCTGAGCTAATTGGTGTGCGATTTCTTAATAAAAAAAAAAACAAAAACAAAAAAACTTAACTTTCTTCCTTTTCCTTTTTTCTTCTTTTTTTCAAACAAATTTTCTTGCTTTTAATTTTCTTTCTTACTAATTTCTTGCTAATTCACTTCTTCATTTCTTCTTTCATTGCTCATTTCCTTCTTCCCATGTTTTTAAAAGATATAACGCCAATTTGCTCAGGTTTCAAAGGCTTAATATGGGTAAGTATTTGTCAGGGGCAAGATGTAAGACGTTCAGAATAGGTATTGAAATAGAAACGCCACACTTTGTGAAGGAAGTTGACTCACAGACATGAAGACATCTCAGTCTCAGTTGAACCAACGCCTCCTCACATTTGTTATGTAACCAAATTGCTAAAGACTCAAACTATTATCTAAACACTAGTTTTCAACATTATTTTTCAGGAAGCTAAAATGTTTTAGTTTTGTTTAGTTTTAGTTAGCTATGTAAATGTGCAAGGACATATTCAGTATGTACACCAATCTAAACATCTATTGAAGAGGATTTGACTAACATCTCGCTTTTTTGCTGTCTTTCTTTTCCAGAAAAGCCCTCACATGGTAAGATCTGTTTCCTTCACCAAGTAATGCACAAGTTACTGACACATATTGAAATGAACTGACAGTGAACAGCCTGGGTCAAAAAGTAAATCAAGGCAGACACATCCACTTGTGGCATCGCTGAGAGTGTGAGATCAATCGATCAGTTAATGGCTGCTGATAGATCCAATGAAAGGTTTTACAGGCTGGCAGATTAAAAGCAAAGTTGAATTACAGACCTTTAATCTGAAATATTGATCACTGCAACAGCACAAATTACCATATCCAGTGGTCGAATTGTTCATTTTTAACAAGGGGGATGCAATGTAGCTTTGCTTTTTTTGCGTGCACACATAATCAAATATGACACAGCACAGATGTGCAAAATTAATCAGGATAAAGAAAAATGGCATGACCTATACCTGCTGCCTTTAAAAAAACACAAATAATGCAGTAGTATTGCTATTGCAGTACAGACCAAAAACATTTTAGACTATAAATATGAGTAGTTCTGAAATAGCTGTGAAAATTAATCTTGGAGTCACTCTTATCCTATAGGCATTTTCTTAGCCAGTTATAATTTCTCCTTACCTGTGAAGCCTTGGGCTGATAATTGGTGCTGCTGTCAGGTCCCTGTCCTGATACCTGCCTGGTTTCTCCCTGTCCCTCTTCTATCTATTGCAGTAATATAGATAATAAATGTGCAAAGCAAAATTCATAAATACACAGTCACTTTTGTGCTCTAGATATTTTCTCTCAGCCAGTTATAATCTCTCCTGTGAAGACCCTGCATGATCATCCTTGCTGGCCTCTGGTCCACTGTCTCGTCCCTGACCCTGCTCTTTATATTATGGCAATAAAGATTAACAAAAATATGTGCAAAGCAATAGTGAGCACAAGTTCTTATTAAGGAGTAACTAACATTATCTACATCCAACAGCATTACTCAACTTACACGGTTTGTTTGGAAGAAACTGTGCAAGGTTTTTTGCTTCTTGCTGGCTGCTTTGCTGAACATAGTTAACACAGAGGTACTGCCCAGGGGCACACCTCTCGTCTGTGAGCGGTTGATAACAACATGACAGCGTGCGTCTGCCGCCTGGCGCCGCCTACTCTTGGTGCGTTTAAAGACGGCTCGGAAAAACACGTTACCATATGTTAAAAACGAATTGAACAGTTGTAACGGCTGTAAAAAGTGCGAGGGACAGAGGGCATAGATACGGGAAGTGCGGGGGACATGTCCCCTGTGCCCCCCCCCCCACATTACATCCGTGCCTGCACACACAGATTCTAGATGAACAAGGGGGATGTTTTTTGGACAAAGGGGATGGCACCCCCCCCCCCCCCCATCCCCCCTCAATTCGACCACTGACTATATCAGTGTTGATTTTTGAGAGTGTCACTGTTGGTCACTCAGCCACTGATTTGCATATTGATTGCAGTTTCAGGATAGTGCTCTGCAAACTTGGAAAACAGGTCTTGACTGATGTTATAAATCCCACTTTCAGTCTTATTCAATGTTGAGCATGAATTTGATGTAATGCAGCACCCGCCTAATCTAAAACTTAAATCATCAGAATAATTTATAAAGATGCATTATTACATAGAATTTTACACATAATGGCTTTAATAATCAAAATTAATTGAGATCTTTAAGCAAATGTTTTGACTTTAAGCAGTGTTGTAGTCTAGACCACCTAAACCGAGAGTCATGACCAAACCACAGTGAAGCAAGACTGAGTTACACCAAAACCAGACCAGTGTGAGTCGCTCTCTGCATGACACACTTACATCAGCACCTCAAAAAGAGCACCACTAAAAGATCCACATTACCATGAAAACACCTGCAGAAAAAAATGGAGCTTCCTCTGCATTCACCTCTTTTATTGCTGAACTGTATGAGTGTATGTGTACCATGAGAAATGTCTTGACAAATGAATTTTATGTGAGGGATTTTCTTCGCAAATAAACAGTAAGAGGCTGAAATCAACTTAATCATCTGTAATCAACTCTCCTTTCTTGCACAGGCAATTTAGTGATATCTATGCAGGTGCGGTCTTGACTGGTCTTAAAATAAAATCCATACTCCTCTTTGTCTGAGACCGAGACAAGAACAAAACTTTGGTCAAGTCCAAGACGAGAGCAAGAACTAGTCACAAGGCCAGATTAGAAACAAGACTGATCTCGAGGACTACAACACTGCTACTACAACACTAATTGTATGAAAAGCATTAAACTTAAACACATAATAGATTAAGTATACATCTCAAGCATATTTCAAGAGTGTGCCAATACATTTTCAAGCCAAATGGAAATTAATAGACACCAATAGATGCCTACACAAAATATAGCACAACAAAATTTCCAATACATGATAACATTGTTTGTAAAATTGTTAGCTGTGATGTGATTTGTCCTAAATAGGCTAAAACATGCACAAACACTGTAATGGCTCTTCCAGATGACTGATGGAATACCATTCATTTCTCTTGTCTAGTTCAGGTCAAAGTGGGGCAGTAGGTGTTGGACTTTCGTCTCTGCCATGACGTAATGGTTTTGTTGAATGTTATCTATATTTGCTTAGTTAGTATTGGTTATAGGGAGAAACAAAACATGGATTGGGTCATGCATTCCTTCAGAGCTGTGATGCTGTTGTAGGATGTAGTGCAGAAGATAAATTGTTGATGATACAAACTTTGATAAGCATGAAATTCCACAGGAAATTGATGATGTTAGTGCTTCAAGGCCAGTACGTGTGAGGTGAGGAGATTTTCTGGGTAATGCTGTAACACTGAATGCATCACTAAATAAAGGAATTAAAGGATATAGCAGAGATATGCAGGTTAGGTTTTGACTGAGGTTGTGCATTTAACAGATTTTGTGGTTACACTGAATGTACAGAAGCCTGTCAATCAGGGTGTCAAACTCATTTTAGTTCATGGGCCACATACATCCCAATTTGATCTCAGATGGGCCGGACCAATTAAATCATTGCACAATAACCTGAGTGCCATCAGATCCAGGCACATTGTGTAGACGATCATCCTCTTAAAAACCAGACAAACAGCCTGAGATATCTTAAGAAAATTAAGTGCATTTTCAATAGTATACCTCAGTTTTTCCACATTCAGTCAGTTGACTTCTCACTGTCATTACATGTGCATTTATCCACACATTTATTGATACAGATTCTTTATAATGAAGCTGCTGATTGACAATATTTGCACAATGTTCAATATCTTTAAACATGATCACAGTAAGTATTCATTGTCGTATCAGAGCGCTGTGTTCTGGTCAGGGTGGAAAAGCTTCTGAAGCAGAAATTTAAGCCCCGTTTCCACCGAGCAGTACGGTACAGTTCTGATGGCTTATGTTTTTTTCCCTGTTTCCACTGTGAAAAGTTGTGGATGGTACCAATGGAACCGTTCTTTACCATCCCCATGTTTGGTCCCCCCTCTGTTGGGGTACCTAGCACACAGATCTGGTACTAAAAGGTGGAGCTGTGAACACTGCAGTCTTTAGATTGGTCAGTAGAGGACGGTCACTCTGCTCAGGGCTGAGTTGTGGCTGGTTATGAGGTTCATGTAGCCACTGTTCATACAGTGGAGAGTTTTATTAGTAGACTTTACCTATACAGTGAAATGATGTTTTGCTGCCTCTTGCAGCAGCTGCAGTCTGAGATAAAGACTAACTTAATTGACTGGGCCGACTGGAGGCGACTTTTAAGGTGGAACGTTAACTTGTTATGTTATTCAATGCATGAGTTGACGACATGAATCCATCAGCACACCTTAAATTTCATTGTAACAACTTTGACCATCACTTTAGTTTTTATATGACATACACTTTTAGTAATGAGCGGATCTTCAAGTGTTTGTATATATATTAATTTTGACCAGGTTACGTTAACTGTATATATTCTAACCCTCACTTGGAGAAAAAAAAGCATCGCCTGAGAAGGACTAAATGCACAAACCCACTACTTTTAAATATCCCATGGAGAGAGACTCTCACTGCAGCCTGTTTTATTTTGTTCAGAAAATGTTGGCGTGAGCAGTGAGTGACAACAACCTCGCCCACATGAGAGAGTACAGTTTGCGGTGGAAACGCAAGGGTCTAGGTACCATGTCTGAAGGGTTACAAAGGTACCGTACCGAAAGTGTTTGGTGGAAACGGGGCTTTACATGAAGTAGGTACCACATTGTTTAACTTGCTCCTGAAACCTGGCACCGCTTAGTCTAGTCATCTAGAGGGCCAGATTGGACCGTGTGTTTGACACCCCTGCTGTAAATTGTGTCATCGTTGATTTATCATGTCCCTCCTGTCTTACTTCCTCCTCCACTCTCATTTCCTTGTTTTCCCTGTTGCAGCGTCAGGAACTGAAGGCTCCATAAAGACGCTGCTGGTCTCACTGGCGCTTGGTCTCGTGGCTGTAGGCGGACTGCACTAACAAAGGGACTCTGACATTGAGCCAAGTGTGTGTGTGTGTGTGTGTGTGTGCGTGTATGTAAACAAAACTGTGGTGAATAATGCACTCCAGTGACAGAATCACTGTTGCATTGTGTGTTTGGTGGAGGTTATGTATGTATATATCAAGCAATTATCAGAGCAGGCAAATATATATATCAAGGGATGTACAATCATGTATAAAGTTGAGGATTATTTTATTTCTTAGGACTAAAAAAGGCATTTTATACTTTTTTTGATTGTTTCTATTTGCCCTTTTCTGGCATGTTGCACTGTGTTTGATGCTGTTAGTTTGGCAAAGCATTGCTGTACCAAAAATTTGATTCCCAGTTATGAATGTGCAATAAAGACATTTATTCAACTGTGTTGTGATAATTGTGTCAGTGCTGTTTCTCCTTCTATGTGCTAGGATCACCCACAACCACAAGGTGGCGTTATAATTTCAAAGTGCAAGTTGCTAAGAGAACAGATCAACCACTCGTTTTCTTTTCTTTTTTATTAGTTTTTCCTAAAAACAGGAAGACAATGACAGTATGTGTAAGTTCACAAAAGATAGAAAGAGATATGGAAAAGAAAATACGTGAAAATATTCATAAAATAACTAAATGGATACAAAGGAATTGTGAATAACTTTTCATATTGTGTGTAGCACTCAGGGAAATCTGTAAAACAATATGACAGCCATTTCAACTGTCCTCAGGGAGACTAACAATACAGAATTTAAGGGTTTTCAGTGATATAACTCCTGTCTTGACAATCTGTGGCATCCTCTGTAATATAAAGCAGCTGATCAGATTAATACATGCTTTTGATAACGTGCAGGAAATAGGCTAAACAAATCACTAGTGATTAGCTGATGTGTTTGTCTTGTAATGAGTGTCAATAACTGCTAGATCAGGGTGGACACATGCACTTGTAGCATCGCTGACATTGTGAGATCAATTGATCAGTTAATGGCTGTTGATAGGTCCAGTTCCCCATCAACACGAATGGTTTTACAAGGCTGGTAGATTAAAGGCGAATTTGAATTTCAAAACGGAGATAGTGAGCACAAATTACCTTATCAGCGTTTTTTCAGAAAGGGTCACTGTTGGCCATTCACAGACTAATTTGCATATTGATCGTATTGTTTCAGCATCTTCAAGTGGGCAATCTGGAAAACAGGATTTAATTTTAAATGATGATGTAACCCCCGAATTATTTAATGTAAACTTACTTCCAGAGCTAAAAAAAAAAAAAAAAAAGAAAAAGGCCAAAATAAAATAAAATAAAATTAAATTAAATTAAATTAAATTAAATTAAATTAAAACAAAACAAACAAATAAAATAATAAAATAAAATAAAATACTCAGACAAGAGCTCCTGTTGCATTATTTCAGCTACATCCACAAAACCAAATACCAGTCAGCAGACACAATACTGATCATGCGACTTTGGCATCACGTCAACGCAGCATTAAGGGCTGTGCAAGATGCTGAGAAAGCAGCACGTTAAAATGATAATGTCGTTAGATATTACCCACTTCAATCATTTACAGACGCACTGTGATAACTTCTTCCCTCAGTGTGTGTGTTCACACTCCAGCCTCAGCAAAACATATCCAGGTAAACACCGCACACAACACAGTAAGCATCAGTAAACACTTTACGCAACAGTTGGAACAGGGGAGTCATCGCTCCAGTCTGCCTCCTGCAATCTATCAATACTCGTTATTGATCCAGACAACTGTTGATAGTCATCACGCATCCTTATCTGCACAAGTCCATCATGTTTTTCAGCCAGACTTTGTTTGGTTTGATGAATCCTTTCCACGCAGCCAGTTAGGGCGCTTTCAGACCTCCCACTGCACAACAACTGTGATACAATCAAACTAGTGAGTCATTCCAAGAAATATATATTACAAAATACCTGTACTGTTTCACACTGACTGTCATACAAGATCATATTATAATGGGAATGTAAAAGCCTGTATACAGTGTTGTTGGGTGCTGATTGGTACAGACATCAGTCAGCCAGTGGTCAATAGGGGGCGCCACGTGGAGACTGTCTGGGTATATAAACGTGGCTTTTCACAGATAACTGCTCATTTAAAGCCAACCAGAGCTCATCAGGTTGCTTTAAGCTGGATGTTGCTGCTTAGAGCTTGGAAAGGTAAGAAAGTTTGCCATTTGCCTCCACAAGATATTTACCTGTACAACTTTGCATTGTATTTTATTGCAGGCAAAAAGTGTAATTGAGTTACAGGAGAGAACAGATATACAGGAACAGCCATCCCTGATTATATTTTGTTGCCTTTTATTAATTTTCCATGAGACATAGAGCCAGCTCTGCAGTTATCTTACTGGTGGAGCAGATTGTGTGTGGGTGCATGTGCAGTAGTGTGTGTGTGTGTGTGTGTGTGTGTGTGTGTGTGTGTGTGTGTGTGTGAGAGAGAGAGAGAGAGAGAGAGGTTGGCTGTGAGAGCTGATTTGTGAATTGTTTGTCTGGCAGCCCCTTTATGTTTTGGATGCACCACAGTAATTGCAGAGGAAGGTTGCGGTTGGATGAGCCTGAGAGGACATTTTAGGGGTTGTGTTAAAAAGAGAGGGGCCACAGGGTGAGGGAGCAGCGAGACAGACCCATTTTCCTCCCAGAGTCCAGTTTGGACCAGTTTGCCTTTTTTCCATCAAACAGGAGAAACTCTGTGATGTCATCATGGATACTTCATCATGGATGATCATTGTAATTATCATTAATAGGGCCCTATGATGTGATGTAAGATCTTTGTCCCAGCAGCAGAGTGACGTAATGATCTTTGTACTGGCACGAGAGTTAATAATTCGCCATTAGTTGGTTCTTTACAGCAACTGCCATTACCTCTACTCAGTCTGATGCGTAGGGAGACTTTAAATTAATCAAAAAGTTATGACGCGAACAGATCATGACTATAAAGGTTAATATTCACTTTCGCAGTACAATCGGTTATCTGCCAGTCAGGTTCAAAGTTAAGTGCTTTTATCTTATGATCTAATAAAAGCTGAACCTTCCTGACCTTTAGTAACCACAGTGATAGGCCAACTATAAAACCTCCCCTTTCCACTTGTGTCTTTCTCTTCACAGATCCTTCACCCTGAGCGTCAGTCAGAGAGGCTCTCTGTGCTTTCCTTTCCTCTCTGGTGGTCTCTCTCTCTGTCTACTCTCTGCTTTCTTCTTCTCCTGTGCTTCTTCATCCCTCTGTGCCTGTAACTTCCCTCAACCATGGCTCCGACCCTGGCCACAGCATTCGCCAGGCGCTGGTGGATGGCAGTGACTGCCATCATTGAGAATCTGCTCTTCTCTGCCGTGCTGCTGGGATGGGGATCGCTCCTCATCATGCTCAAGTCAGAAGGCTTCTACTCTTACATGTGCAACGAGGAAGGTGAGTCACAACTGTTGTGTGTCTGTCCTGAGAAGAACTTTCACATTATTTATCTGTAGACTTCCCTCAACTTTGCCTTAGTTTGCCCTGATGGTGAAGCAATTGTACATTAGGGAAAGCAAAAAATCTTGCCTGTCTGAGGTCATAGTGCAGAGCTCAGATGTGTCCTGTCTTTCTTCATGAAACTGTTAGAGGTGCCCTTGACAGTCAGTCAGTGTCATCACGAGTTAAGGTAAAGGAAAGGAGGAAGGTGTAATTCAGGACACGTAACCTAACACGGCTGCTTTTTTGCCTCTTCCATTCTTTAGGAAGAGTAAGTGTTTTCTCTGAGGGGAGCATGGGCAGTATTCTAGGGACTCAGGAGATTAAACCTGATCGGTTAAATTAAAGAGTGAGCAGGGCTGTAGGTCGGCAAAGTGGTCCAAAGTCAAAGAGTAAAAGGGGTCTAGTGTCTCATAAACTTTGACTTTCAGTATCTTTCTTGTTCCACTTGCCCCTTAGAGAGCTTTACGCTTTACGCCAGCATTCACGCACTCAAGGTCAATTCCAGTCACGTTTATAGCATACTGTAAATGTTTCAGCTGTGATGTGTCGGCACAAAATAAGGCCCACCATTCAAGTAACAATTGAGCACCCATGACTGTGGGTGGCTTCCTGCCATCTTATCTTGTTCTCATGATGTAACAGGGAGAGGACAGCAGGACCAGCTCAGCTCTTTTCAGACATGTGAAGTGATAGAGGGGACAGATTTTATGACTGGTAATATGGAAGTTTAAAGTCCACTGATAAAGGACAGGGAGGGAGGAGAACACTGATAGAGAAGTGATGAACAGTAGAAATCAGATCACTGGTGGGTGAGGTTGGCAGGAAAAACAAAATGGTTGATAAAAAAAGATAATGATGATAAAGCACAGATTAGGCTATTGTGCATAAGGGTCATGAGTCACCATGGATGGGAAACCAACCAGCCTTCGCAAGCTGTTCATTTTGCAGCATCAGATTTTCTTGAAACTCGTGCCACAGTTCCAAGTATTGCACGTGCAGACATATACTTGTCTGATCTAGTTTCCTGAAGTAGACTTTAACACTTTATTATGAAGCGCGTCATGGTGTTTCACACAGGGATGCCACACACATACTTGCCTCACGTGACTACAAAGACGTCGGCTGATATCATAGAGGTGAAAGGGAGTGTAATCCAAAAAACATCACCCCATACATGAACAATAAGTTCTGCTTCCTTCTCTCAATCACATGGACTTCTCCTGGACTTTTGTACCTTTATCTCCATGCAAGATGATTGCCACTGCCAGCATATCACTTTTTAGCCCTTGCATCTCAATGTACTAATAAAATCCAGTCTTTGATTCTTCTCCCGCCCCTGATATGATGTTATACACAGGTGTCTAGTTCTAACTCTGCACGTGCTCAGTGCACATGTGGCCACTACGTGCTGATGTATCAGGATGCTGTGAATAAGCAGAACTGCCACCTTCAAATTCCATCTATGTGCCAAAAAGCCACAGCTCCCTATACATCAAACCATCTAGAGGAGTGCGCAGCCTGACACAGCCATGTGATTATTCACACCACTCAGCTTATATGGATGTTTTTGTGTGTGTATTAGTAATAAGACTTGTAGTTTTCCCCTTTCATTACAGCCCTGTCTCAACTTCTACTCATCAGACTCCAAACTGTATCTCACACCTCATCTTCTACCTACTTTCATCACGTTCTCCAGGCAACAGTTCCAGCTACAATCTGTCCAAACCCCTGGCAACGCAGACGCCTGACGACTATGCTGACTACTATGACAGTGTGGGTGGCGTGGTCGGTCTGGGCGACGGAGTGGAGATGAGGCCCCTGGTCCCTGTGGATGGGCCCTTGAGGATGAACGGCTGGCTGATTTGTAAAGAACAGGACGAGATGCTGAACCTGGCATTCACAGTGGGCTCCTTCCTGCTGTCCGCCATCACACTGCCACTGGGGATCGTCATGGATAAATACGGGCCTCGCAAGCTACGACTGTTGGGCAGGTAAGCCCAGTAGAGAAGAAATTATCCAGACTAACAATGACATTACTTATATAAAGAAAATTCTAATCACTACCATTGTTTGTGGAATATGTAGAATCATTTAAGAAGTACTTAAATGGTAGAGAGAGGCTGCAACTTGAATTGTCATATTTTATTTTCAGCACGTGTTTTGGATTGTCCTGTCTACTCATCGCCTATGGAGCCTACAATCCAAATGGTAAGTCCGCCTGCAGAGTACTCATGTGTACCTTTTTGCTCCGAACCAAAATACATTACTTTGGTTGTTGACCTCATCAGTCATGAGCAAACATGTGTGTCATTTGCAGAACTCTCCGTCCTTATCTTCATCGCCCTGACTTTTAATGGCTTTGGGGGCATGTGCATGACCTTCACCTCACTTACAGTAAGTGTGTGCACACCACAGTTGTGTGTGCTTTGTGATCCTCCTGCTGCAGAGCCTTTGCACCTGCTGCATAATGTTTGTCCAGATGTATATTTTATATCGTCATAGGTCTTTTGTCTCGCTGTTACTGCTTTGTTATAATAATTTGCTGGCTCCTCGCCTGCTCTCCCTCCCGTCCTCCTTCCCTCATAGCATTCTAGTTTTTTTTTTGGTTTTTTTTTTGGCTTCTTACACGGCACTCTGTGTTCCTAGCAGGAGGGGTGGAGGGGTTTATTGGGGAGAGAGGAAATAACTCCAGTAACTGGTTCATTATAACTTTCCGCTGCATCTATAATTGTGCCTCAGCAAGAACATCATAGCAACTGTTGGGCGTTTGAGCTGCTTGTCTTCCTCTCTTTACACAAACGCACGCTAAATTAATATTTGCAAACTCACTCAAGCACAACTAGCAATGCAGCATCCCTCGCTAAATGGAACTATGTAGAGCTACAGCTCTAACTAGCAGTTTCACATTGTATAGCAAGTGAAAAGAAATGAAAGAATAATCCAAAACATCATCGGTCTTCCATCAATAAATGGCCAATTCTGTACTTGCGCCCCTGTAACATTATCGGGCTCATAGAGGAGAGTTTAAAAGTCGTAAAGTATCAAAATCAGTGCAGCAGGACCAGATGTTTCATCTCTTTTATTCCAATCATACTTCTTCCTTGTTGTGCCTACTTTACCCAGAATGCAAACTTGACCCTCAACAGTTGAGTCGGATATTCAGGTGTGTTATACTAGTAGCTGCGAATGTAGCCTGGAACCACTAGCTTTATACAGAGATCAAGGAGCGGGCTACAGAGATCTGGTCAGCTCGCTTCTTTCCCACTCGACATCCCCAGATTTTTTCATCTTCACACTTGTAGTCTTCAGGCTCAACCATTGCTGGTAAGCAAAGATTTTGTGCAGCTTCTTTTGGAAAAGGAACATACAGAGTAGTACTCCCCAGGATCTGTAAATGAACTTTGATGTGTAAAATCAGTGGAGTTGCCCTTTAGGATTGAGACACAAAACCAGAGACACTCAACAGAAAAACAACTGATCCTCTTTAGGATTCGCAGGGTCAACCCTTCACCATTCCTTTGCATTCTCGCCCTGCATCCTCCTGTTCCCTCATCTTGTCATCGGTTCAGCCTCACGGTGACTCACCCCAGAGTCCTGGGCTGTACCATGGTGATGCTGTTCACTAGAGAGGGGCTCTATTCCACTAAATCTCCCAATAAATGCCCCTTTTCTATACCATCATGGGCTGTAACTGTGATATACATCTCCTGTGTGCTATTTGTCACATCTACCTAAATCTCTCATTAGTTGCTGCCACTGGCCTGAATGTCAGTGATGTAGTAAAAACATAATTTAGGACTTTGTTTGTTCTTTGGTGACGGAGGCCCCACAGAGTCTGCATAAAACCACATTCCCCTCTTATACCACCTTTCACTCCATCTCCTTCACAACCCGATATACTTGAAGGCCTTAGTGTTGGGTTAATGATTAGACTGCTCCTTGACTCCTTGATCATGGCTGCACCTCAGACCTACAGGCATTCATTCTCAGCTGAGGGGTGTTGGGTAATACTCAGCTGCCCTCAGCGGCCACCATTGGCTTCCTGCCAATGTCAGTTGTTAGGTCACCTTTCCCCTTCAAGTTTACCCAGCAGCTGCTAACGTATCTGAAAACATTAAAAGAAAACTATTTAAACAGTTTTCCAAGTACTCCCAGTGACATTGCTGGAAAATACTGGGTGCTGCAATATGCATACTGTCGCAATTTAGTACACACACAAACACATACCTCTTCCTCAGCTTCCCTAGTCTTATGTAATTGGATGTGCTTGTTGTTGTTCAGTCTCTTGAAAACAGAACAGCTTGTGAATGCCTTTGTATTTGGATGTTTTGCCACCCACTGTCTCTTGTTTTCTCTCTCAGCCCTCTTTTCTCTGTCCTCAAACGGGAGTAAAACATGAAAAAGACAGAGAAAATGTCACCTCACCTCAGTCACCCCCTCTCGGCAGCGCCGCGTTTGTGTCTTTTACTGGTGTTCCATGTCACTTTGTTGTGTTTTATTTTCTCTGATGTCTGCTTGCTAATTGGTTCCCCACTGTCCACTCCGACCCCGGTGTCAGTAGGCACCATCCTCACCATGTCCCCAATCTGTCCCTGGCTTCAAGCTTAGAGCAGCTACACTGCAGCTGAGCTCACCATGATCTTGGCAGTAGATAGTTTATGTTTACATACGCAATAGAATATAATCATAATTTGCTTGCAAGTTTGCACAATTCTAGAGTTAAATGAGGATAGGTTGTGATGTGTTGTTTCCTCTCTCTCTTTTCCTCTAGCTCCCTAACATGTTTGGAGACCTCCGCTCCACCTTCATCGCCCTGATGATCGGCTCCTATGCCTCCTCCGCTGTCACCTTCCCAGGTGTCAAGGTAGCAAACACTGAATCACCCTGCACACATCCACACCTCTATAAATATTGTTGTTTTGTTCTCACTCCATACTGCTATTCCTTCCTAACTCTTGAATGAACTGTGCAATCACATTTACTTCTACTTCTACCCTCAGCAAACACATTTAGAGAATTGTGCAGCCTTGACAGAAGTATCCGCCCCTTCCATGGGATTCTGATGTCAGGTGTTTGTCGCCCTCTCTGTTTTTTGTATTTATTGATCATGTTCTGATGTGCACAGGTGATCTATGACCTCGGCATATCTTTCATCACCATCCTTGTGGTGTGGGCCGCCTGTGCTGGACTGGTCTTCCTGAACTGCTTCTTCAACTGGCCCCTGGAGCCATTCCCAGGACCAGAGGACATGGACTACACGTAAGTAGACACAGTAGTGCACAGATACAATTGACAGTATAAATCCCCTATATGGTGTTATTCCAGATGTCACAGTGTGCATTGCATTGCACTGAGACAGTGTCTTAGGGTTTTACAACCAAAACTGGTGGAGTAATAAGGTAATAAAAGTCTCTTGTATGTTCCGAGTGTATGAAGTAATCACAGCATTGACACTGTTTTTATAAATAATTATGCAATATGAGCAAAAATGTGCAGTGTAATGCTGCCAGGTCAAAGTCTATATGCTGACGATCACACTCTCATCTGTACTCATCACTGTGGTAAATCCTTGTTAATTAAAATGACTTGCTTGTTCAGCGGAAAACTTTTCCACCAGACTGGACATGCATGTTTCCAGTTCATTTCCTGTTACTTTTTTTTTTTTAAAAATGTACTCATTTTCTTTCCCTTTTTTTTATCCTCCTTGACCTTCTCCCTCTGTCCTCCTTCACACACTGCCCTCTACTCCCATTCGTTTTCCATCCCTCTCTCCTCCTCTGCTTTCCTAGTGTGAAGATTAAGTTCAGCTGGTTGGGCTTTGACCATAAAATCACAGGGAAGCAGTTCTACCGCCAAGTGACTACAGTGGGCCAGCGCCTCAGCGTGGGCAACAGCCTGAAGCAGAAGGAGTTGACCACTAAGGATGGACACATGCTCTGCCTCTCAACCATGGACTTGGAAATGAAGAGCAAGTCAGATGAAGACTGTAAGAGTTCAGTCCCCGGCTTTGACCTCCTCTTACTGTGCCTCTCACTCTGTTTGCATGCTGTTTACCTCTGTCTTGTTCCTGTTCATCCCTCTGCAGCCCAGTCATTCTTGAAAACCCTCACCACCCCGATCTTCATGCTCAGTCTGGTGACCATGTCCATTACTCAGCTCCGTCTCTTGTTCTACATGGGGGCCATGAACAGCGTGCTGGAGTCGCTCACTGACGGAGACCTCAACACAGGTCTGTGGCTCCACTTTTTGTTTCGAGTTTCTGAGTGTGTGTGTGTGGACAAAAACTTTTTTGTTCTTTACATAGAATGAAGTTGTTTCTTGTTGTATCTTATGACATAACTGATTCATGACTTAAAAGCAGCCGGACTTACTTGGTTTTAATTTAATTTTCAGTTGAGAGAATGGAAGTCGGTAAGACAGAAAGCTTATTGTATCAGTAGATTACTGAAGTATTAGACTGTTAACGTTCCATCCCAGGTTTGTCATCACAATGTAGCACTTAATCCACCACCACTACTCTCTAGCCTTTGTCATAGCTAGTTTTGTTATTTCATTTGACCTTGCCTGTTGTCCTTGTCAATAACCCAGTCCTTTAGCTGTCATTTAGATTTAATCTGAAACCACTCGTTGTACTTATTAACTAACTTTGCCCCTCAGCACCAGCAAAGAGCGTTCATCATAAGCCAAGTAGTTTCACATGACTAATTTTTCATTTATCATTTCTCCTCTGGCCTCATATCCCCTAATAACGGCTTCAAATTAACTTTTGAGCAGCTGCTTTCTCCGTATCCACTGTTGTTTGACTCAGTATGGCTCTGCAGCCTAAAACTAATATTTAACTGTTCTGTCATAGTCATAGACCAGGTAGAAAAAGGTCCAGAACCCTCCATCCCTGTCATATTTTTATCCTTCCCTTAAAAAGCTTCCCCTTTCTTATTTTTGTCCTCATTTTCTAACATTCATTGCATTTGTTTTTCAACCTTTTGTCCTCATTCTGTCCCCTCTCTCAGTGAGTCTGTACTCCTCCATCTTCGGCATTCTGCAGCTGCTTTGCCTGATGACCACTCCTGTGATTGGTCAGATCATGGACTGGAGGCTGAAGGAATGTGATGATGGAGAGGAGGAAAAGGAGCCCTGCGGCAAGTGAGTCAATTTATCCCTTAGACCGCCTGAACTTCCTTCCATTTATAGGTCCAGACATTACTGCAATGTTTGTTTGCCAGTGTGATGAATAAGATATGAACCTTTATTGTAAAACAGAGTTGTGATATCAGTGCTTATTAGTCTGATCTCTCTGTCTTCTTGACCACTAGAGGGGAGATAAAGAAAAAGCGCAGAGACAAAAAGATCCAAAAGGTGACCAATGCCTTGCGAGCATTCGTCCTCACAAACATCCTTTTAGTGGGATTTGGAATCACCTGCCTAGTGCCCAATCTCCCCCTGCAGGTGAGTGGATACACACAGGCCTTCGACACATGACTGTCTTGCAAATCTTTTTTTTTTACAGTATTTGTACATTTATCGTGTTTTAGTCAGTTTATTTTTTTATTTTAATCTTGTTTTTCACTATGAATGCTACACACAATAAATGTAACATTGGAATTGTTTAACATGGAACCTCTTTTCCCTTGTTTGTGTGTCTCGGTGACTAATGGGAACAACAATTTTTGAAATTGGTCCAGTATTGTGCAAGAGGGCTGCAGTCAGCAGCTGCGAAACAGGCTGAAGTGTTGCAAACCACTGCACACCATCAATTTACATCCTCTTAAAGTGCTTGTTTTTGCCACTGACAGGCTCAGATTGTTGTTTTAAGTGTCTGACAACATTACAGAAAGGATCCCTGCAGAGGTACACCTTTTAGTTCAAGAGTAAGATTCTTTTTGGCTAACCAGAAACTGCCCTGAAGTCGCCATCGCCAAACCCACCAGTCTCCATTTAAATAAACATAAATTTTGCCTTTTAAAACACACTTTATTCAAAGCTGACATAAACAAAATAAAACTCACAAAAACTGTCTTGGTTTAGTTTTTCAACTGTTCCAATAACTACCAGCTCTAGCTTGGTTGAGATAAACCCTTAATGTACCCAGTAAGAAGTAAAAATAGGTTGGCTCTTTACATGCTAAAATTACTGTTTATTTAAATGGAGTCTGGTGGCGTTGATGATAGTGATTTTGGGGCTGTTTCTGTTAACCAAAAACAATCTTATTCAATAGCAAAAAGGTCTATCTCTGTCGGGATCCTTTCCATAACATTGTCAGACTCTCAGAATAACAATCTGAGCCTGTCAGTGGGAAAAAACAGTATTCCTATATTCATAACCTATATTCATATTTAACAGAAAGTTGTGAAAGTGGTGTCTATATCCTCGTCTAACTCTTGCCAAGAAAGCCAAATTTCCCAAAATGTTGAACTATTCATATGCCAACTGATGGAATGGACGAAACGATTATGAATATTGATTTCTTCTCTTTTCATCTTCCCTCAGATTGTGTCATTCGTCTTACACACTGTGGTGAGAGGATTCATTCACTCCGCTGTTGGTGGCCTCTATGCTGCCGTGTAAGTTTCAATGTGCCTCTCCGCACACACACAAAAAACGCAAACACATCATCACCGTCACCTTTGCCCTCTGCATGTGTATGCAGCTTCAAGCTGAGAACCTAAATATACCTCTCCCGTCTCTGCAGGTATCCCTCCTCCCAGTTTGGCAGTCTAACAGGCATGCAGTCTCTGGTCAGTGCTGTGTTTGCTCTACTGCAGCAACCCTTGTTCCTGGCTATGATGGGGCCCCTGGAGGGAGACCCATTCTGGGTATGAACGCACACACAAACAGACATCAAGACACACTCGAAAACTCTCACAAATTAAACCTTCAGGCATGGCTAATTCTTGTGTTTTCCCTCAGGTCAATATTGGACTCTTTGCTCTCAGTATGCTAGGCTTCTTGCTGCCTCTTTACCTGATCTGCTACCGACGGGCGCTCAACAGACAGCAACAGGAGCGGGAGGATGACGCTAAGATCTACATCAAAATCAACGGCTCTGACATCCCTGAGGCCTACGTCTAGAGAAAAGGAAATGTAGAGAATTGGAGAGAATTTTTTTTTCCTGAGAAAAATTTGCAATCCAGTAACGCATGCATTCACATGCATGTAAAAAGGACAACTGAAGTCTTACTTATTTAGAATATCACATTTAAACCTACAGTAATATTGAGTACTCCATCGAGTGCGCATACAAACAGACTGCCACATCCATTTTCCAAAATCCCACCGAGGTAAAGTGATGCTGCTGCTGTCACAGAAACGAGTCAGTCAGACAGTTGCCGAGGAGGAAAGTGAAGCGTGGAGGGAAAAAGGAAAAACAAGAGGAAAGACTGTGAAAGGAAAGAGCGGCAGGAGCCCTCTGCAATCCCCCAAATCCTCTGACCTCTCTTTTTATTCCCTCCTCTCTGAGCGGCACAGTAGTGCAGCTCTGTTCCACATAAGACTGCTTTAATATTCCACATAGGAGCAGAAAAACAAACGGAGAGTTTGTTTAGCTCACCCTCAGAAGCAACCTCACCATTGTTAGTGAGTGATTCCATTATTTTTACGAGTCTTTTTTTTTTTTGTTTAATATGTTGACTTTAAATCCTCCTGATTGTAATTCCCATGACGTGGTGCTATTCGTATGTTTGATAGATGGCGTAAGACTGGACTAAATGGCATTAATGAGCGACATCAGGGAGAGAAGAGCCATATTGCTAATGTTTCTTGGGCGAGTAGAAGAGAGACTTATTATGGTTAATTATGGGGCTGTTTCTTTTATACTTTTCTTTTTTTTACCTGGCTAACATCTTATTATAGTATGAAAATGCTGTAGCTTAAAATATACTGGATGAATTTCAGTGTTTTTAAGGGCTGAAACTGCAGTGTGTTTTGCTGAAAGCAAAATGTTCAAGTACGTTAGAGTATTTATTTTATTTTCTGCTTTCTTTAATTTTTTTTTTTACAAGCTACTTTACCAGGGGTGCCTTTTAAATATACCTTTCTGTAAAGGTTTAAGATTTTTCATTGAGTAGCGTGTTCTGTTGAACTTTTTACACACGAGTGAAAATAGTCTCAACTTTGCATTACATGGTAACACCATTTAAACATCACAGTCTCCATTAAGTGTATCCACAAAGTCATTATACAGATGCCTTATCTTAAAGTCAGTATTTCATTCAGTCTGTGTACATACTGTCCAGCACTTTATACCCTGTAAACCCCTTTAAATTCAGCACACATCAGCTTACTGAAGCACTTTGCTCCTGATGCCTCTCTAGAGAAATAGACCCACTTTCATTTTGAGCTCCTCCTTCCTTCATACATGTATTTATTTCATTTTAAACTCACTTTTCCAGAATACACTGCAGCATACTGTGCTGGCAACAACTCATGTGTCTGATCACATACTTTGTTGTTCCCATAGAGCTCTATCTTCTACTGTGGAAGGTAATGCAGAGGTGTTTTGCTGTGCAGGTGTTCTCTGTTTAAATATGGAAGGATCTGTGTAATAAAAATGAGTTGATCTCTGTAAATGGTCGCTCTCGTTCATGCTTCTTTTTTTGGTTTGTTTTTTAGTGCTCATCAGGCCATATTATGTGTATCTGTGTAACTGTATCTGTGTAATTCTTACCTGTGGCTATTCAACACTCACAGTCTGAGTGTGAGGACATTATAACAGAACAGATCTCAACCCAGCAGTAGCTTATGCAAGGACTTTGCTATGGCTGCATGATTTTATTGTGTCTCTACTACCTCTTTTTCAAAATGCTTAGTTGTGAGTCCACTGATAAAAATTAGATAGTGTCTTGCATAAGGCTGCAACTGGCTGTCCAGAGTGTGGCCCACAGACTGATTTTAATGGCCCGCAGCTTGTCTCTCAAGATGTACTAAATGTGGCCCGCCACACAAAAATGGTTTATCAAGCATATTCACTTTGTATTTTTTTTGTTCACCTCAGGATGTCAGCACTACAATGCAGTTCACAGACATGCACCAAGTAGGAACTACGCAAGCGGAACGATGGTAAACAAGCAAACAAACAAGTCCCTACAAACCACTACAGGACAAACCCACTAATGCAACCGTTATCTGAACCCTGCTTCAATGCCCAGCAGTGGTGAATAAATGAGACCAAATGTAGCAATAATCCTCTTTTTCATTCATAATACATAAAGACTCACTTAGAAGTAATAAAATGTAACCCTTCCCATTACCCTTACCAAAACCTTAACCACTTCTCCTTTAACGTAATACTTCATAGCTAACGTTAGCTAATTGCTAACTCATTAGTATGAGTAACTAGATGTAGCCTTCCCATTACCCTTATCCTAACCTTTACTGCCTCTCTTTTAACGTAATAGCCTACTTCATAAATAGTTAATTGCTAACTTAGCAGTTTCTTTGGGACTCCCGCTTCCGGGCCAAAGAGTGAGGGGATCTGATGGGCTGACGTGCAGGTATGGTCGGTGAGCCATGTAGCTAGTCCAGCTGCAGATATACCCACTTGAACTAGCAGTTATGTAGCAACAGACATTTCCTGCTATGTACATTAGTGTTGTGTCGTTCACAAACAAATCATTCAAAAGAACGAATCTGTCGAGTGAACGTACTGAACTGAATCACTTCCAGAACTGATTCATTTATTTCTGAGTTTAGTTGAGCTCAGCAGCGAGTGTACAGGCCGGGAGTGGAACTGCTGATTCGGTCCGTGCGAATGATGAATCACTCGCGAGTCGCAAGGCAGCCAGGGTGCAGGTAGGGACTGCCTACCTCGTGACAAATCACTTGGTGAACGAATGACTTGGTGAACGAATCACTCGGTGAACGACGTAACCCCTATCCCTGAGTGATTCAAATCATTTCTTCTAGCCAGGAGTCAAGCCACATGAACACAATCACACACCTCCCCATTGTTTTAACAGAATTAGTTTCCAGATAAACAAACTTAAAACGTTAGGCTGGCCAGTAATGAGACTCACCAGTGCGGGGCAGATGCAGCAGCAGCTCAACTGCGTATCAGTTCAGTAAGTCAGACTATGCAGTACACAGTCAGGGCTCCTCCTGCCAAGTACTGAACGAATCTCTTGAACAAATCTTTTTAATGAACTGATTCTTGTGATTCAGTAACATCTAAAGAACTGCTTTGCCCATCACTACCAGGCATGACCACAGAAAAGCATAAAGTCAGCAGGGACGGCCGCTGCTTTCAGGAGCAGTGGAAATTGAATACGTTTTCACTATAAGATTACAAAAAAGTTGCATTTGTCTCATTTGTAGGTGATTTTTGTTTGTTTGTTTGTTTGTATGTTTTAAATAACTCATATGATGCAAGAAGCAGCTGGTGGCCCTCAGGTTTTTCCACATCATCTAATCTGGCCCCCATTCAGAAAGGTTTGGGCTTTAACAATCTCTTGTTAGGCTGTAACTGTGATTTGAAATTCAGGTTTGACGGGACAAAACTGAGTTTTAGTGATTTGTGTTTTACAATCTGTGCCTGTATTTGGCATTCATGCCACAGGTGTCACAAAATTCTGAAAAGGTGTAAAATAAATATGAAACAAATCTGCAACTGATGGAGTTTTAGGTTGTTATGCATCCAACCAGCAGATGTCAGTAATAGCAGCATGTTTTTGAGTGCCATCACACTCAGTGAAAAATCAAGGGTACATTCTTGTCCAAATTTTAGGCCTAATTGCAGCAGAATTAGTCATGGTTTAGTGAAGTTTTGATACACAAACACCAGGATTTGAAACAAGCTGACAAAGCACAGAACCTAATTTCCCAAACATTTAAACCAGCCTACAAAAATCTAAACACTGAGATTGATTTCAACACACGCAGCTCAGTATAACTCCACAGTTTTCATATATAACATATGTTATATTTATCCTGAGAGTACCCACATGTGAAATGCTAATCTGCTTTAACACCAGTGTTTTAGAACAAGGTGTCTCTGCCTGACTCCATGTCTCCATGGGAGCTTGTTCAGATGCGAGATTAAGACTGATTCTGAGCAGTTTATTACCAGATGTTCCCGACACACTCTCACTACACGTTTGGTTTTCCACCAGGTCTGTCAGCACTCTGCTCTGCCATCTGATACTACGCTCCGGCAGATGGTTATCACTTGACACCTCGGCCTCCTCCGTCACCTGAGAATAGATCTGAGAACGTCACATCACATCAGGCACAGTGGCTCCTGGAGCTGCTGCTGCTGCTGCTGCTGCTGGGGAGGCAACTGTTTGTTGGCTGGCAGACCCCTGCGGTGTGTTCAGGTACACAGTTCAAAGAGGCAACATGAGACCACTGGCTTATGCAGTCACTGTAAAGCAAGTAGTGGACCAGTCACATCATGTTCCACTGAGCTATTTGACCAGACCCAGCACATTTTGCACCCCAGATGGGTTTTGCTTTTTTTGTTTGGAGGATGGGGGTGTGGGGGGCTGCCTGTGGCCCCATTAGGAAGATCAGCCACTGCATACACTTTCAATTTATCCCCAATCAATGAGACAAATAAAGGAACACTTCCTGTTGACATATGCAATAGATAGATAGATAGATAGATAGATAGAGAGGAGGCAGGAGTTAGATGGGGTCCTACAGATGAGAAGACAGAGGAATGATAAGCGGATGTTGGCAGACGGATACAGATGCGCTATAAATACAGCAGCAGTGCGCTGTTACATAATTTTAGACTCACACACACGCACTCACATCCCGCCATCTCCGGGACGTGGGGCTGGATTAGGGACCTGTGATGCCTTGTCATCGCGTCACGCGCCAACACAATCTTATAGAGCCGTGGGTGGTGGATCAAAGCGTGGTCGAGGGACCTCGAGGGGTCACTGGGAGAATAACAGGTCAGCCTGCAATTCCTCTGTGAATGTATGAGGATGGATGTACAAGCCTGCCTCCATGGTTTCATCTTCTAACGCACATGGTCGTAATTGGACAAACACCCAGAAATGTGTTTGTGATGTAAAATAAAGTCATCAGTGGCAGATATCTAGTGGACATGAGCGGGTTTTGGAATTTCTGGAGGCAGATAATCACATTAGATGCGGGGACTTTGTGTGAAGGGCTTAGAGAGCTGACGCACCGTGCGTCTGTGCCAGCGGTGGTGGTCCCCGTGTCATGCCCATATATACTCTGATGGTGAATAACCACGCTTCTACGTCACCGTGACTGTGATGACGCAGAGGGTGTAGCACACTCTGAAGAGAAATGGTTCAGAGAATCTCAGAGATGCGATGTTATTTTATCTGAGCTGTGGAATTTATTTTTTATTTTTTATAGTTTGATGTTGTGTTGTTGTTTTTAATTTTATCTTTTTATTTATTAATTTTATTTTATTTATTTATTATTGTGATTACTGATTAACCTCCCCTTACTCAATCTAGTTATTAATAATACATTTTATATGGTTTGTAACCTGTGTTGTGTGTTCTGGTGCTGCTGCCATGGCCACTCCTGAAAAAGATTATTCAATTCAGTTCAACTGAACTTTATTTAACCCAAAAGAAATGTTTGTGCCACAATACTTCAATTACAGTAACACAAAATACAGTAACAACAATCAATGTTCACTAAAAAACCCCCCAGAGTATTAAATATCATTAAAAAAGCAAAATATACAAGATGTAAAGTGAACCAGTTCCTAATAGAGTACTATAGAAGAAAGATAAGTGCGAGAAATATAAATAAAATATCTAAAATAAATCATATTTTGTGTCAGCATGGTCCTTCTCTGTCTTACAAAAGTTTGGATATATAATACACCGTATTCTAATTTAAATAAAATATCATTTCAGCTTTATTAAATGATGGTTTGTACAGTTAGCATAACAAATACACATGCATTGTCAATACCAAGAATATTAACTGCATAGTGGTGGCGTGGAAGTCTGATTCCCATCTTCCCATAGACAAGTGGCTTTTGGAGGTGAACAGCTGCATTCCACTTGAGAAGAATGAATGAAGAAATTAATACAACACCTCTCTGAAGATTTGGCAGCTCTACTTGACATATTGATACTTTACCAACACCTCTATCAGATTATAAAAAAGATACCAGATACACCATTAGGGTTATTTACGTAGCATCTTACTTTATGTTGTATTTATTTATTCAATTTAAAATTTAGTATGTATTTATTTGTATTATCAATTTAATTTTTGATTCCAACCTACTCCTTTTGAGTTGGGTCCTCTTTTGGTTTGTGTGTGGGGGGGTCAGGGAGGAGATCTGGAGCCATGTTTGTGTGTGTTCTGTATGTTTTGTTAAATTGAAAATTTGAAAATAAAATATTTTAAAAAAGCATATTAACTGATCACAGACTGTGATCAGTTAATATGTTCTTTTAATGAGTAGGTTGGAATCAAAAAATAAATTGAGACATCCAGTTTTATAAATATGTAATTTAACTGGTTGTCTCAATTAGTCAGTCACTCAGTCATTGTGTCTAGGCTGTATGAACCCACCACAGCGACCACAAACCACCCCCAGATGAACCATCCTTCTTCTGTGTGTTGTGTGCTCTGCACAGGCCTCGGTGCTCTGCGCGCAACAGCAACGCCGCGCCGCGGCCCCGATCAGGAAGTGAATCTGAAGAAAATAAGCGACTGTGGAGGTAGGATGACATAGAGGGGGAGAGGTGGGAGAGAAGCAAGCGGAGAAAGAAGAGACGAACGGAGGGAGGGATCGACCCTGTTTCTGGACCTGTATTAAGCTACTCCCCTCTTGGATATATACTGCACCGCCAACAAGAAAATGCTCATAAAGGAATTGTAAGTATCCGTGTGTGTGAGTGTGTGTGAGGAGCGGAGGATGTGTGCGCGTTTATCCGTCTGGTTTCGTAGCGCTGACATTGTGGCCAGTCGCCCGAGAGTAGAATTACAAGAGTGCGGCCAGGGTGATGTCGACATCCCGTATCTGCTTGACTGCGTGTCCGTCATCATTTTTCATGCATACGACACTCCATCAGCCCAAAGCATCCACCGAATAAACCGAGAGATAATAAAGCTGGCGGCTGTAGTTGCATCAGCAGCCGGCGCAGGCATGGCTGTGCCCTTCACATTTTGCATCACGAGCCCTGAAGTGATATGATAGGCTTTCACTGTGGCGGATAAATAAATGTCCTCTGCTCTGGTGCAAAAATGACGGATGCTCTAGAGGAGCGGTGGTGCTGAGGGAGAAATGGCTGGTGTAAGCCGCGCCGTGACGTGAGGTGCCGTGCCAGCGTCCATCCCTGTAAAGCCGCTGTGGCCATGTTATTGATGCGCGGTGAAGGTGAAACGACTGATGGAGCATTCCGGCATTTACCTCTGGAGGAATGGAGATGGCGAGGTGTATGGGGACCCTGGGTGGGGTGGGAGTGGGAGTGGGCAGGTACAGGGGAGGAGGTTGCAAAGGCTTTGGCAAAAAAAATGGCAAATGGCGAGGTTTTGACGCACCAGTCAGACATTTCTGAGAATTTGACAGCTGGGCCGAAGGGACGGGATGGCACATCAAGTGGGATCGTGCGTGCAAACGGAAAGATCTGGGGGATTTTAACACGTTACTTCAGCACAGGCCTCAGTGTGCTGTAAAGATAACTGACTGAGGCCTGCTCAGAATCAGCTGTTGGTTAGAATAAGGGTAAGGCCGACAGATTGCAGATGAATTGGGATGATATTGGCCTTCAGAAAATCTGGTATTAGTCGTGAATGTCGACTTCAGATAGGATGATGGATCCTCAACTGGTGTCAGCTACACACCAGACTCATTTTGCCTCAAGGATCATGTGACCCACCTGTAAAAAGTCTGATTACCTCCACGTTTTTGTGTTTTTGAGTATAGTTTCAGATGGATTTGCACCCTCTTTTCTGTCAAAATATGTGCATGTATTTTTAAGATCCCTGTTTCATTGTAATTCTATGACAAGGTCAGAGCTATGCTTCTGTAAACTGGCACACATTTTCAGCTATTGGCAGCTTCAGCTTAAAAATAACACCCTGATCTTGAAAAAAAAATCCATATTCAGCAGAGTCTGGCTTAAATGGGCATACAGTAATCATTCCTTATTGTCTTTATTTCTCACCACATGTATTCAATCAATTAATGGCCCAGCATTAAAAAAAGCCCAGGATGAGAGTGATGGCATGGCTAAAGATCTGAAGTGATTAGGGAGAGTCTGGGTCTCAGCAGTCTGCCTGGAAATTAATTAAATCGGTCACGATTAAATGCTGAATGCACTTAAACACGCTGTCAACACACGGGAACAGGAAGAGGCTCGTGCATACACACACACATATACACCAAGATGCCATCACGGGGGTCAAGAGACAGTGAATTGATCCATGTAGTACAGACAGGCTGTTTTTTTTAACCTGTGCTGCTCACCTGAACCACTGACCTAAATCACTCCTGGTCCGCTTTTTCTTTACTTCAATGTGCTTTGGCAGGTGCACAGGGACACAAGAGCCACTGTGAAATGTACAGTATGGTGTGATGAAGAAGAAGCAGTGAGAGAGTAGAGACAGACTAGAGAGGGGACAAGATGTGAGGAGAGGGAAGACAAACAATGCAGAAGAGAAGAGGGGTGTTTGTTTCCTGAAGCAACAGAGAGACACCTGATCTTCCTGTTAAGACCTTTAGACCAAGGAGATTTGCACAGAGAGGGAGAGACAGAGCACTGAGGTGACTTTATTCCTTGTTTTACTTAAACCTCTATTCCACTAAGTATTTAAATTTGGCTCTTTTCTTACATTTACCTCAAATTAAGATACACAAAACACTTATTTCTGAGTGATCTATACTTAAGTTCAACCATCTTTTAACACTGTCGTTTGACATACAGATAGTTTTTCAGTGTGTCTGCCCTCCTTGCAGCATCTGGCCTCCCATCCAATGTCTGGCCTGGACTCAGACCCAGATTACATTCAGCTGCGAGTGGGATGCAGGATTATCTGAATTTGGGCATACATCACACAGTTACAAAACAATCAACAAAGCTGCATACTGTACATGTGCATTAAGCGCTACAAAATGCACGCGTATCAGAGTGCAGTGCGTTCAAGATGCTGCATGCATCTGGGTGATATAAAAGAGCCCAGAAATAGTGTGTGTGTGCACGTGTGTACCAAAATGAGTCTTTCCTCACATGCTTATGTGTGTGGGTGGATCTGTAAAGTGTACTAGGGCCACATTAATACTTGTTACCAGCTATGCTTTTTATCATAAATACAGATTTGTGAAACTGTGATTGTACATTGTACCAAGATGTTAATATTTTTACTTTATTCCCTTTGTAGTTTATGCAAAGCTGCAGGAGGGGGGTTGTTGCATTAAAGTAGGTTACATATTTGATTACATTACACATAGGAGTTACAGGCATTCAACACATTAACCTACTTTGTTGAGATCAATTACTTATAAAGTAAAACACTAATCATCCCATCATAATGGAAAATGTGTTAGTTAGATTTCTTAGTAAAATACTGCAGGCAATGGCTATTAAATTGTGCTTCCTTACATCATACATATACATTAAAGAGAGTTTAATAACAGTAGGGTTTGTTTCCTTGTGTTCACTGCACTGAAAATTGATAAGAATCACTTTTCATTTATCTTTCCTATTTGCATTGTTTCTGTAATGCAACATTTGATACACACACTCCTAGTTGTATGTATACCTTTATCTTTCATTTTAGTGTCACTGGGCCTGCTGCCACCCACAAAGATAAATTTGCTCTCTGCTCATTCTGAAGGACTGCTGGCACCGATGTCATCATTTTGTTAGTGGTGTGGGACTTACGTGGCCATTTGTAAGCCAGCTCCATTTCCCAACACTCAATTGTAAACATAGTGGTGAAACTGAAAGATGTTTGACACCAAACAAAAAATGGCAAAGCACCAAACAGCAGGAAAATACTAACTATAAAATGTTTGTTGTTTATGAATAATTTTATGCTTAACTGCTGTTTCGTGGTTCTTGAACTTGGCGTGGTTTGCACGATCTGCACACCTCCAAGATTATGTAACAGCGCAGACGAGGTTGCACAGATGGTGTTGCAATTATTGGCTAATAACAAGACCTGGAAGTGTGTAAAAGTCGATTCAAATTTCACGGTGGTTCTTTGATTGGCTAAATAAGTTTGAAAATTTGATAACCTGACTGTTTTGACTGCAATCAGTATGAATGATCAGACATTCACAGGAACCAAGAAAATGCTAAATGGACTGCACATTCACCCATTCACACACACATTCACACACTGGTGGCTGAGGCTACCGTATATGGTGCCACCTGCTACTCAGTAACCATTCACATGCACTTACAAACCGATGGAACAGCCATTTGGGAGCAATTTGGAGTTCAGTATCTTGCCCAAGGATACTTGGACTTGCGGACTTGGGGAGCCGGCGATAAATACCACCAATCTTTCGCCTAGTTTACAATCTGCTCTACCTCTGCGCCACAGCTGCCCCCCCATGTGCGCCATCTGCACCACGCAGACCGCAAAAAGTTTTCTCACCTGTAATCTGTAGGTGACGGGACAAGATTTTGGTAAAAGAACTGTTCTTGTTGGTTGTCTGTTTACAGTCCGAGTAGTTTTGATCAATCATATTTGAATAGCAGGTGACAGTCCATGTCGAAAGGCAGAAGGTGCTGACCGAAATGTAATGTAACATATCAGCTATTGGAGATATGACTATATGACCAGTGCACGGAAGAGGAATTCTGGGTAAGATATCAACTGGAGACACTGTATCAGCCACTAATATTAAAGCTCCCCCGAGAGGCTTTATTGTCGTCGGACGATAGCCGATGGGTTCCTTGATTGTTTCGCATGGAACTTGTGACCAATCAGAGAGAACTTCACGCATCACAAATTTTGGTCCACTTGTAAATGCTGCCTTGTGTTACCTCTCTCTCAGTGACAGCTTACCGGCTCTGAACCGTAGTTGGGAACACGCTGGCTTGTTAACATTAAATTAGCGTGACCTGTTATTAGTGGGTACCACTCTGCAGAGGGAAGGATGGCGAGGTATTTGGGTGCCATTCATAAAAATGGCTTTACTGCAGTCTTCACCACAAAATGATAAACACAGTCTTCTCATGAGGTTTAACAGTAGCCCTGGGCTTATCTAGACACTAAATTCTGCTGACAATCATCATTCTTTGCTGCTGGTTCGTACCATACACACTGAAGTACACGTCACACCCTCACAGGTTACCCACAAGGCCACTGCCCTTAAGGGGGAAAAAGGGCGAGCACACTTGTGAGCACAAACCAAACTCAAGACAATATGCAACACTGTCACAAATTGGTCGCTGATTTGAACGAGAGCAAAGGCACTATAGGTGTGAGAACGCCCTCACTTTACACTGTTTTAAGTCCAGTACAAACACTGTGGGCCTCATACGTAGCCAGTTTCTACCCACTAGGAGGTGCCGGTGTTCACCTAACCTGCAAAAACATTCAGGCATTTTTTTTGTTACTATAAAACATTTCCAACAATTGCAATTAAAGATTATAAAATCTGAAAAATGCCATGAAACGTACCGAACATAATAAGCACAGAGCTGGGCTTCGTTTGATCTTGACAGAGCAGCCTTTGTAGACAACAGTAACTTTTATTAAGTTATGATGTTTTCTGTATGATAACAAATAGATGTTACTATACAAACAGATGTTGCTATAATTAATAGTTGGAAAAAGTAATCGTTATTTGTATGACTCCGTTCATACAGAGATGTAAAAGAAAAGTGATAATCCTGTACCTTAGTCACACTTTGTCTTGTTTCTATGATATAATAATAATAATAATAATAATAATAATGACAACCTATTAAAAATCAGTGTTTTCTCCTCATATAAAGTATAACCTCTGGTGGAAACCTTAGAGGAACTGCTCAGCCTAAAATTCAGGCTTCACAGCTCAGTTTTTGTATTCTGTCTGGCTGTTTTCCTGCTTCAGTGAAGCATATTCTCATCTTCTCCTCAGAATAGCAAAGAATAGATCATTTATTCTCTCCTGATGATGACTCAGTGTTACAGCGTCAAAGTGAAATACGTGAATTTCATATTTGATGGCCTGTTTTTTTGTTCAGTTTGGAATCCACGTTAGATTTTATTATCAAATAATTATTGCTGATAAAAGATGTGTCATGCTGAAGAATACAGAAGTGGCCTTGTCATTTACTTTGCAGAAACATCAAAGGCAGTCTACTCTTTGCTCTGTAACAGGTAAAATACCTCTAAAAAGAAGTAACTTGTCAGAACCACAGCTGTCCGATTGACATGTAATGTTCATATAGCTTATATACTCCTTATGACAAATCCCTGTGGGCTTACTCCAGCTCAGCTCATCATGGGACAGACACATGTTAGACAGATAATTGGTGTCCAGATCTTCATCGAGCTGAACAGTTAAAGATGTCAGTTCATGTTGTCAGCGTGTCACTCACAGGATTTCTCCAGGCTAATCCAGTTCACAGAGAAAGTCCATTATTACCAAAATAAAGCAGGATGAATGTCATATTATAATGTCAATAATGAATTCAGTAGTACAGTTTTTAGGGAATTTTTTTTTGCCCATGCGGGAATGTACAGTGAAACCAAAGGAACTCGTCATACTACATCCAAGAAATCCAAAGAAATTTGAATAGTTAAGGTTTTATGGGATCGAATTAATCAGTATGAAAAGACAGTATTACAGAATTAAACATCACATCTTCAGATTGTTCACAAAGAAAACGGACATCTTGAGTTTGAGCTGGTTCAAAATCTTAAAGGTCCAGATTGTAGGATTTAGGGGCATACATTGGCCCATTGTCACCTGAAAATAATAATTTTTGTGTTTTTGTTACCTTAGAATAAGCTGTTATATCTACTCAGGGAGCAGGTTGTCATTTATGGAGACAGGCATGTTGCATGTTTCTACCGTAGCCCAGAATGGACAAACCAAACACTGGCTCTAGACAGGGCCATTTGCATTTTTGCATTGGCCACTGTAGTGTTACTTCCGTCAGTGAAAGCTTATTGACCCCAAACCGTAGTTGGGAACACACTTGCTTATTAACATTAATTTAGCTTGGCTCATTTTTAGCTGGTAACTGCCTTCTAGTGGTCTGGACCTCTCTGCAGAGGGATGGATGGCAAGGCGTTAGGATGCCATTGTTCCCAACAATGGCTTTATTGCAGTCTTCACTGCAAAAAAACAAACATGGCCTTCTCATGAGGTCAAACAGTAACCCTGAGCTTATCTAGACACTTATTTCTGCTAACTATCATCACTCTTTGCCACCTTCCGTCTTCACCATGACACACCGAGAGAGCTGCTTCCCTCTATACACACTGAAGTACACGTCACATCCTCACAGCTTATCCACAAGGCCACCGGTAACAGTAGTTAGCAATAAGTAGCATCTGAAAAACAGATTTCTAACGTAAAACAGATTTTTTCAGTGTTAATGCCGGTTTAAATCACCGGGTCAATTTGTTTTGGAGAGAAAGAGACCTCTGTGGATACTTGGGCATTGGGAACAGGGTCTCAGAAACATTGATTTGCAACATGAAACTGCTTAATTCAGTGTTTTTACCGGATTAAATCATCTGGTTTGTATGTTGTGGAGATGTTTTGAGACCTCTATGGATAATTCGCCTCTTGGTAAAAAACCCCTGAGCAATGAACACTGAAGGAATCCTAGCTGGCAGAAGTTTCAGCTGCAGTCCTCACTGCTAGATGCTACTAAATCCCCTAAATCTTACACACTGCTCCTTTTTAAGGCAACCCCCTCCCCCCCCTTTTTGTATCTTAATATCAAGTTGTCTTTACTGTATTACTGTATTGGGTCAAAGTTGAATTACTGTATCTGATTGTTACTTTATGAATTTTTAAGTAACTTTACTTTTTTCCCTTCTCTTACAGTCGAGTGATCCTTCCTATCTCTGTGGAAGAGGTAAGTTTCATTTCGGTACATTTCAGTGTATGTGTGTGTGTGTGTGTGTTAGCTAAAATGGCTCAAGGCTCAGCTTTTGTTATCTCATTCTTTGATTCACTTTGGTTCAAAGTGAAGTGCCTGCCATTAGTAAAGCTGCCCTTTTTGGAGTGGCCTTTGGACTTTAATATGTGTTTACATTTATGTTCTAATACACACATAAAACCTTTTATATTTTCAAAAGTGATATATCACATGTCCACTTCATGCATTTCAAAAAAGTGCAGCAGGGCTCACCTTGTGAGCAAAACTCATCATCGTGTTGTAAAGAGCCTTTCAATCAGATAGAGCTTTGAAGCGACACAGTCAGCACAGTCTTTCACTGTCCTCGTCCTCTTTTCTCTGTGTCCCTCCGTCCCCTCCTATCCTCATTTCCATTGCAGTTTGCTCCTCTGTTCAGATGAGCATCGTAAATGAGTCACCTGAAACTACTGCCATGACTTCCTCTGCACTCCCACCCAACCACCTCGCTGTCTGCCTCATATTTATGCACCAACATGAGTGCAATCTACTTTTTGACGTTTGACTTGTGCTGTTTATTACTGATGAATAAATATTGACTGCTGTAGCCAACAAGCACTCAATCTGCTCTCACACACAACAAACAGCTTCAAGTATGAGCATAAAGCAGCAGTGAGTGCTCAGAGACACAGTAACTGCAACAACTGCCTGTTGTGTCACATCAATGCAACATCAGCCACAGGATCTCAAGAAGCTGATCTGAGAAATATCTAGTGACTTCTCAGATGTGTGCTTATACTTTTGTGTATTCATTTTTATTCCAGCTCAAAACCACATGGCCATGATTGCTTCCGCTTGCATTTCCTTTGGCTCATAGAGGGGTTTGGATCTACACACGTAGCTTGTGTTTGTAGCCTTTATCTTAATCATATCTCGACATAATGAGGGTTTCCTCTAGAGCCGGAGGCCTGGAAACTGTGTGACAGTCAGCATGCTATGTCACAGTGGAAAACACAGTAAAAGAGACTTAAGCCCAAACCCAATATACCTCTTTACCCAACCACTCAGCCCTTACCCCTCCATTGTTTTGAATGATCATGTGTAGGACTAGGGTTTCCCAACTCTTGTGAAGTGTTGGCCCATCAAAAGAACACTCCAAACCAAGCGTTTGAGCGAGAAATCATTGTCAAGATGGCTGGACCATCAACAAAAGAAACCCACAAATGTATTTTCTTTGTTAATACAGATTTTAAAATTATGATAACCATTATCTTATTGTAATATTGTTTTAATGTATTATTTCCCTTTTCTTTATAACAAGTATGACAATAGAAGTCGCTAGTTTGCTGATGACTCAGAAGCTAACTAGCTAGCTGGCTAACATTACATTGCTATTGCTGATTTGTGCATGACAGTTTCACATTCTGACATATTTGCATGTCACATTCATCCCCCTTTTGATGGCATATGACACCTGAAATTTAAAGTCCAGCAGCGAAGTTGCTGTGATATCATTGCAGAATGGCAGGGAAGGAGCAGGGGTCGCTAACGTTAGCCTATAGAGCACCACTAGTGGCCTGATAATGAACATTGTTGTGTATGGAGAACTGGATACAGCACTGGCAGTAGGGCCCCGTTCTTTCTTATGAGACATGACACAAAAATACTGTAACACAACTGCCGTGTAGAAAATTACATGGATGATCTGGGGATGTTCGGCTCTTTCCACTGTTGAAGCACTGTGCTACTGAAAGCGGCCAAAGGTTTTACTGAATCTTGATTGAATCTTGCAGCTCTTCTAGACTTCCGAAATTTTATCTGACTGAGTGGATCAAATCCTGATTTTGCGTCTCTCTCCCAATGTAAGTCAATATGAAAAAGTATTTTGGGGCTGTAGGGCATCACCTGACAGACCCCGGAAATAGCAGTACCACTGTTTAGCCACTACGAAAACTGGCTTCAGAGCCTGGCGTTTATCCTGGGGGCCTGGTAATTAAGCAGTGTTTTTTTTTAAATTATTTTTTATTCCTTTATTTGATACCTTGTTTAATAGATCGGTAGCATAAAACTGAAGTTTTGAAAAATACGCAAGTGTCCTGTCAACCACTGCCTATAGCCTACATAAGAGAAATCACCAAAGAAGACGATGGCATGTTTGCAATGTCCGACAACACTTGTTGCATCTGCTGGCATCGACTACTACCAATGACATGTCACGGTCTTGAAGGGCTGGCCCATTTCGCAGGATAAGATTTAACCCTTACCCCTTGTAGACCTAACTCTTGCAGTCTGGCCTCTTGGAACAAATCTGTTCTTAGAGGCAAAGGAGCACTCAAAAATGAAAGGAAGGGGTGAAAACAGAAATGGCATTGGGCCTAAAATATGAGCAAAAAAGCCTGAATACAGTTGAGTAACGTCCCCTGTCTCTTGAACCACGTGTGCCCCTTCTGCCCTTGAATCACATCCCTCCAGAGCTTCATCTTTTCTATTATCTGTCTCCCTCTCTACTTCCCATCTCTCTGAAGTTTTCAGTAATGTGCCACCAAACCACACTTGGGGTGCCATGATTCAATCCATCAGCAATTTGATTTCCTTCCTTTTCAATTGTTTCACTGATTAAATTTGATTACTTTCAAAAAACACAACAGTTGTATTCTCCCTGGAGATGACAATGGATTAATCTCTTTGAACAAAGGTTTTATTTTGGGGAGTACATGTTGACTGAGGCTGTTCCAGCTGTTGAAGCCCCTGGAGAGTCAACTGAATTGAATTTCCTGTCTGCTAACTTCCTCCCGGGAGCTGATTTGAAACCAAAGCTTTATCTGTGTTTTCTTTTTGTGAAAGAAGGAAGTTCTGGTATAACCCAACATGGACTCACCTCACAAGGGCAAGGTTGAATTATATTTGTCCAACACTGTTACCCAGGAGGCTTTGCTGTTCCTGCATCCCATTTATTCAGCCGGCAGTTGCGGTGTCTGCAGCTCACTTGAGGGAACAATCTCTCCATTGCTCTCCAGGTTTGGCGAGTAATACAATCTAGAGACCATCATGGTCACAATTATAACTTTTTTGTTCACATTATGTGAAGGGCATTTAAACCAGTTCTGCACCTCTGGGTCTTTGTCTTTTTGTCTTTCATTGCTGTTGGTGTGGAGGACTGACCTTTTAAACACACACAAAAGGTCAAAAGATAACAATTACAAGGAGCAATCTCTGAATAGTGACTTTTCTGTTCAATGATGATTTTCTGTGGTCAGTCCCCTGACATCCAAAAGTCCTACAGTACAACAGTCTCACAGGAACATGTGAAATGGACACAACCTCTTAACAGGTGCGAAATATGTTAAAATTACTCTCTGGCAACATGAAAACAATGCCAATGCAAAGTCTGTTATGAATGGTTGTTGTTTAATTGTGAAACTATGGTCACAGTTTGGTCAACAACAACAACAAAAAAACTTGGTTAAAAAAAACTCCTAAGTACTGAGTAAGTAAGTGATGTGAACTGAAGTACTTTGCATAGTTATGTAAAGTATGTCAGCTTTGTTCTTTGTGTAGTTACAATAAATCTGTGAAGTCATGTCAGTACATTGACTTTTGTCTCACACGGGACACAAACAGCTGTCTCCTGGTTGAAAGTCCAGTTGTTTGTTTGACCCATCCACCACCCCTCCTACCAGCCCTACATGGACTTTCTTGCTCTTTATACTTAAGTTTTGTGTCCACCATGACAAAAGATCCTCATTGACTTTATACTGGCATTGTTTTTATGTGCCAGCACATGATTTAACACATTTCATGCCCACCACCACATAATATGGTGTCCATTTCCTGTATTTCTTTGAAACCGGGCTGTAAGGTAGCTAAAACAATTGATGCAGTTGATACAGGACTTACATCTGACACTGTTGTTCTGAACACAGTGAGTACTTGCCATTAAATATTGGATGTGGGTATTGATCAAAGTGTAACCATCCAGTCCCACTGCATATATATCTAGGATTTGGCCTCAATTCACTATCACTCTTAATTCCATAGTTATGGCTATAATGACATATGAGTTATCTAGAATTACTACCAAAGTCTAATCAGTTTTGTGCATGCCTACGGCCAGTTACTGGTCTCACAAATTTCAGGGAAATCTGCTCCTAGAGCTTTCAAATTTCCCTCAGACAGTCAAATTAACTGATACGTATGTTCCTTATGGAGGAAAAGCAACTTAACACTGAATAATATTAAAATAGATCTGTTGAAGATGTTTTGGCAGCTGTAATTGCAAAATCTGAACCTGAAATTATGTTGCATATGTTCAGTACATAAAGGAGATGATTTTATGTATTCTTGTTTTTCAAGGTGAAGACCTCCGTTGTAGGCTTAATCAAGTGCCTGCACCTGCAAACTATAGAGTTATTGTTGCTTCATTGGTGTTTGATAGAAAACATTTCAGCACACCAAAACATTTCCACTAGGGTGTCAATGGTATGAGATTTTCACAGTACAATAACTGCCTCAGAAAATATTGCGGTTTCACGTTATCACAGTATTACAGAATTATTATTACATGTCAGAATGACCCTTGAACGAATTAAATCAGAAGGGTTACTTTTGGTTAAACAAACATTTTACTGCTATATTTAAATCATGAAACAGTTTTGATAAAGGAAGTATATGTAAAAAATCCCCCTCTTGAAATTACCTAAAATGAAGTTGAGATTTTCTGTCCAGTTGCATTTTTTTTCAATATCGCAGATAAGCAAATGCACACAATATGATTACCATCAATTTTAATATCACAGTATAACTTTAAACCGGTATAATGTTGCAACCCTAACTTCCACTGACTTCCATGACAACATACATGACCACCTTTTGAAATGACCTACATTACGGTCCTAAGGGTTGCTGTTTTAAACACATAATGAAACAGTCACAGTTATGCTAGAAAAAAGATTTAGGCAAGGTAGTTAAGTTTAGAAAAAACATCAAGGTTTGACTTTAAATAAGTACTGTTGTTACTAATGTAAAGTGACGAATGTCATACATCACATACGTCACTAGCATAGTATGCTACACATACTAATGTACTCTGCTATGAACACTGGTCTCATAGGTAAAAGTCTTGTGCTTATTGACCCTTTCACCAATTTTTTTATATATACATTTTTGTTATTTTTCATTTTGTCTTTTTCATTTATTGTCCCTGCTAATTTTTATATTAGGGCCCGACCGATATGGATTTTTTGGGGCAGATGCCGATTCCAATATTATGAAATAAAAAAATCTGATAATCGAAATATCGGCCGATTAAATTTTTACATTTTTCAATTTAAAATCCCCCGAAATACCTGCTTTTGATGGCTTAAATATAGTTCAAACACTCGTTACAAAGATATAAATTGAAGATTTTACATTTTACTATTTTCAAATACTTTTATTATCAGAAAATGTGTGGAACAAGCAGCATATGAACAATTTGAACACAAAATAAATCATGTGCAAAAAGGCAGTAAACCTCTGGGAAATAAAATAATCATGCAAAGTCTATATGAATTAAGACATTCACATGTATGTTCACAGTACCAGAGTTCTTATTGTAAGAGTGAATTTATATTTTATGGGTTAAGGTTACTGTTCGCATTTTATTAGTGATGAAAATATATAAGTGTTAAGATTGGCGTCAATCGGCCAACTTTTGGCTGATTGCCGATTATTCTCTAATGGCTATAATCGGCCGATTAAATCAGCCGGCCGTTAAATCAGTTGGGCCCTATTTTATACATTAACTGATTTATTATTTCTGATTTTTCAGTTATTGTTTCCATATTTTAGTAATTGGCAGGAGTGCATTCACTCACCATTTAACTCCATAGAGAGACATTCTGTCAAACTTAATTGTGACTTGTGCGCAATCAAAAAACTTTACAAAAAAATCTGTTGTGACAGGCTCATCACACTGTGTGTATTTCTTCAACATGACTAATGAGCTTTTAACTAATGCAGACATTTCAGTGTCAAATCCACTCTGGTTCCTAGACTGTGGGTTTGTCTGGGGACGTTGCTGCATTGTTTTATGTGTGTAAGAAGGTAACCTATATTATTCTCATGGTTTGATACTACATTAATATATTTAAGTTGATAGAATAGAAAGAATAATTGTAATCTCTCTCCTGTGAAAATGAATAACACATCAACTTCTTCCATCTCTGTGATGTTGTACGTGTGTCTGCGCTCTGGTTCAGCTTTGTGCAGAGGTTACATTGTGGATTAGAGGTGATTAAGAAATGAAAGGAGCCATTGTCCTGTTTTTAAACTCGCATGCACACGCGGGACCAGGAAGATGGGGAATGAGAGGAAGAGAGGGATGAAAGAAGGAGGAAGTGTACAGAGAGGAAACAAGCCGGGTGCAACAAAAAAAGTTGACAGGTCAAGAACAAGAGTGTACGGGAGAGATTATAAGGATTCAGGGACGCGTTAAGGAGAAGGTTGAGTTTAGGAAAAGGATCAGAAGAAAAAGTAATCCACTATTTAAGACTGAAATAGATGAGCTGATGAAATAAACATGAAAAAAGACGTGACTGTGAAAGCTCATTCATCTAGAGGATAATACATGTTGGGAAAGAGCTCCTTATTTCTTCCTTTAAATGCTCTTTCTCCCTCAGTCTAACTGATTTTTTTCTTCTCTGTTTTTTTCAGTACCAGGTCGGCCAGCTGTACTCTGTGGCCGAGGCCAGTAAGAATGAGACGGGTGGAGGAGAAGGAGTGGAGGTGCTAAAAAATGAGCCCTACGAGAAAGAAGGAGAGAAGGGACAGTACACACACAAAATTTACCATTTGCAGAGGTAAGTGGTTGTCCGACAGGTTCAAAAGTTCACTTGGGAAGACTATTTCATTTATCTTTCCCCTGAGGTCACATCTCTTGGCTCCCGTCCATTTATACATTTCTCTGCTTCAGTCTGTTTTCCCATCACTTTAAAGTCTTCTTCTTGGTTCACTCTAAACCGTCCAGTAGCCAAAAACCTACTTTTGAAGTAAAAGTTAGATATTTTAAGAAGTAGGTTTATTTGCTTATTTACCAACAGTTACCCTGGCTCTGTTTAAATTGAAGTTTAAATCAGACATGGTGCTTTGTGCTAAATGCTAACGTAACATGCTAATAAACTCACAATAACTGCTTGCATGCTGATGCTAAGCAGGTATAGGCCTAAAGTTTACCATGTTTACCATTTTAGTTTAGCATGTTAGCTGTTTCCCCTTGCTTCCAGTTTTTAGGTTTAACTAAACTAAGCTAACCTAAGCTAACATAAGCTCAGCTAATCACCATTTAATCACACAGTGTATACCAAAGTCTAATCTTGATTTTTTGAGGTACCATTTTCATGAACGCGATATCTCAAGAACACATGGAAGGAATTTCTTCAAATTTGGCACAAATGTCTACAATTGTCAAATGTCTTACAACCTGATCAGATTTTGGTGGACAAAGGTCAAAGGCCAAGGTCAATCAGACCTTATCCGTCACATTCTCATGAATGCTATATATCAAGAACACCTTGAGAGATTTTTTTTCAAATTTGGCACAAACATCCACTTTGAGCAAAGGATGAACCGATAAGACTTTAAAGGGATAGTGCACCCAAAAATGAAAATTCAGCCATTATCTACTCACCCATGTGCCGACGGAGGCCCTGGTGAAGTTTTAGAGTCTTCACATCCCTTGTGGAGATCAGCGGGTGGAGCAGCTAGCATACCTAATGGTAGACGGCGCACCAGACCAACATCCAAGAACACAAAATTGAATCCACAGAGTACCTCCATACTGCTCATCCATAGTGATCCAAGTGTGCTGCAGCTGAGGCATAAAAAGTTGTTTCGAAAAAGTCATTTGAACTCTGTTTTTAGCCTTACTGTAGTCTGTAGCTCTGACTGCTTCTCTGTGCTCCGCGTTCACGTGTGCGCGCTCAGGGTGATCAGTGATCTCGAAAGAGCAGCAGTCTCGTCAGTACTGATGTCCAGATTCTCAAGTGCAGGCATCGCCAATTCCCAGTCTGAGCAGCAAAGACTTTCCTCACCCGTTGGCATTGCTTTGCATTTGAAACAACTACACCACCAGGTTTCCAGTGCTCGACTCCGGTATCTGCGGCTGGCTGAGGGTTAGGCTCATGAGCTGCGGCGGCTGCTTCGTCCAGTAGCCTGAGTTCCGTGCGTATACTCGGGCTCAAACGAATACGGCTCAACAAAGAAATGCTGTTCCTCCTCAATTTCAAAGTCTTCAGACATGTTGGGCTGTGCTTTGCTAAAAGACCGTAGTGCAAATGATCTTTTAGCTACTGTGGCTACCGTTGTCTCTTCCTGCAGTGCACGTGTCACGTGATGTAAACACGGGTGAGCAAAGCTCATGCTTTCGCTGGTCTCACGCAGGCGCGCACACGTGAGCGCGGAGCACAGAGAAGCAGTCAGAGCTACAGGCTACAGTGAGGCTAAAAACAGAGTTCATATGATGTTTTTCAAAACAACTTTTTATGTCGCGGCTGCAGCACACTTGGATCACTACGGATGAACAGTATGGAGATACTCTGTGGATTCAATTTTGTGTTCTTGGATGTTAGTCTGGGGTGCCGTCTACCATTAGGTGTGCTAGTCGCAAGGGATGTGAGGACTCTAAAAATTCACCAGGGCCTCTGTTGGCATATGGGTGAGTAGATAATGGCTGAATTTTCATTTTTGGGTGCACTATCCCTTTATGGTCAAAGGTAAATGTCACTGTGACCTTGTCCGTTGCAATTTTCTCAAATTCAGCACCAACGTCCACTGATTACAATTTGGTAGTTGAAGGTCAAAGGTCAAGGTCACCATGACCTCATGAAACCTGTTTTTGGCCATAACTCTTATAGAATAAAATGATGTGATAACATTTTATATCCACAAGGTCAGGGGGCAGCTTCAATGTGACATCATATTGTTGTGCAAAAACTCTTTTCTGGCCATTAGTCAGCATCATAACTCATTTACAGAAGGGGACACATTTGTTAAGATACTTAACTGGTGACACTTATCTTGGGTGTCCACCTTGAAACTTTACTGATTGTGTAGATCTTCTGTGCTGCCAGGGAGGGGGAAGTGTGTGAAGCATCCATGTTTTCACAGACATGAATGCAAACTGTAAGTGCAACTTGAGTGGTACGCAGAGGCATACAATTGTGAGGCTGTAACTGTAGTTTAACTTTGCTTTGTGTCTGTGTAACATCGAAATATTGTTAAATAAGTAAAAACAATACAACTGTTAAAATACCATTAGACTTATCTACGTCTGTTCTGTCTTCACTCCTGTGTCCTGCAGTAAAGTGCCGTCATTCGTCAGAATGTTGGCTCCAGCTTCAGCTCTCAACATCCACGAGAAAGCCTGGAACGCATACCCATACTGTCGCACAGGTAGCACGCATACACACACACACACACACACACACACACACACACACACACACACTGTATTCAAACACACATTCTGCACACGCACATAAACCTCATACAAAAATGCAGGCAGCGTCATCTATCAAAGGGCTGTGGAAAAGCAATTATAGTCAGTGACATATAGGCTGTGTGACGCTACATACATTTTCATACTAAGGCTTTAGTGGTACACCAAAAATAGTGTCATCGATATTGTTGGCCTTTAAGTAGTTATTGTTTTTTTTAAGGAAAGGGTTGTAACCATCATATTATTTTAGGGTTACAGGGGTAGACAGTGTGTCAAAATATGGTGTAGGAAATGACACACAAGTTTAATGAATGAAAATAAGTAGCCCATACAGAGGGGAGAGATTCAGTCCACAATGAAATGAAATGAAAAGATGTCACAGTCAGGACATTTTGGCCATGGTTTAGATCTTAACAGGCACTCCATCAATATAAAAGTCAAACAGAGGTCCCTGGAAGAAGTCCCATCTTCCAAACTACCTTTTAGTCTATTGAGCGTCAACTCATAGGATCTAATCTCTACAACTGCATGTACTCATTTTTTTTTAATATGGAGCAATGCTTCAAAAATAATTTTGGACGCTGCAACCATGCCCATATTGATATGTTTGGTGTTTGAGATCTGTCCCACAGAAAACAATCTCAATGCACTTGTGTGAATACAGTTTACTCAAATGACTCAGAGGACACATAGATGCTGATCTGTCAAAGGGATTGTCCTTCTCTGAGCACCTCTCTCTCTCTCTCTGTATCTCTGTCACCTTGAAGGAGTAGTTGAATTATTAACCGTATGTCCAGTGAGAAGAGCCGAGCAATCACTTGAGCCTTTCAGGCACACACGCACTGGCAGCTGCTCGACAGCCATCTTTCATAGAAACACACGGAACAGTCGAAGACACAACCTGAACACACACACTATTCAGTCATAGATATTGCTGAACGATTCCCCTTGACCTCTGTATATTGTCCAATACTGTAAATGCTATTATATTTTCTCATATGTTCCTTAACTGCATTTTTTTTCTTTCTCCATGTTTGCTCCTGTGCTGTCTTTCATCTGGCTCTGCAGTAATCACTGTAAGTATTTTTTCTTTTACGCTCACAGACTTCATGTATGAAACTGTGATGCCCATAGAGGGAGCACATTAACCTGAAAGTTGAGAAAGAAATTTGATCTATTTCAGCAACACAGCAGCAGCAGTAGCAGCAGCGACAGTCAAACACTGTTACTGTGTTTATGTGTTTGTGTTGGTGTGTGTGTATGAGAGCAGGAGACCCACCTGTGTCAATTATACTTGCTTAAATTTTATTCTGTAGATTCCCTCTTCACTCAGTATTATTTCTGTTTTCTCTGCAGAACGAGTATATGAAAGAAAACTTCCTGATCAAGATCGAGACATGGCACAAACCTGACATGGGGCACCTCGAAAATGTAATTAGCAAAGACTGTAATGAGCTGAGCAGGTGCATGCATGTGTTTGAGCAGCATGAGGACATTTTAATGTACATTTTGGGATGACTTTAAACAGTGCACATGGCAAAGAAGTGCTCATTTTACACCACTAATGCTTGATTTGATATCATAAAATGAATCTTGAATCTTGTATGGATGTTTTTTGTTTATTATGCATTTCCTACTGCGAGCTGTTTAGTGAGATTCCCCACTTCTACTTGTCCTCTAATTAAAAATTGCTCTATGAATTCGTGTGCAGCACAAGAACAATCCCATCCCCTATAATTACTTTGAGATAGTGCCTCTATATATAAATGAATATGATCATGAACTGTGGGCATGCAAAAGTGCAAAAAAGAGCTCTGCTAATTACCAGAGAAATGTGTCGCCCATGTATTATTTTTACTTGCATCATATGGGCTTTCAAAATAATGTTCCCCCTGAGCACCGTGTTCTCGCCTCTGTTGTATGTGAGCTGCCTGCAGAGACTTGTGCCTGTATCCAGCTGTGCTCTGTGCTTCTGTTTCAGGTACACGGTTTGGATCCAGAAACCTGGAAGAAAGTGGATGTAGTCTATATCGATATCGCTGACAGAACCCAAGTTGAACCGAAGGTGAAAATGTTTTCCTCAAGATCCACACTGAGATGATTACAGAGACCACATCGTTTGCTTTTTTTTAATCATCACCTTATCCATGATGTTCTTTCTGTTATTTTCTCTTGCCTCTCTCCAGGACTACAAGCCAGAGGAGGACCCTTGCAAGTACAAGTCGGTGAAGACAGGACGGGGCCCTCTAGGACCAGACTGGAAGGTACAGCGTCTTGCTGTTAATTTCTCAGTAGATTTAGACACATTCAAAGCCACTGAACTAAACACAGAATTCCAGCCACATTATTGTTAATTATTAATGTGCAAAAAAACCCCACTCCCATTGACACTTGTTGCTTAGCAACTATGACGTTTAGTTTTGTGCTGAAATACTTGGTACAGGACAAACATTGTGATCAAAATATTTCAATTTGGCTATTTTATGCAAGAAAACAAATAAATGAATAGATAAATACAAAAAGGATTTATTGTTTTCCCACCAATGTATTTGCTGGTAGTGTGTAGAAAGCTCTGAAAGACTACATATTTTTCCTCTTACCTATGGTGCTATTTATGATCGTGAAAGTGTGAGTAGCTGTGTTTTGAAGATATTAAATGCAGAGATGTCTGCCTTCTCTTCGGTATAATGGAACTAGATGACACTCAAAAGCAATGTCCCTTTCCTTCTGCACAGTGATACAGTTGGCAGGTGTAGTTGGGCTGAAAGAAAATAGTTCCTACATGAAACTGCTCATAACAAGGTCTGTGGATTATCTTGAGAAATGGGGTTCATGATTTCTGGAACGAGTTCAATTATAGGATTAGATGTTACAATCCCTTGATGGACATGCTTGAGGCCATGAGTGGGAGTAATACTGCTGTCTGGGGATTTCCGAGCGGGTGCCAAAGGGTTAAGGTTAGGTGGAAAAAGAGAAGTATAGAAGATAGATAGAAAAGTAAGAAGGGGCATAGGGAAGGCAGAACCATCACCAGATGATAGGCCCACAACACCTCCAAAGGGCTCACCTGGTGTCCCAGGTGCACTCCCCTCTGCTTTAACTCCCTTGAGCCTTGCTGTTGTTCGTAGTGTTTTAGGACCAGCTGAGTAGCTTAGTAGTGTCCCTCCTCTTGATCCATAGCCACCGGCTTGCTTGTTCACCTGCGCCAAAGGGTTTTGATGGCCTGACGTTGGGCTTGACGTCAGCTGCCAGCTCGGTGTACTTAAGGCTCTTGCGCTCATAGGCCTCCTCCACAGCATCCTCCCAGGGCACAGTGAGCTCACCCTCACAGACAAACCCTCTTGTAATTGCCGAATGATGGAGGAGGTGGGGCATTGATGGATGTCTGTCTGGTCTCCAAGGTAGCTGCTAGATACTTTAGCACCTGATTGGTATAATGACCTTGCGTCAGGGTCGTCTTGCAGCCCACCAGAGTATGTTTCAGATTTGCTGTAGATGAGCAACTGCTGTTAGTTTTTTCTGTATTCTGTATTTTTTGGTGCTACTAAATTTACTAACATTAGAATGAAAACATTAAAACACTAATTTAAAAAATATGAAAAACCAAATAGTTGTAAAGTTTTAGGGGCTGACTCAGTACCTAATTATCTGTAAAACTGTGGCTATGGCCCTGAGTGTAACAGATTAAAAACTCAAAATAAATAGAAAATCTTGAACCTTTGTGCAGCATATTTTACAACCCAGAAATCTTTGTTAACAACTCAAACATCCCTGTATTTATGTTTGTGCACTCGCAGAAAGAACTTCATAAGAAGACAGACTGCCCACACATGTGTGCCTACAAACTGGTCACTGTCAAATTCAAGTGGTGGGGCCTGCAAAATAAAGTGGAGAACTTCATTCAAAAGGTTTGTTTACACTTCAGACTGTGGTTTGTCACTTTATGATCAATATGGCATCCAAGTAGCCAGAGGTCAGTGTCAGCTGCCGAGGAGGGATTGTTGACAAGCTGTTTAACATGATATGAAAGCAGTGTTTGTGTTATTCCCCTTTCTGGACAGTCCTTGGTTGTGTATGTTAAGGACCATTGGGCCATAGTGTCTCATATCCTGTGCATGCAAACAGCACACACAGTATCTCACATCTTGTTAGCCTTAGGTTATAGTGGAAAAGTACCACCCGCTATGACCTGTACATATGGGCTGCACCAGCCTCTAGTGGATAAACAGGGTAAAGCAACATCTTTTAGAGTCAAACAGCTTGATTTTATAATTTGGAAAAAATCTGCTTTCTTTCCTCAACTACAACATGACTGTCTCCTTATATGTTGTTTCACAGCAAGAGAAGCGTTTGTTCACTAATTTCCACCGTCAGCTGTTCTGCTGGATCGACAAATGGATTGAACTGAACATGGAAGACATTCGTCGCATGGAGGAGGAGACACGTAGGGAGCTAGATGAGGTGAGCAAACATGTAGGTATTTGTATGTCAGTAAACATATTAGTAAGACTAAGTAATTCAGCCATAATGTAAGAGTCTTGAAACAGGACAAACTCTGAGGACATGCCCACTCTCATGTTTGATTGGGAATGTGAATTATAACTCAGCTGCAACATTTCTGCGCATGATTTGTTTTTCTTGTGTGCATCAGATGAGAGTGAAGGACCCAGTTAAAGGGATGGTGGCTCTAGAGGACTGAGGTTGTGTTGGACCGTGAATGCTGCTGCTCATCAGGTGAGAGGAGTTCAACTGTTTTGTGGGACATTTCATTCTGCCTTAGAATTTGTTTGTCTATGCACCACCATAGACAGACAAACCATGCACCATGCATGCTGTTTATTTGAGTCCTGATGTACTGTGAGGAGCACATGCCGGGCTTTCTCGTGATGTAATGCACACAAGAACACATCTTATGTCTTTTAGAAAATGTGAATTGAAGAAAGTTTGTAGCACTAAGGGAGATAAGTGTTTAAATTTACAAAGACATATAGTTTGTGTTCTTCATGAGGATGATGGTTTTTATTTATGAGAGTCTTAGCCTTTGTTATATTAAAATCACAAGTGTAAGTTAGTTTTAAGCCTTTCAAAGTACACATTTTAACCCATGTCCTATGTGGGAGACAGAGAGGTTTACTTGCTTCTCATTTTCAACTATTTTCTATCACACTGAACCAAAAGAGACTCAAATGCAGACTCGGGGACAGACTACAGTTCAAAACAAGGTCCTTTAATTTCAAGCTAGGTTCGGTACACAGATGTCAGTCACTCAAGCAAAGGTATCCAAAAAGGACAGGCTTAGACAAAATCCAGAAATCCAAAAAGTGGGTCAATATCACAAGGTAAACAAACTAACAAAGAACCAGCTGGAATGCTGACTCAAAGTACAAGATGAACTGGCACAAACAAAGGGAAACACAGAGACTAAATAGGGGAGACAATGAGACACGGGTGTAACACATTAGGACACGTGCAGGTAATCAAACAGGCGGGAAACACAGGGGAGCAGGAAGTGAAGAGACCTGAAACGATACAAGACGTGAGTTTCAAAATAAAACAGGAAATGCAAGACAAGAAACATGAGAATGTGACATTTTCTATACTTCAGGAAACAGAGTGCTGAGAGAGGCAGACAAGATTTTGTTAAGTCAGACGTACTATTAGATTATTTGTCTCATACTCGTGCACGCACACGCAATATTAATAACCAGTTAAAAGCATGCACAATACCTTTAATATCACCTTTCTTAAAAGTAAATTTCAAAAGAGGTCATGGTTAGGACTAGTACTTTCCAATCTTGGATATTTTTTGAGACAAAAGTGGTAAAATTATAAGAAAAAACTCACAAATGCACTGCCAGAATGTCAGGTGACATACTGTAAAGAGCAAAACTACAAGGGGAGCAGGATGTGGTGGGTCAAGCATGGGACTTTCACACAGGACACTGCGGTTTGAGTCTTGTGTGAGTCAGTGTTGGCTTATTATTTTTAGACTGTCTCAGTTTTCAGGATGTATAAAGCTGCTGAATGCACACTGCACAAACATCAGCAGAATAGCTTAATAGACCTGTTTGAGTTAACGACGTTAGGACACCTAGGAATATACCAACACATTCTCACTCCGACCTCATCACCTATCAACATTTGGTCATGGACCTTTCACATCCAGGTATAATGTATGATGGTTGTTGATGTTCTGGGACGCCGTGTCAGGTAATGTTTGTTATATGCATTGTCTTCTTTCAAAATACACTTCCATTTTCACAGGAAATGTACCATTTATATACTGTCTTCTTCAAAATAAATGCGCAAATTGACAAGTTGAAAGTTGGTGTTTGTTGGACCCATTCGCCACCCCTCATGCTTGCCCTGCTCAGACTTTCACCGTGTTTACTTTAGTTAAGGGCTAATTGCTACTGGCTGCATAACATGCCAACTTTAAAGGATGTCTTTTTTTGTCTGTGTCTGTCACTGTCACTGATTTAGACGACTTCGGTGTGAGACCAGGTTTTATATACACAAGGGTGTAAATAGCTGCATTGGGTTTTTTGGCCTTTTTTACTGATGGATTATTTGGTTATATCAGACAGTAGAAAATTTCGCTTGTTAATGCTCTCACTCTTTCTATCTCTTTCAGACCAGACTACCCAGACACCAGCGGATTCACATCCTCCTCCTACTCCAACCGACTCAACACCTGACCGGCCGGTCCAAACACCCTCCCCCCTGCCCCTCTCCCCTGGTACAATCTGGTTTTCAGGGACCTGGACCCAGTAAACTCCCAGTTTTAAGCTGATCTCCTCCACCACATCCCGCCTCCCTTGAGTCCCATCCATCTCTTATTTGTTTCTCCATCCAGTGTCCCCATCTCATTAACTGCTCTGAGGCCTCCAGTAGCAACACTATAGATCTTGTCAGTCAGTCCTCTCTCTCAGTCTCTAAACTGTTCTAAACTACAGAGAATAGTGTCTCTGCAATTTAGGATTTATTTCTATTTAAAATATCCCAATGGTGTATATACAGTATACCGTATATCGGGGAGCTGAATAATTGTATTGAAATATATATATATATAAATATAAATATATATAAATATATATAAACAGGGTTTTTAAAAAGGATTTTGTCTGTAAGTTTGTCTGTGGATGTTTATTTTTTCCAGACCAAGCGGTATCTGCTCAGTGTTGAGTTTTGATCCTGTGATTGTTTCTTTTATTTGTCATAATACCTCCTCTTCTCCATTTGTGTCATGCTTTCTGCAGTGTTTCCTTTTGTTGTTCAAAATCAATCTGCGAATCTACAAACCGCAGCTGTGAGGTTGGGATTGTGCTGAGAGTATTACGTTGTCTCTGCTGTACTCCAATATACCTACCAGATAGGATTTCTTCCCAGAATCTCCCTTAATATGTTGAGGTATTCAGTGGCTTTTCTGCTGCTTTGTGAGTGTGTGTGTGTGTGTGTGTGTGTGTGTGTGTGTGTGTGTGTGTGTGTGTGTGTGTGTTTCCGTAGCGTGGTAAGGTCTCAAGGTTTCCAGCAATGTTTTTCATTTTTCTCTCTCCTGATGATTTTTAACTCTTCGGTTTTATCAGGCTGTTCAAACAGGCCACTTGAAAGTGCAGTAATTGAAACATACAGTAATGCATACGCACACATTCAGACACAGATAAGGATAGATGTAAGACGTATCACTCTGCAAAGGGGAATGCACACAAGATCAGCCATAAATGAGTCTTTCTTTCTACAGACCTAACATCCTTTTGGCTGCAATCTTGTTACCATGTCAGTGTTTTTAACATTAGCAGCCATCATGGATACACAGCTCCTCCCGCTCGCTGTTGATAGATAAATAGGTCTTTGAAAGTAAAACTTCATGTGATCTGCATCAGTTCTTGCCCTGTCACCCATTCTGTCACCTCCAGTGGATAAATGGTCTTATCCAGCGATAGCAATAACTACCATGACACGTTGGTCTCTCCTTTTTATCATCGCAAATCTAATCTGTTTGTTCCTATATCCTGAAAACAGTTTTAGCAAAGCAGAGCCCGAGCTGAAAGTCAAGGACTGTTCCGTTGTTGATTATTTATTTATTAAATGCTGGTTTTATTGTGTTTGTCTTTGGATGAGGCGGATTTCTCTCCTGCTGGATTCTGAAGCCTGTCATGTGTAATAGTGTGGTTTTCTCGGTATATGCATGAGTGTACATGAGTGATGTACAGTAGCGTGTCTTTGAAGAGATCTGATGTTGGCTGGATAAAGACGGGAGGAAGTAATGGAGCTAGAGGAGCGATAACAGCAAGCACTTACCTTCTTCCTCTTGTTGACGTCTGTTTGGCCTCCTTTGTCCTCAGTTACTTGGATTATCCTCGTTTCCATCTTCTGTTTACTTTCCCCTCCTCATCCGATAACAGTGTCGACACTTTAAAGAGCAAGCAACAGATAATGTCAAAAGACCAAAATCATAATGATGATTTAGGTCGCTTGAAATTATGGTAATAGGCTACATTTGGATCATAAAAAAAGAGTGTCACGGCCAAAAAACTGCCATCAGGACAAGTAGATAATTATAATTTTCCTTCCTGTCAGTTTTAGGTACATACATTTTCTACATTTAAGATGCTATAAGCAAACCTTTTGCACGATTGAGTTCATAGTAATTAACGTTAAACTGGATGGTTTTCAAATCTCAAATTGGGCAATCAATAAACTGAAGAGGATTTAACACATTTTCTTGATCTATCTGGTGTGTAGCAACTCAAGCTACAAAGACAGCTAAACTTTTGAGTTAGGTCAGTAGTCAGAGGTGCAATGTGTAAGATACGGCCAGAATTCTTGTTATAAAACATTCAAAAGATGAACTAACATCATCAACAGAATCTGAGGAAGTAGGAGTTCTGACTTTTTGTCAAGGACATCTATGTATTGTGTTGCAGTGATATCTACTGAAATGAGCATGCCAGTTTGCACCTCGAGAACCGATAGTGAGTCACTGCAGAGTCCAGTCTGTCATCAGTCCAACATGAGAGGACAAAGAGATCAAGTTCGTTATTAGTTTTTGTTGTTTTACCTGTGATCTCTCCTGATCTCTCCGTCAATTTCATCTTCCGTGATGGACAGACAGACAGACAAACAAACCAAGGTCTGGAATCCGCAACATTGGTGTGGTTAGGTCGGCTGATTCAGGCAGTATACAGCCAAGCTAAGATAGCTAGGCTAAACTAGCTTGCAGGCTTATTGTCAGGCACCCAGAAATGCTGCTCAACCTTGCAGTCAAGATTTTCCAGTGGCAGCTAGTGGTATTACGGCAGAAAAATCCCCTGCGGCCCAAAAAACTTTTACCTCATAGGCCGCCATTATGAAAAGGATGTCTGTATTACTGTTGACAGGACACCACGAACTGCAAACAAGGTTGATCATGACTCTTTCTATTATGTTATTTTATTCATGGAGGTTTTATATTTTTAAAATGTTCTCGAGGCCAAGAAAAGTGATTCAAAAATCTGTGACATTGCTGCATACCATTACCCTGGAAATCCAGAGTTCTCGCGAGAGCACAATTTGAATTCACTCAGCGAGTCACTCTGGCAATCAGTAATGATGCTCATTACCTATGCCCATGAAACCGAGTTGCACCAATCACATCGGTGTATCTGATATAGGCGGGCCAGAGGCGAGCTAAACAGATGACGACAGCGCTGCGACGACGAAGTCCGGAATCAGTCAGTAAACATTACAAGATGGCTACTGATGAACACCAGTTGTTTGAAACGGCTTTGGCCGCTACATCGAACGAGTTAGACTTGGCTTTTTCTCTAAAAGAGGAACAGAAGACGGCGCTCAGATCTTTCCTTTGCAAGAAGGACGTTTTTGCTGTTTTGCCAACCGGATACGGCAAGAGTCTAATCTACCAGTTAGCTCTGCTGGTAGCTAAGTGTATACGTCACCCCGTGTATTGTTCTGATTGGTCCTAGTGTTATCCAATTGCGTGCAGTGATATTTTCAAATGCATGCTTGGTGCCGCCCCTCGAGTTGGGCCATTTTCATTACTCATGGCCAGACCCTAAATCTTTCTCGATTTGGGTCTGGATTTCCAGGCTAGCATACCATGAAAGTAAACCCAGAAGCTTAAAATTTTTTTTTTTTTTTTTTTTTTTTTTTTTGTGGCGTATGTGCCCGTTGAACAACTGGAATTGGAATGAATAGGTGCCATCTTGGCATCTGGTATCTAGGTATTACTACAAGTCTGTGCTAACCATTTGTTGTTTGTTTGAATCCAGAGTCCACAATCTGATGTTTTTGGGCAAAGAAAGTCATAAAGCCGAGAGATACATGAAACACAGACAGTGCAACTAATGACACACACAAACTGAACTGAAAACATTCCAAATGGCGTCAATTTATGGTTTTAATTGTGACTATGATCTTGCTAAAACTGCCACAAAAGACTGCAGTGTTATTTTCACTGGTTCTCAGAGTTTCAGCAGTTTGGTCAAATCATGCGTATTCTTGCCCTGCTGTTTGTTATTAGTTGGCTTGGAGGTGAAATGCTGCCCCCATTAGTTTGGAGCATGTGGCCAAGCATTACACACCTGCACCTTTAAATAAATAGCCATTATATTGATATATACTTGTTAAAGTTGCTCATAGAACTGGGGTGAATTTTGTTTTGAGAGCAGCACTGACACAAGTTTTCCAGGGCTATTTGAGTGATGATGAAACTAATTCCTAAAAGTCTTTCAGGTGATTTCTAGCAGGAACATAAACTATGTTCATCAGTTCAATTTGTTCAGACCTTTGTGTTTCTGTTACACACAGAAATGGAGAATTTAAATGACTTTATGCATCATTTTACAGGATAATATTGAAGTAACATCATTGTACGATTATTATACATTTATGCGATCTGTCTTAAGCCCAAGCACATTAGCCAATAAAACCAAATTTCTTTTATGGGCCATAAGGAAACTAAAGGCGTAAAAAGGGCCATTAAAACCTGCTCAGGGCATTATTGGCAACCATTCAAGCATAATAGTTTAGGATTGCCTCATCTTCATGTCCCTGTATATCTATATGTCAGGTTAATTTTATAAGACATTTTCTGTTGCCTCCTATTTAAAGAAAGCGCTGGTCCTGGATGTCCAACCCTTCCACCTCTCTCCACCTCTCTCTGTGTCCATCGAGCATCTCACTCACTGTCTGTGGTGGGGCTACCAACTGAATCATGGAGATTTGTGGATGTACTGTATGTATTGACCTTGTAAATAGTAAATAAATTAATGTAGATGAACACATATATATAGATCAGACTGTCCTGCCAGGCCTACAGCACACCTTCCTGACACCCAGTCCTCTTATTCCATCGCTAAATATTCAGCATCACACAGACCACAGTGACCAAGTTGCTCTCACAGAGGTATTATTATGAGGAAATGTAGAGTTATAGTTGCTGAACTTTAGTGCTGATAAGACATTTTGAGGAATACTGTCAGCTGTAGACATAAAAAAAAATGCATTCTCACATAATGTTATAGATGATGTTGCAGCAGATTTTAGGATGCTCCAGCAAAGCAGTGAAGAGTTGCCGTGTGATTTGTAGTTGGAGGGGGGAAAAAAAAAAGAAGCAAAAACCCTGTTCACTATTTCCTCTCCTTCTCACGGTCTTCCCTCACAGGGACCACGTCTCATTGGCAGGACAGTGTATAGATATATATTTTTGTTCTGAGTGTTGTTGTACCTCTGTTGTCAGTCTCTGAACTACACTCGCTTCTCTCACTGAAAAGGAACTTATAAACGGCAGCTTGGGTCAGTTCATTGATCCACATAATTAGCTGATGGTGTCAGCCCTACAGTAAGTGGAGCCTCGGTGCAAGTAAGATTTTCCCCCTTTCATGGTTTGTGATGGGGAATCGAGGGGAAATTATCCTGCATTTAGGTGCACTGGGTGCTGGAGGGTTGGAGTTATAGCTTCACAGAAAAAAAAGACAATTCGATGTGGTTGTTTGAAAGCAGAAACTGAGCCTGAAGACACCATACAAACCTGTGAGAGAACATGGTTTAACAGAGACAATCTCATAGATATCTGTTGTTAGATTCCTCGATTTATAATCAGAATATGAAACCAAATGATTCCACAATCCCAAACTGTTTTTAAAACTCTCTTCTCTCTCTTTCTCTCTCTGACTCTATCTCTCACTCCTGTTAACTTGTCTCCTGTTTTTCTTTCTTTTATTGTGAATTTGTGCCTTTTTGTCATCTTATCTTCCAATAACACTACTGTACATTGGAGACGTAAAGAAATGAATAAAAAGAAGCAAAGCAACTGTACATATGTTTTGACATGAGTGTTTATTTTTTTTATATACTGTAATGCAACATTCATTCATTCATTCATTCATTCATTCATTCATTCATTTTCCTTAACCACTTATCCTGTTCGGGGTCATGGGGGAGCTGGAGCCTATCTCAGCTGACACTGGGCAAGAGGCGGGATACACCCTGGACAGGTCTCCAGACTATTGTAGAGCTGACACATACAGAGACAGACAACCATTCACACTCACATTCACACCTACGGACAATTAGAATCACCACTTAATATAATCTGCATGTCTGTGTCTGTGGGAGGAAGCTGGAGTACCTGGAGAAAACCCATGCTGACATGGCTCCCCCACCCCAGGGTTTTAATCCCCCACCCCAGGTTTGAAACCCTCTTGCTGTGAGGCGAAAATGCTAATCCTCTCTGTGGCAGGTAAAAAGAGAAATGATACAGGTTTCAGTACAGGATCTTAAAAGCCATGTGATTAGTTTCCTACCCTCATGGGAAACCTGGAAATTGGACATCTTCCCTTTTCCAGAATATCTTTGAGAAGCTTAAAAAAAGTCAACAATAAAACAACTTATTGGTGGATTTAGGAGTAAGTATGCAGTTCCACATCTCTGGCAATATGTCCCAACAGGTGGCTTTAGTTAACCAATTTAGCAACTGAGATACAACTAAGCAACTCAGATTTAGCAGCAAACAATAATGCAAGAGGTCTTGACAATAGACTGTAAAACATGATGGATGTAGCTACCATGACGCCACCCATTGGTTTGTGGACTCCCTTTCTGAAGCTTCGAGTACGGCATCTTGGTTGTCACCATCTTGATTTTTTTGGAGCCAGAAGTGACTATATTTGGATGAGAATGGATGGTGGACGCGGGGCGACTGAGAAGCCGAAGACACTATGTAAGCAGGTGAGTAATATAAAAATTCACCCCCAGACAGATGTCATAAACGTTGAAATAAGCTGTAGAAACCAAAACCATTGTTTGTAGCAGGCTGTAAAAGTGTTTATTTCTGCTGTAAAGTTGGGCATTTTGACATGGGGGTCTATGGGGATTGACTCGTTCTTGAATCCAGCCTCGAGTGGTCATCAGAGGAACTGCAGTTTTTGGCTTCATTTTTCAGTGGTTACTGCTTGGTGACTGTTCACTGTGAGTGGTCTGAAGAACAGAGTGACGCTTTGACAGCAATTCATTGGATAGTAAAAAGAGAGCTCTAAAAAGGTTTTACTCATGTATGACATATAAACACATTTAAATAAATCAATTGAGTGACTGGAAGGAATACAAAGATGTATTAAAAGATATATGTACATTAAATGAATACATTTGTCCATTGATTGAAAGATCCAAACTAGAAGGGCAGTCAGACAGTGCAGACCTCCACTAAGGCCAAATGCCTGATCTCACATGGTTAACAAAAGTGAAAAACAATTTGTGATTTGGATCCACTCCAAAATGTAATGTTGTGCCTTTGGCCCATGCCAAACAAACAAACAATCCAAACTGAGAACATGACTGCCTTGAGGGAGGTAATAAAAAGGCGTTTCGAACTAATAATTTGCTGAATTGAACAAAGGTTAATGGAAGCTGCTATATGTAGAATCTGAATAATTGTCTTTGGCACCCCCAGTGTAAGTATGAAAAAAGACACAGCAGTGCACACGCACAAACACTGTCAGCAGGGTAAAATTAATCAGGTTTGGATGGCAAAGATTACTTTAAATCCTGATTATGAGGCAGAGGAGGGGCGAGGACAGAGAGACGCAACACATTTTGTGAGATGTTGATGAGATGCTACACAGTGTGTGGGTGTCTGAGAGGACATCTTTTCAAACCTCAAACCTTTAGGTAGCTTATTTAGCTCATGTTCTCTTTAAAAAGTTAAACATTTCCAATCTCTAGCACTTTCTAATGTTACAGGACTCAACAAGACAAGTACATTTTGCTTTTAAACTGTGATTTGATTTTTTTTTCAACATTCTAAGACATGTTTGTGTGTTATTGCAGAGAGGTAGATGAGAGGAGTGATACCGCACTCATGTCTGTACATTAAATATGAGTCTAGAGCCAGCAGCTATTTAGCTTAGCTCAGCATTAAGACTAGAAACAGGGGCAAACAGGGAGCCTGACTGTCCGGTGGACTGACAAAATGCTGCACACACAAAAAATAGAAAATTGGCAATGTGCTCTTGACAGCCTTTTTGAGTTTAGAAATATCTGACAAAATCCTTGATGTTTAATACTGAAATATTTTAAATTCAGACCTGAGACAATACATGCTTTCAACTGCTACATGTCACTTAACGATCAATGGAGCTGAAACAGCACACAGTAAAGTAGAGAGCACCCTACACATTCCATATTGTTAAGAAAGTGAAGGATTATTTATGAACATACAAAGAAGGCTTTGGTGCAACAAATACCTTGCGTCATGGTGACATTCAATAAACAGACATGTCCATTCATAAATAAGATAATACTTTCTCACCGGCTTGTTAACCAACCTGGGATAATAGCTTGATCCGATGTTACGCTTTAAGTCCAGAGCAGGTTTTGTGAGGCAGCTTGCACCCAGAAGGGGAACGGCTGAGAGCAAAGTGAGGGTACCAAAAAGAGAACAAACAGTCAAACAACGGGACTCACTGTAGGGAAGCAGGTCCAGTCTCTTGAATCCCCTTCGGAGGACTTCGTCGTCTGTGCGCACGGGGTCTGCAGCTTTTTCCGAACACCACAGGAAAGACACACGGAAAAAGGTATTGGACTGAATGGATGATGTTGTTTTTGTGTTCTCAGCAGGTACTTAAGACAGAAGAAACAATTATTCAAGGAGCAGTCGTGATATTGTTAATTTTCCTGACACAATGGACACTGTCATAGAGACACATGGATTTTCTTGCCTTTGTCGAAGTTGATAACTTAAGGTCTCAAAGGTCACAGACATAGGTACAAGTGTAGTCTACTTCTATAATGGTTGAACCCTTGAATTATTTTGGAAATCTTGGAACACTTGTTTGTGAAATTGGTTTAGGAAAAGTCTAGTATAGGGTCTAGTAAGAGTCAATTGTGTTATATTCCTCTGAAATCCTTCCACTCTCAGATGCCTGTGTGGTACGTCTCAATTAGTCTGTGTGTGACTGTGTGTTTTATTAATATTGTGTACAAAGACCTATTCACAAGGATTCACACAGACTGACCTTATGGGGACCACATTTTAATCCTCATAACGTCAATCACGTGTCTCTGTAAATCATTTATTCTCGGGTTAAGAATATCAGTATTAAGACAATTTAGCATTAATGCACATCTACTCATGGACGACAGGCTCATGTGATGTAAACATTAATGGTGTCCTCCTTGGCTGATCTGTAACATCCCCTAACTCAGTGGTGCTACATGAGCTAGCTGTAGATGCACGCTTCCTTCTGCGTGGCAATGCAATTGGCGGGTGTAGTTTGGTAGAGAGAAAATAGCTCCTACATGAAACTGTTCACAACAAGGTATGTGGATTATCTTGACTAACCAGATCATGATATCTGGAAAGAGACATTGCCTTTGAGCTTTTTAAATGTAATTTATTTGGGAACTGCCCATTGGTTCGACAGCCCATTGGTTCGACATCCCATTGTTCTGACCATATTAAACTCATTGTTCCGAAGTCCGTTCTGAAATCATCATGATGCCCTGTGGTTAAGGTCTGGTTAGGTTTAGGCACAAAAACCACTTGGTTAGGGTCAGGAAAAGATCATAGTGTGGGTTAAAATGAAAAAGAAAGTGACAAACACATAAGCCGTGAGCCTGCCCCGCCTCAAGCCAGTTGCAGCGCACCATACGCCCGCCGCAAGCCGTTCAGCACCGCGGACAGTCGGACTAATGGGATGTCGAACCAATGGGCTGTCGAACCAATGACATGGACCCATTTATTTGGCGCTTTGAGCACCACAAGCTGAGTGCCATCTAGTTCCATTGTATTCGAGAGAAGGCAGACATCTCTACAGCCGATATCTCCAACACTTGACAACCCACACCAAAACAATCTAGACTGATAAATAGCACTACAGCTAAGAGGAAAAATATGTATTGTTGATTGTGGGGGAAACCATCCCTTTAAAGCTACACACTAATTCATACATTTATATTAACATTGTATGAAATTACTACATGTACGGTAATATGAAAGGAGTGATAGGAATCATAATTATGAACCCTGAGACATCTTGTAGTTGCTCTCAGTTCTTCGGAGCGTTTTAGCAAGTTTCAGATTATCAATTTGGTTTCATAGCTCACATCTTTATTGTTTTGGTTCCTTCTCACTGCTCTCATTAACCTCATTTTCATCAGCAAACAAGCTCCAAATCCCATCTCTACACTACCTGCCCAGCACCAAACAAAAGCAAACGGCTAGTGGACATAGCAGAGCATTCAGGAGCTAAACATATTTCCCTCAAGCTAAAAAGTGATTCAATATTGGACATCTGTTAGGTGACCAGAAACTCCAAATGAATGCTAATGTACCAGTGTATGCTGCATGTGCAATTAGCCAACTAGTTTGCTAACATGTTAGCCGAAAGGTGATTTCATGTCATGTCAATGTGTTTTCAGCTTGTTGTGCTGCCCCCAAGTGGACAAAAAATATATTAATTAACGCTAATGCAGCTGTATGTAAAACATGATGTCCTCACACAAATGACAAAAACAACGGCATTACAGACTCGTCACAATAATAAATACTGCTGTTTCCTGATAATTCGTCAGTAATTGTAAAACTTTAAAGGCCTAAGGGTCTCAAAATATTGCTTTTCTGCTTTGGATTTTAATGCTAGGCTCATGAATTAATTGTGGGAACCCACTGGCCAATATTTCAGGGGTTCCAGGGTAGCCAGTGGACATCTGGGCCAAGACTTTGTATGCCTTACGATGGTCATTTTGACTAAAATCTATAAACAGACAAATGAAGGCAGATCAGTATTAAAACGCCAATATAAAGCTAAATTGTCATTAGACAATAGCTGATGGGTTCAGACACTGCATTTCGTCTCTTCACACGAACTGTTTATTTGCAGCTCAAATGTGATTGACCATTACCACTTGGACAACAAACAGAAAAAAGAACGCTTCAATTACCAAATTCTTGAACGTTGCCTACTGATTTTACACACATATTGATATCTGTTTTTATAGATTAGTCAACCATGAGCTCGTTTTGTACACAGCATACCTGAATGAATATTAAATTAATCAAATAATCCCACTTTGATCAAGTTTTACAAAATGGCTCCTAGGTAAAGCGTTTCTGTTTTTACATGTGACCTATGGGGCACTGCCACTTTAATGTGGATGAAGCTAACCGTGATTTGACATGATTACAAAGCCATTTCAGAAATGACTTTCAGGCATCTCTGTCAGGTCTGTTTTATTGGACCCTGGTCTGTGCTCATGCTAAACTGGCTGCCATAGAAGCAAGTATTTTATCTTGGCATGTGTGTTTCCTCGTTGTTTACATTTTGCTCAGGCATACATGTGTTTGTGTGTTCCTACAGGGGAGGAAATGAGCACTGGAAGATTTCGAAGTGGTGGGAAAGACAAGTGCAGGTAAGATCAGAATCCCATACGTACCTCTTCTCGTTTGTCCTGTCATGGTATTGCAAGGGTAAGGAGTGAGAAAGAACAAGAGGGAGAACATGGTGATGGAAGTCATTGTGAGAGAAAGCACAGACTTCAGTCTCAAATGAGTGTATGTAGAAACCAAGAGAGTCCAGAAAAAGGTGTATAACCCTCCTGTGCAGTATCTGAATTGCCTAACCTTCATAAGTAGCTTTGGGGCTGCAGGTTCAGAGTCTTTCTCCAGAGGTCTGTGATAAAACTTAAATAGCCTCCCATTCATCATTTCTCACTGGACTGGTGAACCCCCAGGTTATCCACTTAACACTCCTGCTTGCTAAAGAATGTGCCCTAAGTCTTTGCATGTGACACTGTTACACAAAGTGGCAGGGAGAACTGGGGCACCCAAGATTAGCATTTTTTATTTTGTAAGGGCCAATCTCTTCTGGTTGTTTTGTTTCCTATTATCCCCCACAGCGCTCCAAAAAATTAAAACGCTGCTGACTTTCTGCCATGAGTTATTGTTTGAATGCTGCCACCATACCAGTGACTCAATTAGAAATAATTTCATATGAGTAGTTACAGATTATACAGTCATTATTTACTTATATAAAGTGAAAGATACATGACTATCCAAAATTAGATTCAATTTTGTAATCCCCAGAATAATGCAATATAACAAATGCCCATTTCTTTCAGAAAATTTACCCACATGACAATAAACACAATACCTTTATGATATTTTGGTTTAATATTATTACCATACAATATTCTATTCTATCCGTTCATAGTGACAGCGTCAAAGATCCATCAATTAAAGACTGTTTTCTGAACCCATTTTTATTTGTAGGTCATCAAATACCGACACTTTGTCCAACACATTCTCACTCCAACCTTGTCACATATTGACGTTTGGCCTTGGACTTTCCATGTCCAGATACGACATGCAATACCCTGGGTGTGATGGTTGTTGACGCTCTTGGACACCGTGTCAAGTTCTGCCTGTTACATGCACTGTTTTAACAGGAAATGTATAGTTTACATGCTGTTTCTTTTTTTTTTTTTTTTTAAATATTTTTTTGGGCATTTTGCCTTTAATGGACAGGACAGGTAAGCGTGAAAGGGGGAGAGAGAGAAGGGGGGATGACATGGAGCAAAGGGCCACAGGCCAGACCCGAACCCGGGCCGCTGCGGCAACAGCCCTGCACATGGGGCGCCCGCTCCACCACCAAGCCACCGACGCCCCATGCTGTTTCTTTTAAAATAAATGCACTACGTCAGCACAACACTGCAAACAGACGTTTTATTTCCTTCAACAACAAACGCACGTGGTTGGACTTCGGCAACAAAAACACATGGTTAGGTTTAGGAAGAAAGAACAGGGTTTGGCTTTAGAATCTTACGGGTTGCGAACACCTTTCTCCCAGTTTGTTGGACCCATCCACTGCACCTCGCACCAACCCCACTCGGACATTTCACCACCGTAACCTTGGTTCTTGTCTCGGCGCGTTTCCCCCTGACGCCACCGGTTACCAGTATACTATAACTGCAACTGGCCGCATATCATGCTGAAGTTCAAGAACAGCTGTTTCGTTGGTGTCTGACGCCAGAGGTCACTGCCCTAGCATCAGATTTTGCCAATTTCAGAGTGAGTTGCTTTGCCACACCCATTGGTGTGCAAAACCGACGCCAAAGGCACCCTTTAGTGGGGAGCTGCCAGACGTCATTGTTTTCCCAATTTGAGGGCATTTTTAAAATGTTACACCTGTGCCACCGATGATCTCGTCCTACCAGCTGTCCCGCTTATACAGAAAATGTTTCAGCACTGTTACTACATCCGATGCCAGCTTAAAGGCAAGACAACTCTGTCCCTCTATTTTCGCAATAGTACCTTTCATAAAGAACAGCGAGACTGCATGACGGTGTGAAATTCTGCCTTGAAGAGGCAGTGTGAAACAGGCTATAGAGATGTGAAAGAGTGATTCTCATAGAAACTGCAAAGGGTGCCCTCTGTGTAGGTATGACGATTTTTCAGGGTAAGAGGCTATATTAGGAATTTTATTCCAAAAAAGGCTGCCAAACACAAACTGGAAACAGTCATAGCTCATATAAAGTTCAGTTCTCTGAATTGATGAAGCCAGTGTGCAAAACAGTGTCTAATCCTAGTCATTTTCTTACAGACACATTTGCCAATACTGGCTACTTAATTCTGAAACTAAACTCTTTGTCCAAAGTTAAAAATACCTCACTGCATTCAGGGTGTGGAAATCTTTAAACCATTTAAGGATTACCGGAAATACTTTGGAATTGCTGATTGCTTCATGAATCCAAATCTATTATACAATTTGTCCACCATTAACTGTTCTGAAACACTTGTTAGTTAGAATTATTTAAGCTTTTGTTCTTAGGGGGAAAAAACCCCAGCAGTGTCAGTGCTTACAAAATGGCATTTAACCCCCCGCTTCTCTCTGGGTTTACAAAGATAACCTTTCACCTATATGAGGAGAGATTGGATTGAGGCCAAAAGAAGCTAATGCCATTGTGTGCTGCCGTCCTCTCGTTAATGCGTGACTGTAATTGCAGGGTTACATGCATTGTTGAGTGGACTCAGCTGATAGAGAGAGCGCTGGCAGTAAACCTCTTAGGGATCTGAGGGTTATTCAAGTCTTGCAACACTACTCACAATGATGGAGGGTCAGCCTTCAGTCCTCCTGTGCTATTCTTTGTGACTACACACACTTACAGACAAACACACACACACACGTTCACATGCCCGTCTCCTGCCTGCGATTAACGTCCAAATCTGACTCACTCTTGCCCACATTCCTGAGTCGACCCCACTGCTTTGTCAGTCGTTGCTCCATCGCTGCTTGATCACACGGGACTCTACCAGAGAGAGGGCTGCACCAGTCCAGACAAACATCACCCTGGGCTTTCGAGCTTTTCATCCTGGCCAGTTTGGAGGAGCTAAATCACAAGCTGCCTGAAGAGAGATTTGACTAACAAGGCATCTGTTCACGTTACTTCCAGTGGCCTGAGCAGAGTTGGCCACATCAAATGGATGCAACCAAACCAACTAAAGAAGTCTGACAGAAAACAAACCAAGGGAATTTTCTCCACTGGATTTCTCTTGTTTGCCCCAGAAGGACGGCACCTTAATTTTCTATTTGAGTAAATAATCTTCCTGACCTTTCGGACATACAGGTAACAAAGCCAACACCAGGTACCAAAGATGGACCCCTTTACAGACAGTCCACGTGTGCGTTCAGACAGCATGAGCAGCTCAGCGTCTCAGGGCTCGAGGACCAAGGTGCTTCTTCGCCAACGTTTGTCTCAGCTGATGACCTGCATAGAGGACATGAGCTCTGACGATGAAGCCAGTGAGGAAGTGTCCCGCTCGCTGGACGAAGCGTTTCATCTCTGCGGGCGTTTCATTCCCACAGACGCATTCAGGTCAACATGTACATGTGCAAGTTTTGCAGATACGAAAGCAGGAAGTGTTTGAATTTATTGGTTTCTAATTTAAGATTAAAGAAATGTAAACACTCAAAAGTAAATATGATATTAATGTTATGTTATTATTAATGTTCCTCTTTATTTTGGCTGTTTTTACTTTAGCTTTCCATTGTCCAAGGGCACTAACAAACAGGGAATGAAATGAAATTGGAATGAAAGTAGACATCGAGAAAACATGGATATAGAAATTAAATAAAAAAAAATAAAGCAGAACTTAATACTGGCTAGGAATGAAACAGTTTGTTTTCCAGTATAAGTATTTGTAGTATTAAATCTGCACACCACCAATAATGGAAGTCAATAACTGAATCAATTACACTAGTGTTTAGAGTGCTCCAGGGATGATGTCTTTTGCCAGCACAGAAGTTAGCATCGCCCTAGTTCCCTCAACAAAAAAACAATTGGGTTTTTCCATTGGATTTTCACATTTGGTTCAGCAAGATATCACATCTGAACACCACTTAGTGATTTTTAAAGCGTAAATGCAATCACCAGAAGTAAAAAGCTCACGTTAGGCTATAAACAAACTACACTATGGTTGCATGACTTAAACCTCGCCACCACAGCGAGACTGTCAAGCCATGTTTGGCATGATGACATTCCAGTTTTAGCCACTTGTTGGCAACTGCATTTTTTAAGGTGTGTAAAAGCTTCAGTATTCACGAGTGGGGTATTTTCTGACTTGTTCTAGGTCGCAGAAGAAAACTTTGTGAAAACCACAGACCTTATTTCAGCCATCTAAACAAAACCCATTAAAAAACCCATTAACGTTAAGACGAGAACCATGTGTGCTAACATGCTAACTCATTTCAGCTTTTTGAGAACTCATTTCTTCAGTACTCTATTTACAACAAGGAAAATGTAGTATTGCAACATATATTGTCAGTATTTTCTCTTCTCCCATCACCTCAGTCAATTATTGTCATCATCAAATACTGACAGGCTGCACATGGTGACCTGGAATGTGGCCACAGCTGAGCCTCCCGAGGACGTCACCTCTTTGCTGCAGCTAGACGTCCAGCCCCCCACAGACCTCTATGTGATTGGGTGAGAAATAACAATATAACTCTGCTATTAATGGGAGTGATGGATAAAAGTGTCTCTTCTACTGCTTTGGCAAGAAAAGAAAAAAAAGATTAAACACAACAACAAGCTTTTTTTAAAAAAAAAAATTGTTTGTGTTGGTGTGTGTCAGCTTGCAGGAGGTGAATGCCACCCCTATAAGGTTCATCTCTGACCTGTTAGCAGAGGACTCCTGGAGCCACGTCTTTATGGACACACTGGCACCCAGAGGCTTTGTTAAGGTGGGATAGGATAGAGGGCGGTTACACGTTTGAGTGCTGTGAATTTCCGTGTGTGTGTAAAGGAAAAACAGTGCCTTAAAGGTTACTGTATGTCTCCGAAAAGTTAAGGGCCACATAAAAATCCTTAAATACTTTATTTCTTTTTGACATTATGTAACTTACAGTTTGAGACGTGTAGCTTTTGTTTCATTTGATTTTATCTTAAATGAAATATCATTTTCTAGCTTTATGTTTACATGTATACATAAACTCAAGTTTTAAGAGATTTTAAAGTAGAAATAAAGGAAAGTATTCTAAAAATACTGAAAAATTACATTTTAAAATGATTAATAAAATCTACCTCCATCTCTGTCTAGGTCAAATCAATCAGGATGCAGGGTTTGCTGCTGCTGGTTTTTGCCAAACAAATCCATCTCCCCTACATCAGAAACATCCAAACCACCTACACTCGTACTGGCATCTTTGGCTACTGGGTAGGTCATCACAATGGGAGTGCTGGTCAGCTCTGAACCTTACAGACAACAACACGGACGGTTAAACTCTGCACACCAGGAATCCCGTTGGCATCAGATGCTGTGGAGTTTAAACACATTATGAAAGGCCTTTTGTGTTTGTTTAGTGGAATGTGCCACAGCTTTGACGAGGAAAGAACACAAACACTGGTACGGTACACCAGGGCAAACACTTGCAAGACAAATAATCTCATCCGAGTTCAAGGAAAAATACCATCTGACTGGATAAAGGCCAAACTTTTTTTAATCCAAAGTAAAACAAAGGGGTGTTTTTGTCAGGCACCTACTCACATTTTACTGATTAGTGTATAAGGGAGTAAAACATTATGATGAAAGTATATGACGGCCATTCACGTGCTGAATGATGCATGCGTACCGAATCACATACTTTGCAGCTGCTTTTAAAAAGTATGTACTGTTGCATGCAGCGTGCACACAATCTGGACATACTCCTGTCTCGTAATATTACACCCTGAACTTTGACCCTGTTGCTTATATATCCGTTACCTTGGACATTAAACAAATGCCACTTACAGAGCTCACCAGAGATAAGATCAACCCAAAGAGCTCTGCTGCTGTTACTTTGTGATGTATGTGGTTTAACTTTTACACAGATTGTAGAATCTAACACTTTATATTTGTGACAGTGAATTTACATCTGCAGTTCTCTGTCATTGTCATTTTCATAGCTATGTCCTTTAGTTGTTTGCAATATTCATGATTATTTTGTAAATAATCAATATTCCTATTATTACCATTCGACTGGTCATCAGTTACTTGCGTGTGCTGTCATCTGTCATTGCCACTTCTGACAGCTGTCAATCAACCGTCAAGCTGTCATCTGTTTGTGGCTCAGTCAATGTGACGTATCATATGCTGTGCAGAGGATTCTGGGTCAGAATAGCAAGAGAAACATGCTGGCTTGCAGACTGCAAAGTCAGACCGGATGTAGTTGAACATCCTGGTATTTCTGGCATATTGCATCTGACATACTATGTATTGGGACATACTAAATCTTTTTCTGGCATATAGTATGGTAGTATGGGTTTTGGAACGCACAGTATGTTTCAAAGTTGTTGCAGCAATTTTGGAGTTGATACTATTTGTTAGACAGATTTGGTGCTTAATTTAAGCATTTGTAATCACTCAATAATTGATAGAAATGGTCAAAAATCCCCCCAAAATACTACATTCAGAAACCAAAACCTTGAGGAACATCATAGAGATTAAACATTTCTCTAAGGATTGCATTTTTCAACGACTGGATGGTGAGCATTTCTCTTCTGGAAACTGCTGAGAAACTCCCTTATTGTACACATACATTTTCTGAATGCTGTGGGTCTCTTGTTTGTGGCTGCAAAGTTTCATGAGGCTGTGATTACACAAGACGTCACAATAGGTAATTAAGTGGGCATGTCTGTAAAGAGGAGACTTGTGGGTACCCATAGAACCCATTTTCATTCAGATATCTTGAGGTGAGAGATCAAAGGACCCCTGTGAAAATGGCCATGCCAGTTTTGCCCTCGCTAAAATTTAGCCTAACTTTGAAGCGTTATTTAAATCCCTTCCCAAAAAGCTATGACGTGGTTAGTACAATGGATTCCTTAGATCTTTTATTTTTATATGATACCGGCATCTTCGCTCTAGCTTTAAAATTCAGCCCCTGAAAGACACCACTCCCACAGTGGAAGAGTTTTAACCACAGTATATTTCATTTTCTAATAAATACTGCAGTAAAATGAATGTATTTTTGCTATGTATAGTCTGCATTCATTATTTCTAAAAGATAAAAATATGACGTATTCCTCCCTCTGTTATCTCAGGGAAATAAAGGAGGAGTCTCCGTGCGTTTTTCCTTTTACGGCCACATGGTTTGCTTCCTGAACTGCCACCTAGCAGCCCACATGAACTACGCCCTGCAGCGCGTTGATGAGATTGAGTACATCCTGGAGACACAAGACTTTGACATCACTGACACCCCACAAGTCCGGGATCACAAGTCAGTACACCTACTGTACAGAGAGGTGCACACACACACACACACACACACAGCACTGAGGATTATTGTATAGCAGGTAAAATGATGCTCCGTCCCTCTCACACAGGGTGGTGTTCTGGTTTGGCGACCTGAACTTCCGTATTGCAGACCATGGCTTGCACTTCCTGCGCTCGTCCATCAACAGCGGACGCCTTAATTTACTGTGGGGCAAGGACCAGGTAATATACCAGAATATGCCCACATCCACACACACACACAGTATCACACACTCACTAATTTATTTAATGTCCCCGCAGCTCACTATGATGAAGAAGAAGGAGCCTTTCCTGCAGGAATTTGAGGAAGGGCCATTAAATTTTAAGCCCACCTACAAGTTCGACCGTAACTCTGACACCTATGATACCAGGTAACATGTGCCACAAACAAATATATCACACACAAATACGCAACACATTTCTTCAGCTTCATCTGTGCTCTTGTTTCCGTTTGAATTTTGTACAGCACCCCGAAGACATGGTTGGGTTTTAAGTAAGATGCTCTCTAAGTTTTTTGTGTTGCATGCCCCACATTCCCTTATTTCTTAGCCACTGCACCATCTGTCCTTTCCCCCGAAGCTTTTGCCACCACATCTTAAGCTGACACGACACATGTAACCCCTGAGACACCAAACAGGAACCCACAGCAGTAATGTGTAAATAACACTGGGAGCAGCTCCTCTTGTGAGTCATACCCATCCCTGACACTAGCACCATGTATGTGTCTCTCTCAGAAAGAGCACTTTGGCACTGCCCCTAACCATGTACAGACCCAGGCCCCTGCAGCGCTGCAGCACCACCCTCTTCTTCCTCCTCACCTCCCTCACCTGGGGGCTGCTCTCTGTGTGGCTGGGGGCCTGGTACAGGGAGCTAGACCCGCCAAGGTGGGTGTCTCCATAGATATAAGAGGAATAAGAGTGGGCCCCATATTACAGAATAGGCTCCATGAAGGTTTAAGACAATCACAAAATCACTGGAGACACTGATATAAATGACAAGACACAAAGAGGTTTAGTAAACATAATAACCTTGATGAATTTCAGACATGCTCTGCAAATTAATTACAGCTGAGATAACCTCCTCCTGTACCCAGCACCCCCCCTCTTTGTTCTGGCATAATGTATGCATGGCTTTATGTGCATATACATAAGCTGTAATCCCATGTCAGTTGGGGATGTGTTCTTTAACAGCGTTGTCTCTAACATGTCTGTATGATTATTATGATCATCTTTAGTCAGGTTGACACAAAAGGGAATGTGACATATCTGGTAAGTGTTTAGAAACAGAGAATTCAACTCATTCTCAAATAGGAAACTGTGTGATCAATGCTTGTCTTTGCTTTGCTCAGTGGCAAGAAGAGGAAACCTGCCTGGACCGACCGGATTCTCTGGCGCATCAAACCCAAAGCCCCGCCATCAGAGGATGATGACGATGATGATGAGAAGGCATCAACTTCTACTGATGATGGGCTCGATGAGTACCCACTCCTGGTCACTCAGGACAAGTACACCAGTGAAATGAGCTACGGAGTCAGTGACCACAAGCCTGTGATTGCAACCTTCAGTCTGGAGGTGAGAACAGGGTCACTGTAAAGTTCTAGGACTGTTCATCAGTACATATAAATCTACTTCTGCTGATGCATATTTTTTTCTGTATTACGTAGCTCCTTCTCTTTCTTCCTGTCTTTCCCACAGCTGAGGAAGTGCTTTGACACACCACTGGTGCATGTATCTCCTCTGGGTGTATGGAGCGCCGACCATGATGCACTTCTTAACTACACCGTCCAAGAGGACTTCATGTCCTCCACATGGGACTGGATCGGCCTGTACAAGGTACTGCGACAGACAAGGAGGGAAAACAAACATTGTTATACAAGAAACTTTTAAACTCTTGGGGTTGTTCTCCTGCAGGTGGGATTCAAGAGTGCGTCTGATTATGAAACCTTTGTTTGGGTCAGAGAGGACGAGTTGCCAGAGATAAATGAAGTCATACAGGTAAAGTGCGAGTGGGATGTTTATATCATGACTGGCTGAATACTATGTGACTGTTTGCTTGATGTGTGTGTGTGTTTGGGTTGCAGATATCTGTGGATAAGGACGAGATCCCTCTGCTGGGCGGACAATATGTTTTGGGCTACTTCAGTACAAACATGCAAAGCATCATCGGACTCAGTGCTAGCTTCCAGGTGAGCTTACCACTATCACAACTTTATTCTTTATTGTATGTAAATACCTTCTATCATGATTTGTTACTCAGAAGATTTTTGTATCATCTCTGCCCAATGACACCTCAGTCTATGCTTATGATCATCCACTACTGTTTGTATTGCCATAAATTTTTTTTTAAAAAAAAAGGACTGACTGGCACTGAAATCTGTGATGCCAAACAAAGTACAACAGTTCTGTGAATAATTGTTACTAAAAAAAAACACCAACAACTAGAGAGGTAAATTCTCATCCTAACTGTTTTGTGCATGTGGGAGGTCAAAAAAAATTTGCAACACCTCCAAAAGTTAAGGCATATTTCTGACCATATAACTGAACATTCTTAAAGTAATGAGATAGTATCTTTTCCTATTATTTTGAGATATTAAGTCATTATTTTGAGAAAGTTTTTCAGGACTTTGGAATATAAATACATTATTTTGAAAACTAAAATCCTATTTTGAGATACTAAGTCATTATTTTAAGATACTAAGTCATTATTATGGGATACTTAATCATTATTTTTGAGATGCTAAGTCATTACTTTTTAGATACCCAGTCATTATTTTTGAGATACTAAGTCATTTTTTTTTAAGATACTAAGTCATTATTTTGAGATATTAAGTCATTATTTTGAGATACTAAGTCATTTTTTTAAGATACCAAGTTATTATTTGGGGATACTAAGTAACTATCTTTGAAATACTCAGTCATTATTTTGGGATACCAAGTCATTATTTTGAAATACTTAGTCATTATTTTGGGACACCAAGTCATTATTTTGAAATACTCAGTCATTATTTTGGGATACTAAGTCATTATTTTGAAATACTCAGTCATTATTCTGAGATATTAAGTGATTGTTTTTAGATACTAACTCATTATTTTTGAGACATTAAGTCATTATTTTGGGATACTAAGTCTTTTTTTTAGATGCTAATTCAATATTTTGAGACACTAAGTCATTATTCACTTTGTCTTCACTAAGTCGTTATTTTGGGATACTGAGTCATAATGTTGAGAAAATTTCTCAGTCTAATGGCTTACAGGATCTTTCCTTTTTTTAATTACACTGGTAGAAATGGGCTTCCATAGCATTGCAATGGATTGTACAGATGTAAACTTAGGTGGCCACTGCAGGTATATTTTCAGTAGTAAATGTGTGTGGCATTGGGCTGTTCAGTTTAATAATCTCATCTTTACTTTGGTCTTGCAGATCCTGGAGTCAAAGCGTGCCGTCATGGAAGGTCTTGTTCCTGAGAACATCAATGGACTCAACTAATAAGAACAAATTCACTGCAGTGCCACATCTTATTCCTCTCCCCCAGAAATTTACACTGAATTGATTCAGTCTGTCAAATGCCCCATAAGATCGACTCCATCATCTGCTGGCTCAGCTAATTTACTCATTAACTAATGGCAACCATACTGCACTATCACATGGACTGGAAACTTCAGTTTGTTGTTTTCAGCTTTGGAAACAGATTCACTCTTGGTGGAACAGTTTCTTTACACAAAAGGTTTATTGCTGTAATGAGACGCCTTCCAGCTTGTCCACAGGCCTATTTTGCCTGTTAGAGCAAAAAAAAAACAAAAAAGAAAGAGTGAGTTAAGTTTTGTTTGGTCATACACTGCAGGTCAACACAGCCCATTGTATTTGAAAATACATGTTTGTGTTTTGGTTGGGTCTACATGAGTTCCAGTTCAGAGGGTTGTACAGCAAGCGTAAGAAAGATCTGCCAATCAAACTGTTGTATAGAAAATTTTATGTTGATGAAGTCAATTCTGGATTACTGGACCCAAGTATCTGAGGCTGAAATGATGAAGATGGGAGAAAGATTTAAAAATCTAATGTACGCATGAGTTCCTCTAAGAACATATAATGTTAGCTGGTGATGTGAACTTCTACTCTGAGGTGTTTTGAGTCATATATTGCTTTATAATAAATATGTGTAAAGTATCTGAGATCATTTAAGTCTAATGTGTATTATGACAGACTCTAAAGCAGTGGACAGAATCATGACAAGATTATATTTTCAATTAATTATTTCTCTAAACTTCTTAAATGTAGTTTCTCATAATAGTAAGATACAGGCTGCCTTTTCTATTCCAATGCAAAAAAGATGAATGTTGTCAAAGAATAAAAAGTGTTATAATGAAACTGTGTCTTTTTGATTGACTGATTACAGGTCTGTAACAGATAGCTTAACATTTTATTTTGCAGCAACACCACACAGAGTCAAATTTCTAGCAAGTACTAGTATACTACAATATCACACTATGACATATCCCACAATAAACACCACAGTGATTTTGGGACGTGGTTACTAGCCTTTAATTTAAGAAAGGCTTTGTTCAGTTTCTCTTTCAGCTTGTATGTCTACACTCATTCCAGGGGTAGATTATATTCAAAATATTTAAGATACAGATCAGGGTCGTGTGGGTACTTGTGAGTTGGAGCCAACACACCACAACAAGTCATAGATCAGCATCTATGCTGTTTCACTTGGAAAAGCTAATACTTTTAAGGGGTAGCCAAAATATGTCAGTTTCATATTTTAAGTGATAGAAAGGCATGATGTAATGGTCCTACTTTGATAGTGATGAAGGTGTGCATGTGTTATAGAATATAAAAATGTGTAAAAGTCAAAGGAAGCTTAATGTAAAATTATCTATCTATATAATTGTTTGTTTTTTTTTTAATATGCGGTATTATTTAATATAAATGTAATTTAATATATAGTATTTTTTATGCTATTTATCTCAAATGTATTATTATTATTATCTCTAATTCGTTATAATTATTATCATTACTATTATCATTATTATTATTATTATTATTATTATTATTCAGGTTTTTTTTTTTTATTAATTCAATCGTTTTAATTTTAATCCCCCTGAGGGGAAATTCAATTTTTTTATTATTATTATTATTGTCTAAGGGTTGACGTCGGCAGAGGACTTACAGAAACACAATAAGAGTGAAGATGAGTAAAGCAGTACGGCAAACCAGCAAAGGCAACAATTGACGACGGTTCTTCCGCACATTACTTTCCCACAATTCCTTGCGCGAGTGCTTTCATTGGCATGACTACACCGGCTTCTTGGAGGATCTTCTCTTTAAAGGCTCTTCGGTGTTATACACGTGGGGAGTTTGAACACATCGCTACCTCGCTAAAGGTAATGTTAAAATACATGTACGTGCCGATTTAATGCCATATAAAAGTAGACAAAACTGTAAAAGCAAGTGACAAGTATCTTACTGACCTGTGATCGCTGCTTAGAGGAATTAGGTGTCCAGACTGTTAGCTAACAACAGGCTAGCTGAGCTAGCTTTACTCGTTGATAGCTACGGTTGACATTGGCTAGCTAAAAATAAACCGCTAAACAGTTGATTTCAGGTGGTAATATGGGCCCAGATCTATAGAATAACAATACTGATCATGGCCCTACAGTGTGTTACTCCTAGTTTTGTTTTCTATGATAATATTAATGGGTTAACGTAATGGATATCCTGTCAGGTAGTTCAGCTAACGTTAGCTGCTATAATGTTGCCTTCATGACAGAACGAGAATTGACAACATCTCAAAGTGAACTGTTTTCACTCAAAAGGAAGAACTGCTTAATTCTGCAAAATCCGCTTTCATGCAGATACAACGTCATGGTTTGGGCTCTAAATAATCCCTGAACCCCAACATGTCAAACATAATGTATCCATTTTTATTGTCTTATGAAGGACTGGACTTGTTCTGCAGAAGAAGTTTTATATTTTACAGCTGGGAACTGTCATTCAGAGGTCTCCAAACACTAAGACGAAACTAAACATTATTGGCAGTTGCCTGTAGGCGTTTATTTATTTACAGTGTGCACTTATATATAAGTATAAGTATAACAAGTTTGATTCCACTTCCAGAAATGTAAAGACAACTTACTGTTTCTAGGTTTAGATCCAAATCTGAGGATGACGAGTGGGGACGTGGAGCGACTGCTGATCCAGTTCCAGGATGAAGAAGGGGAGGTTCTGGGTTCACCTTTTGATGTGCCTCTAGACATCACCCCAGACAAACTACAGCTGGTCTGCAATGCACTGCTTCAGAAGGTAACCAGCTGCCATTAAATAACATGGATGTAGGAAATTGTGATTAACCTGCACATATCTGCACATGAAAACATTTCACTTATATATATTTAGCTATATGTCTCAGCGTATCAGAGAGTGGGGATTAGCATTAAGTGCCAGATGTATTACTGTGTATATACAGTGTGTGTTACAATGGCAGTATCACCCACTGTAACACCAAAATAGAAACCAAATACAGATTTCATTATTACTGAATTTGCGAACACTTAAATATCCCACAAACACCATCATCACTCAAAGACCTCACAGGCCAATCACTGATTTCTATTTTGTCCCATCTTGGACTCAGTTAATGAAGTTATATAAAGCTGAAATTTGAAATCCAGTGAACGTCTTGTTTCTGTGCTGTTACTCACTGTAGGAGGAGCCGGTGCCACTGGCATTTTTTGTGCGTGGAGAGGCTGAGGTGGTGTCCAGTCTGGGGTCGTGTGTGCAGGCTCTTGGCGTCGAAACAGAGCAAGTTCTGCCAGTGGTGTACCAGCCTCAGGCTGTGTTCAGGGTTCGAGCCGTGGCCCGCTGTACCAGCACACTACAGGGGCACACAGAAGCTGTCATCTCAACTGCTTTCAGCCCCACCGGCAAGTGAGTAACTCCGATGCAGAATGAACAGCTGCTGCTTGTCATGCTTTTGTGTACTCTCATTTATCCAACAGGGCTCTTGATATAACAACATCTAGAGAAGGGATGAAACTAAAAATTATGTTCTGAAGACTTAAACATGCTGTTAATCAGTTGTCCTTGTTTGTTTCAGATATCTGGCCAGTGGTTCAGGTGACACCACAGTGCGCTTCTGGGACTTGATGACTGAGACGCCCCATCATACTGCCAGAGGTAGAAGATCCCTTCTCCAAGGCAGCGTCCTATACATTATGATATAAATGTTTGATTAATGGTCATAGACACAGCTGAACTGTATTCTGCTTTATTGCAGGACACACACATTGGGTACTGAGCATCGCCTGGTCACCTGATGGCAAGAAGCTGGCTTCAGGGTGCAAGAACAGCCAGGTGAACTTCTAACACACATACAATGTGATAGTTTTAAGATGTATCCTATGAGCATAATGTATTTATTTTTGTGGTGCTCTTTCTGTAGATCTGTCTGTGGGATCCAGTGACAGGTTCACAGATGGGAAAGACTTTGACCGGACACACCAAATGGATCACTTGGCTCAGCTGGGAACCTCTCCATCTGTGAGCACCCAATTCATCACTTTTGCATTTCTATACATTTCTGCCTATTTTACTGCTGACCTGAAATCCTATTCAATTGCAGCTTCTGCACTAATATATATTTTACTCATGAAATTGTAAAATTACAACAATTCTAGGCCATTATCAAGAAAATGGCTTGAATTTCAGGGTCCTGGTCTTGTGCATGCTGGCTCACTGTCATGACTTACTGTGACACTCCAGTAGAAAGGAGTCATTGTTAATGTTACATATAATCATTGTATAATGTTACAACACCTCGCAACAGGCGATAAACCAGAGTTACAGTAACCAAAGAACCTGCACTGGCACACTGATAAGTTGTAGCTTTTGTGTGCTAACTAATTATTCATGATTTAACTTTTAAAAATGTGAATGTTTCATCTGTACTGTAGTGGATATTGTCTTAGACTATGGACAGGAATATGTTTTGTTTTTTCCAGAAAAAGAGATTGTGACCTGGCTATAGCACCCCCTAGCCCTGCTGTAGCATGTGCCTGTTCTGATTCACCTCTTTCTCTCCCTTTCAGTAACCCAGAGTGTCGGAACTTAGCCAGTAGCTCTAAGGACGGCTCTATACGCATCTGGGACACTGTGTTGGGACGCTGTGAGAAGATCCTGACAGGACACACTCAGTCAGTCACCTGTGTGAAGTGGGGTGGAGATGGACTTCTTTACACTTCCTCACAGGACAGAACGGTCAAAGTCTGGAGGGCCAAAGATGTAAGTGTGTGTGACACTTCTTTAAATGTTGCTGGCATGGACAGAAGGAGATGAATGAGAGGGAAGAGACATCTGTGTGTAAGAGCAAGACTTAATGTGTATTTACTTCTCTTTGTGGATAAAGGGTGTCCAGTGCAGGACTCTGCAGGGTCACGCCCACTGGGTGAACACCCTGGCTCTCAGCACAGACTATGTCCTGCGCACTGGAGCTTTTGAACCTGCAACTGCCACTATCAATCCCCAGGACCTCTCTGGACCATGTAAGGATCATGTTACTTTCTTTTGGGGTACATTGTGAGTGGGAGCATTTGCTACTCTCTGAAGAAGAGGCTTTCTGGTGAAGATGTTTCATGTAACAAGCTTTTTTCTTCCCCCCAGTGGAAGAGCTGAAGGAGAAAGCTTTGCAGAGATATAATAAAGTTAGGGTAAGCACTGTTTGTTGTCTGCTCTGATGTATTCAAGTCTGTATGTCCCTCGTATCAGTGCCCTCACTCCTGTTGTCATACTGCAGGGCTCAGCTCCAGAGCGCTTGGTGTCTGGCTCCGATGATTTCACCCTGTTCCTGTGGAACCCTGCAGAAGACAAGAAGCCTCTGGCCAGGATGACTGGCCACAGTGCTCTGGTCAACGAAGTGCTCTTCTCTCCAGACACCAGGCTTCTTGCCTCTGCCTCATTCGATAAGTCCATTAAAATCTGGGATGGACGCACTGGAAAGTAAGAAAATCTCTTATCATGAATGATCCATGTGTCATACTCCTATTGTCCAGGCGATGGAGCTGTAAGCCTAAGATTTATGTATGTGTGTCACCAGTGTTGGGGTCATCGGCGTTATTCCACAACATCACCTGACATGCACTGTCATGTAGCTGATTGCAAGTTAACAATATATTGTTAACCCTTACATATGCCCCCTTATCAATCACAAACAAGGCTCAGGGGAATCAAAATGGCTCTGCAGTGGTGGAAAAACATATTAATATATATAATATATAAAAGAGGTTGACCTTCCTAACAAGGCCTAGAGTAAATATTCATTGCCACAAAATAATTTATCAGTAGGCATAAATCATGTAATATAAGAGACTAGCCCTCTGGGTTTGAAGAGAGATTTTTAATTTATATATTTTTTAAATTATATTTATTTAGTGATTACTACATTTATCATCAGTAATACATTAAGTTACTACATTACAGACAAATGTAATGTGATTACACTGTGTGTCACTGTGTAATTATATCTCTGCCTGTGTGTCTGCTTTCCCCAAAGGTACTTAATGTCCCTGCGTGGCCATGTGGGATCTGTGTATCAAGTGGCGTGGTCAGCGGACAGCAGGCTGCTGGTCAGTGGAAGCAGCGACAGCACACTTAAAGTCTGGGACATAAAGACCGGGAAGTTGAACATGGACCTGCCTGGCCACGCTGATGAGGTGAGGAAGGAGAAAGTGATGCTCCCTGACAGTTTTGTATGGTTTGTAGGTTTTTTTCTTATGCCTTGTTTTTCGTGTGTGCAGGTTTTTGCAGTGGACTGGAGTCCTGATGGACAAAGAGTAGCCAGTGGCGGGAAAGACAAATGTCTCAGAATGTGAGTGAGATGCCAAGAAGCCATGCTCATCTTTTTGTCAGTTAGTTAAAGGGTAACTTTGGTATTTTTCAACCTGGATCATATTTCCCCTCATTTTTGTGTCTCAGTCACTAACAGGAGCAACAGGTTTTGCAATTGGTCCTGTATTGAGCAAGACTGCTGCAGCTAACAGCCATTAAACAGGCTGAAATGCAACCATTCAGGACACCATCAAATTACCTTCACTAAAGGTGCTTGTTTTTGCCACTGACAGGCTCAGATTATTATTGTAAGTGTCTGACATCCCTACAGAGATGGACCTTTTTGTTGAAAAGCAAGATCCCTTTTCTTTTTTTTTCTCTTTTTCTTTTTTTTTATACCAGAAACAGCCCTGAAATTGGTTTTGCCAAACCTACCAGACTGCATTTGAATAGACATTAGATTTAGCACATATAGAGTCAGCATATTTCCACATCTAATTGAGTAAATTAAGGGTTTATTTAACCAAACTAGAGTGGGTCATTGTTGAAACTGTATAAAAGACGAATCAAGACAGCTTTTGTGAGTTTTATTTTGTTTCTATGGACTTACAACTAAGTGAGTTTTACAATGATAAAAAATCACTTTGTATTTCAGTGGAGTCTGGTGGCTTTGGCAACAGCAGTTTTGGGGCAGGTTAAACAAAAAGGATCTAACTCTTTAACAAAATGTCTGTCTCTGTAGGGATCCTTTCCATAATTATAAGAGCCACTTATGCACATATTAATCTTTAGTAAAAATGTCTGTGTTGGTATGGCATATCATATAGGTTCTGCTGTTATTTAAGTTTGCACAACAGTTTCTGTATTATTACTATAGCCTATAGAAAAGTGAGAATATATAGAAATAGGACATCAAGTCGGTACTGAATTGTGCAAGATCTAATTTTGGAAAAAACTGGCTGGCCGTTTTTGTTTTCTTTTTTGTATTCTCAATAAACCTCGTTCAACTTTTTCCGGTCCTTGTGTGAGAACTATGGATCTTCACAAAAGGAACAGGAGCACAAGTCAGAACTGAGACGCCTTGCAGATTAAGTGGCGTAATGTTGTCAGACAGTTTGAGCCTGTCAGTGGCAAAGTAAGCACATTGCATACTGTTTTGCGGCTGCAGCCCTCTCGCTCAATACTGGACCAGTTTTAAAAACTGTTGTTCCCATTAGTCACTTAAACACAAAAGCAGGTCAGGGTCCAGGTGGAAAAGACTGGAGTTACCCTTTTGAAGTTGAATACCAGTGTTGCCTAATGCGTAACCCTTTGGCTTCGTGGTGTGTTTCCAGATGGAGAAGATAGCCACGCCTCTGTTCCCCCTCCTAACTTTGGCAGAGGATGTCACGTCTTCTACTATCAAGAAGCCTGACAGCTGGAGCATTGGTGGCCTGGCTGTACCTAATCCCCCATTTGGCTTCTTTACACTGTCTGTCAACAATGGCATTGTGTCAAGGAGCTCTAACCCAGTCAGATGCAAATGCACTCTCCAGGTGTGGAACCCATGTGGGAATGTTAACGATGTAACACTGTAAAGGTGTTTAGCTGAATGGGAATGTAAAGTGGGAGAGTTTATAAGCATCAGAACATCAATCCATTGACACCTTTGCAAGTGGAAGCTACAGTGTGAAATGTATGTCAGTGATAGCATCTCAAATTGAAAGGGTTTCCATTCATCTGTATATTGTTTTGTACACACCAGGGCCCCTGGTATGTAAAGACTGCCTTTATATAGTGCCATGTCTATATGCAGAAATGTATGTATTTAAAAATGAATACATCACTTAAATTTCTGAACACATATTCAGAACAGATGAAATGAGAGGCACACACTGAGTTAAATAAAAGGATTTAACTTTACAAGATGAACTATATACTGCAGGTGACAGGTGGACCAGTAAGGCAACAGGTGGGAGTGTTTAATACCTTCCTCTGTGATGTTAATGCCGACTGCCCTCACCCTGCAACTTCAGCCTTTAATCTCCTCTGTCCTGCGGTCAGCAAAGCCACAGTCTGCTGATTTTTTTTCTGGTGCTGTGGTGAAGCCAAGTGTCACCAGCTCTGAGCTCTCTGATCCTCCATCCCATTGAGGAAAAACCAGGTTCACCATTCCAGTTAAAGTAACCTGTTTTATTCTGTGTATTTAAGCAGCTTTGTGAATATTTTATATTAATAAATATTTACATCACAACTTTTACTTTGTGACATAACAAAGGAAATTGTGTCTACATTATTTGACTCATCAGACCAGCCAATGTTTTTCCAATCTTATATTGTCCAGTTTTGGTGAGCCTGTGTGAATTGTAGCCTCAGTTCCCTGTTGTTAGCTGACAGGAGTGGTACCCGGTGTGGTCGTCTGCTGCTGTAGCCCATCTGCTTCAAAGTTGGACGTGTTGTTGCTTCAGAGATGGTCTTGTGGTTATTTGAGTTACTGTTGCCTTTCTATCATCTTGAACCAATCTGGCCATTCTCCTCTGACCTCTGGCATCAACAAGGCATTTTCGCCCAGGGAGCTGCCGCTCATGGGATATTTTCTCTTTTTTGGACCATCCTCTGTAAACCCTAGAGATGGTTGTGTGTGAAAATCCCAGTAGGTCAGCAGTTTCTGACAGACCAGCCCGTCTGGCACCAACAACTATGCCCTGTTCAAAGTCACTTAAATCACCTTTCTCCCCCATTCTGATGCTCGGTTTGAACTTAGGCAGGTTGTCTCAATCATGTCTACATGCCTAAATGCATGGAGTTGCTGCAACGTGATTGGCTGATTAGCTATTTGTGTTAGCGAGTAGTTGAACAGGTGTACCTGATAAAGAGGCCAGTGAGTGTATTGCTCAGTCCTACTTTGGCCTATAAGAAAATAAATAAAAGCATTTGTTCATCTATAATTTACACATACATCTCTTACAAGAAATTACAGGGTGTTTTTAATGTCTGATGTCTTAACACACATCTCCAGAGACACAGATCAGGTTTATCAATCACAAGTTTATTGAAACCACTGAAACAATGTCATGTCTAAATATGTTTCTTCTGAGGTTTCCACATCTGATCATGTAAATCATTCTCGGAGCACTGATGTTTTATAACAGTATTTTTTTCTGATGTCATCCCAACATGTTTCACATAGATCCATTACTCTGCCAGACAGGATCTTGTGAAAGGTGACGGATCAAATCTGATATGCTGTACGATGATGTACACGTGCTGTTGTCTTGTTTATGAAAAGCAGCAAAGCATAACCACAAAGATTCTATGCATTAAAGATGTGCTTTAGTTAATGAAAAGAAAGCAGTAGAGACATAAAGATTAAACAATATTCTGTTGCTCTTTGTTTAACATGTAATAAAGATTTGCTCCTATCAGGGATATTACATCGGGATTCTACTAAAGTAGTTTGGCAAAGAGGAGTAAAAGGCTTCTGTGCAAGGCTTGCATGGCGCAACACGGTCAATCAAAACCAAGCCTTGCTTCAATACTAGTCCCTTATGTTATCGAGCCTCTGACATGTCTACTGCCCTCTTGTCGCTGTAAACATTATATTAGATAATGAGTGCATTCAAAGACGGCTAATGAACTGTTTCATTAGTTAGTATACAAAAGGCTTGTGAAGCAGGTTAGCTTTGAGGTAAACAAAGAATATTAAAGTGACATATGAGACTAGAGGATAGTGAATCAATCAGCACAAGAAAACCACTGATGGCTCAAGCGCACTGAAGTCATATGGCTTACATAGTCGGGACATGTTGTCATCTAAAGTAGAAGTGAATTCACTTTCATGTTTCAGGCTGCAGACAAGTGTCGACAGCAGCCCATTTCTGCCAGTGTGATGAAAACACATAAAAAAAATGAAAGTCATTGAAAGTATCTGGAAATAGTGAGTTAGTACCTCAAAATAATGACTCAGTATCTGGAAATAATTAGTTGATCTCTCAAAACAATGAGTTACTATCTGGAAACAAATACGAAGTATCTGGAAATAATGAGTTAGTATCTGGAAATAGTGAGTTAGTATCTCAAAATAATGACTCCGTATCTAGAAATAATGAGTTTGTATCTGGAAATAGTGAGTTAGTATCTCAAAATAATGACTCCGTATCTAGAAATAATGAGTTTGTATCTGGAAACAATGAGTTACTATCTGGAAACAATGACTCAGTATCTGGAAATAATGAGTTAGTATCTCGAAATAATGACTCAGTATCTGGAAATAATGAGTTAGTATCTGGAAATAGTGAATTAGTATCTCGAAATAATGACTCAGTATCTGGAAATAATGACTTAGCATCTCAAAATAGTGACTCAGTATCTAGAAATAAAGAGTTAATATCTCAAAATAATGACTCAGTATCTGGAAATAGTGAGTTAGTACCTCAAAATAATGACTCAGTAACTAGAAATAATGAGTTAGTATCTGGAAACACTGACTAAGTATCTGGAAATAATGAGTTACTATCTGGAAACAATGACTCAGTATCTGGAAATAATGAGTTAGTATCTCGAAATAATGACTCAGTATCTGGAAATAATGAGTTAGTATCTGGAAATAGTGAATTAGTATCTCGAAATAATGACTCAGTATCTGGAAATAGTGAGTTAGTATCTCAAAATATTGACTCAGTATCTAGAAATAAAGAGTTAATATCTCAAAATAATGACTCAGTATCTGGAAATAGTGAGTTAGTACCTCAAAATAATGACTCAGTAACTAGAAATAATGAGTTAGTATCTGGAAACACTGACTAAGTATCTGGAAATGATGAGTTACTATCTGGAAACAATGACTCAGTATCTGGAAATAATGAGTTAGTATCTCCAAATAATGACTCAGTATCTGGAAATAATGAGTTAGTATCTCGAAATAATGACTCAGTATCTGGAAATAGTGAGTTAGTATCTCAAAATATTGACTCAGTATCTAGAAATAAAGAGTTAATATCTCAAAATAATGACTCAGTATCTGGAAATAGTGAGTTAGTACCTCAAAATAATGACTCAGTATCTAGAAATTATGAGTTAGTATCTGGAAACAATGACTAAGTATCTGGAAATGAGTTACTACCTGGAAACAATGAGTTAGTATCTCGAAATAATGACTCAGTATCTGGAAATAGTGAGTTAGTATCTCAAAATATTGACTCAGTATCTAGAAATAAAGAGTTAATATCTCAAAATAATGACTCAGTATCTGGAAATAGTGAGTTAGTATCTGAAAATAATGACTCTGTATCTAGAAATAATGAGTTAGTATCTGGAAACAATGACTAAGTATCTGGAAATAATGAGTTACTATCTGGAAACAATGAGTTAGTATCTCGAAATAATGACTCAGTATCTGGAAATAATGAGTTAGTATCTGGAAACTGACTCAGTATCTGGAAATAATGAGTTAGTATCTGGAAATAATGACTCAGTATCTAGAAATAATGAGTTAGTATCTGGAAATAATGACTCAGTATCTGGAAATAATTAGTTAATATCTCAAAACAATGACTAAGTATCAGGAAATTATGAGTTAGTATCTAAAAATAATTAAAACCCTTCACAAATAAGTTTGCATCTGAAAATAATGAAACTACCTTAAAAAAAATTCATAATAAAATTTCTCAAAACACTGACTTAATATCTTGAGGATAATGACACTAATTCATTATTTTTTAGAAAAAAATGTCATTATAATGACTTAAAGGATCTTCTTGTTTTCATCACACAGGTGGAAATGGGCTTCTTTATGCACCTGTTTGGAAACAGCCTGATTGTGGGTCTGTTCAAACACATTACTGGTCAGATATTCCCAAATAAAGCCTTCACATGCAGCATCAGAGAACTCAGCCACCTTCTGAACACCTTAGTTACCTATCTGATGTTGAAATGTAACAATGAGCTCACTTAACTTCTATCAGTAACTCACACCTTATCTTAAGACTGCATGTGAAGATTGTGCTACATATGGATTTGTCTCCTGTTGTGTGTGCTTAACGACTACTCGTGTCAGTTCGTAACACTCTGAAGGAAATTTGCAAGCAAGGTACTGACTCCAGACCAATTTGCGTAGCCTTGACAAGCCTGCGAGCCACTGTCAGCGCATAACAGGACAGATGCCACATCGAGATCCATGCAGCCATACTCAGCAGTTGCCAGGAGCGGGCCATGAAATGCACAATGAACAGTATTTAAAGTTCATCACCAAAGTACAGCGAGGAAATACTGCAAATGTTCTAGTGTGATGACACCACAAGCACAGTCAGGTAAGCAATCACAACACAGAGATGTGTTGAAGTACTGCACAGACATCTGAAAGTACTGCAGAGAGCTGGTTTGTGTCCAGTAGCTGCTCTGTTCTTCGCTCAGTATAGTAAGTTCTCAGTGAATCAAAAGACACGTTTATGGTTTCAGTACAAAGTGTTCACTCCACAACATGTACCGTAACAACAGTCATGGAAAGCTAAAAGATTACGTAATATCCCTTTTTTAAACCTAACTTTTGTTTTCTTTTCCTCGGCCCTCTAACGAGAAACTTTGGTTAATAATAATGTGTGTTTCTTTTCTACGTACACTCTCTACATGTTAAATAAGACTCAAAAAAGCAAGTCCACACATTTGGTCATTTCATTACTTCATTTGACTTTGCCTTGTCTTGTTCTTCAAAATAAAATTCTAAGTTTGACCACTGGAGAGAATAAAGGCCCATTTATGCTCAACATTAAATACAGATCCGGATATGGACAGAGCCTTCTGTCCGTGCTCCGTGTTCATTTTGTCCGTATTTCTGCACATTTCCATAGAGCTAACGGATACAGGCCGAATGGAGCAGTACCACCGGAAACCGTGGGGGCAGTGTTGCTGCCATCCTGAAGTACTGGAAATGATGCTTGTCGTCAATTTCTCTCATCAGCAATACTAGAGGCTTTGTCTTTTATGCAAGAGGTACATTATCAATATCTCCTCCACAGTCGCCATGTTTGTTTTTGAGTTTGTTGTTGTCAAACTTTTGACTCTGGGCTGCCCCCTGGTGGATATATTGGTTAACATCCATGCCAACGTAAAGGACACATGGAAGTACGTGGGCAGTGATGGTAACATCATTTGAAACAGACATATACATTTTCGGACGTAAAGGGAGCATAAATGGGCCTTAAGGAGAAATGCAAAACTGAACTGTTTGTGCTATCAGCCACTCTCCGTCCTTTTTGTTAATCATTGTTTTTTGGAATACATCCTGCGTTTGTTTTATGTAAAAGTTTGCAAACTTGTCATGATGAAGTGTCATCTGCTCAGGGTAAATGCTGAGAGCGAGTACGAACTAGGATAGAGGTGTTCAGTTGTGCGTAGCATGAGGCACTGATCTGTGCTTCTGTCTGAATCTCTGTAACCGTCCAGCCGGTCTACTGAGTTTTCCACACGTTGTTGAGTAGTTTGTACACCTCCTCGTAGATGACAAAGACTATGGCAACATCCAGGCATACGCGGCCAAGCCGAGGAACTGTTCCTTTGTAGAACCTGGGGATAAGATGAGATGAGGTCAGATGGTTTGTCTACAGTAGTGAAAACTAAACAGCTCACAGCATTTATCTGGATCAGGGTTACTCACGCCTGTGGTCCTTCCTGCTTCAAGATCTGGAAGGCGCAGTCCACTGTGTTTTTGTAGCGGTGGGCCTCCAAACCCTGCAGAAACAGTGTGTGTTAAAAAGGGCAAATTTGATGACAGTAATAAAATGGTCACAGGGTTGTTCCTACCTGCATCCTGGTCTTCACCACATCCAGAGGTGTATTTCCAAAAACACTTGCTGCTCCCGCCGTCGCTCCAAACATTGCCGTGACAATTGGGTGCATGTCTCGCCTGGGGTCATCGCCTTAGAGGCCAAATCCAAAAGTTGGTTACACAGAGAATAAAGTAAATAGGAGGAGAATGTACAATGCATTGGATGGAAAACAGGGACATTTTGCAGCCAGTAAGCTTTCTCACCTTTGTACCAATTGCGCAGCGCATTCATCACATAGAATCGGATGGCCTGATTGGTTCCTTGTTTCAGCACAGTTGCTGTCAGACCTTGATACGTCCCCCTCACACCTAAATGAGTCACACATGTTTCTTTATAGAGCTCAAGCTATCCATACTGATAGTTACAGACTCAGTTATCATTACCGGTAGCCAATAAAAAGGAGCAGGGCCAAAGTGACAACTCAACAAAAGATGCTGCACATACTCCAAACTGTTTGTGTCATGTTGACCCACCCTGCTCTCTTACCCTGTTCTCTGATTATCTCACTGACTCCATGGAAGAAGCCCCTGTAGCGAGGTCTGAGGGAACACTGGTCATGGATCAACTTCACCTGGAGGACATGGGAAGAACCACCTTGTCAGTTTATGCAGATCATTGCTGACAAAAGCTTCCTGCAGTCAAAGAAATCCAGCTCCACCGACCTTGAGCGTCTCCATGGGGCAGACGACGATGACTGCCTCCGTTATACCTGCTCCTAAACCACACAAGAGGCTTCGCGTGTTGTCTAAGCGACCTGTGGCATCTCGCATTGGGTTGCTGAGCATCTCAAACGTGCCAAACCTGTGAAAATAGGAAGGTGATGCATTCAAGAACAAGGGTCAAAATAAACATCAACAGATGAACAGTTGTGTGATGGATTCCACTGTTATCAATAGTTTGTTCATTGACCAAATTAGAATTTTCTTAATGGTCAGTGAGCCAATTCTACTAAGTTTGTAAGTAGCAGTAGCATAGTCGATTAATTGGATAGTTGATTGACTTTTGATTGGATTTTGTAAGCATTTGATGGTTCCATATTCTTAAACTTGAGAATTACCTTCTCTCTCTTGTTTTGACATCAAAGTTTAGTACATTCTTCACATTTTGGACAGTTGGTTGAACAAAACAAAATATAATTTAATGAGATCTTGGAAATTGAAGAGACTGCATTATAGACATTAGACATTATTACGACTCATCCTTTGTCAGTGAAGATTCTCAGTCATCCATGTCATGATAATCTTAAGAGCTATAACATAGGCAACTGGGTTTGCTTAAGTTTCTTGAGGACATTTCACCGCTCATCCAAGAGGCTTCTTTAGTTCTAACAGACTAGAGTGGAGCTGCAGGCTTTGAACTCTGTGTTGTTGTGAACCCTTACAGAGTCGTTGAGGAATGCAGCCTTGGGATCCCTCCCCAGACGACTTAACACTCATTCACACCTGGACTCATCAAACCCAAACGACACATAATTGCCGGGTGGGTCAACGACTCACACGTGACCTCAACGACTCTGAAAGGGTTGCGACCAGAACTAAAGAAGCCTCTTGGACGAGAGGCGAAATGTCTTCAGGAAACTTAAGCAAGTCCAGCTGCCAATGATATAGAACTTAAGAGACTCATCCCTTGATTTTCAACTCACACAAAGCACAGCATTGCATACTGCACTATGATTTTTGTTTGTGAGTGAAATGATCTTTGGTATCATATTTATGTAATAGAAATGTATTGATTTGTGGCACATTCTTTAAATAACAAACTTCTTAATCTTTGGGTTTAGGGGAAGTATTTTCAAGTCAAAAGGCTCACGTCCAAGTTAGTTCCCAAGTCACTGGTGTTTAAGTCCAAGCTGAGGTGCAATTCTTTAATGATTTTGTTGGTCTAAAGTCTCAGATTTGTGATTCGAGTCTGACTCAGTTTGAAGACATGTCACTCGAGTCCACACCTCTGACAATTAGTCAGTAATTTAAGAAAATACAACATTTTGGCTGCCTTTAACTTAGGTACCAAGAAATGCTGTGTCACTGCTTTGATGTCACTCAGATGTTAAATTAATTTCAAGTTTACAACCCTACTGATCTGTGATGCATAAACCAAAAGGATGCATGAGGCAAACTGCAGCTCCGTCCTCTTTAGTAAAATAAGAAGTGCAAAAAATCTGTACATTAAAAGCTACTGTGCATCTTTACCTCACTGCAGACTTGGGTATTGATCCATAAAGCAGGGAGCTGAGACCGCGATACAGCCCTCTGAGCCCGTGATCCTGCACAGTCAACTTCACACAGTCACCTGCACACACACACACACACACACAGCATCCAGGAGTGAGTAACCCAGCAGAAGACTAGCACACCATCGTGCAGCCAGGCAGCAGTCATACATGTCCCAGTGACCTACCAATCCCTCTGTATCGCGGCGGGTTGGCTCTCTCATCTAGCTGCAGCTGGGTCTTGACATACTCTGTGGGGAATGTGATACAGATCTCTATTCCTCCTGCAATGCCACCTGGGTATAGGAAGCAGAGAAACATGGCTGTGAGGATTTGTTGACTCATTGTGCAGAATTGTTCCTGAAGGTTCTGCGAGGGAGAGGAGCTGGCCATCATTTCTATACCACTTTAAAAACCTGCAATAGATTAAATTCAGAGTGGTGCTGATGCTTGATCATGTCAGGCATATATCTGTGTTTTAATTAAATGCTAATATGGTGTGATTACACAGCAGTGCCTCCTCTGAGCTGTAAGAAAAGCTGAGGTCTACTGAATGTATATCTGCCTCTAATCATTACAGCATCAGCCTTATAGGATATTTATAGATGGTTTTAGATTCATTAAAATGAATAAAATGCAGTCAAGAATAAATGCAGAAATGACACCATACTACTACATCATGCAAATGCTGTAGCATCACTGCTGGCCAAGTGCGTTTTGACCCAGTTCTGCATGGATAGCCTTAATGGGCGACAGATTGAGATTAGACTGTGCTGTGCAGAGAGCAATAGGCGACTATGAGGGGGGAAATCTGCGGGGCTGGATGAATATCTGCAAAATCAACCTGCAAGGATGGCCTTTCCAGGATGGGTGATTTTCCTCCCTCCGATTGCAGCAGCCGCCAGGTTTCTCCTCGCCGCGTACGACCGCTGGTGGGTCGGCAGAGAGCCCAGCCCCGCCGCGGCAGCTGCGGCTGCCAGACGCTGCGATGAAGGCTGCCGATGAGGAGCTGAGCTCGCGCATCCTCTCCTCACACCGCAGCTCTCGCACGGTCCTTCGCACACTGAAAAAGGCTTGAGCAACGAAGACATTTCGATCGTCTAGTCCGGTTATGGAAATCTCCTACCGTAGCGACGGTCCCGCGACTCGGACAATGTCAGACAACAACAACACTGGAGGGTGGCGGCAGGGGGAGCATCAATATTCAAATAGCGGTCAGGTGATGGGGCAGGCCATTGGCTCACCATGCTGCCTAATGTTATTAGTCAGTCACGTGATCATGCATGACTTTTGGCCACCAATAACGTGGAGGATGCTGCTCGGGTAATGTCTAGTCTGACCCTCACTGTCAAGTGCTTTGGTAATCCACAACATTACATCATTTAGGGAGTGTTACTTATCAGAGGAGGGGTGTGACTTTGATTTGTTTTGCTTCAATATTTTTCCATGAGCTTTCCTGAATGACTGGCAGAAAATGCATGACCCTCGCTCCACCATAAATTAGGATGCTTTCATACCTGCCCTGTTTGGTTCGGTTCAATTGAGCTCAAGTTTATTCACCCCGGAGTGACATTTGTTTGAGCAGATGTGAACACAGCAATTGCACTTGGGTTCACACCAAAACAACCAGACTGGGACATTCTTTAAGAGGTGGTCTCCATCCGGTTACAAATGAACTCTGGTGAGGTTCGTTTGTGGTGAGAACGTGTTCCGACCTCGATCCGAACCAACTGCAGTCACATGACACATTGTCTGGGTTAAACATGAGCATGTTACAGTCCTGGAGGCTTATTAATGTGCACTTCCTCCTGTACTGCCTTAATATGCACATTTGGCACATCCAGTTGGGTGCATGTCTCATCTGGGGCCGTCACCTAAAAGGCCAAATCCAAAAGTTGGGTACATGGAGAATGGAAGGAAATAGGAGGAGAATGCATCAGTGCATTGGATGGAAAAAGGAAGACTGGGCAAAAAACAGGGACATCAGATTTTGTTTTGCAGTCTGTAGGCTTTCTCACCTTTGTACCAATTGCACAGCGCATTCATCCCGTAGAATTAGATGGCCTGATTGGTTCCTTGTTTCAACACAGTCACTGCCGGACCTTAATATGTCCCCCTCACACCTAAATGAATCAAACAATAAATACAAAATACAATCATTTAAATGTGTATCCCCCCCCCCCCCAAGCCAAAACTATAAAACGTAAGTCCCTCCCTAGTGCTCAAAAAAATTATTTGACATGCCTCCCTCTTTTTGCCCCCCTTACAAAAAACAAACAGTCCCTTAGTACCAAAAGAAACCAGTACTGTTTAATTTTGCTTTAATAAAATATTAAAAATATACCTTTTCTCACCAGACATTTCTATTATTTATGACATGCACTATGTAAATAGAGGTTTACATCAGCCTATAAAGGGCCATTTAACATTACACACATTAAAATAGGTATGATAGATGTTGTAATTGCAGCCAAGTCACATTGAAAAAAAAGGACAAGGTTCAAGGATATAGGTCTGAAATAAAACATAACAAAAGCCATAAATTATATGACAATATACAAAAATCTTTGTAAAGAGACTAAACCTAGGGTCATATATGCCAAATATATGCTTAATATAATGCCTAATAATACACGGCACATTAGAAGTGCAAGTTAAGGATACAGCGCATTGGATCATACATTATATTCACATCAAAAATTGAAGTATGCAGAGGTATGTATCATGTGTGTACAAGTATGTAGTAACACTAATACTTAAACTCCGAGAGCCATGTAATATTGTAATAACAATAATAATTAGAAGATATCAAATGAATAAGATTAAAACCATGCAATAGTCTCGTGTATCACGACCCACACAATTAAGAGTTTGGTTTATTGCTGCTGCCCTATAATCCTTGTTCCCTTAAATAGTGCTCTGGACATGCCAGAGCACACACATGCACACACACACTGCCTCCCCCAATCACCCTTCACAATGAAACTAGGTCAGTGTTTCCACCCACAACCCCCACCCCTCTGAGGAAAACATAGACACACTGAGAGAGAGCCAGTCAGTGTCAAAACTCCAAACTACAACGACCAATTGTTCTTCTTTTGGTTAATTGGTTGTAAAAAATGATGAATTTCATGCTTCATTCTTTTTATTGTATTTTCGGCGACAAATTGTCTACAAGCACACGAACATGTGTGATCAGACTTTAGCGAACAAATCCAGTTCAGTAGGGAAAAGCAGGTAGGAAGACAGTACTTCCTCCAGCTGGTCTTCTGCTTACCAGCCTCAGGATTTGCAACCAGTGAGAGACTCCACACACTAATGGAAGGTGACAAAAGGTGTTTATTAGACTAAGCATAAAAACTCAGCATCAGTAGTGTAAATCGGTTGTGAATGAGTGACGTATTGATGGTTGGAGTAAAGCAAAGTAACAAAAACAAACTAAGCAACAGAGAAGGCCATGTGGAAGGCGTCTTGACAGCTCAGCAAAAAGGGGGAGACTCCTAGGCTGGCAGCCAATTTGTATCCTTAGGTGTCTCTCTCTCCAGGTCTGGCTGAAGAGCGGTGACAGACCTCTTGGCTCTCCTGGAAGACAAACAACTGGACAGAACTAGAGATACAGAGGGAAGCCGTCACAGTATAGGCCCATATATCTGAGTGTGTGTGCAGGTTCAGGCAGTATATCCTTCTCCAGATGCTCACACACCTTATTCAGCTCCAGCAGCTCCTCATCCAGTGACTAGTTGAAGACAGTTGCTCAGGTCCAGGGTCAGATACAGCAGACAGTTAAGATAAATGTTACAGACACTACACTGACATCCCACATCTCCCACTTGCGCAAACCCCTTCATTGCCATTCTCCACCTGTCCACCAGATGCCCCCAGACTTTCCCATTCGTCCCATGCTGCGTTTCATTAGTAGTAGCACTCTATCTCATTCACTTTGCCTCAGCCCTTGGTATTGAGGGGAGGACTGGGGAATTTAAATGGAACGCACCTTCCCTCATGCTCGAATGCCAAGTGTAGGCTGAGGGCTGTACTGCTCATTACAAATCATCAGAAATACCTGGAGGCTAATTTCAAAGCGGTTGAAGGCATCTTCTGGGGATTATCGAATATGTCAGCACTTGGTAATCAGCTGCATCACTTTCTGATTTAGACATTATTGTTTGTGATGTGAATCATGATATTATTACTATTATTGCTACAAGTTTATGACATCTTGCAACGCAGCAATTTTCTGTGCATTTACAGAGAATGTTTAGAAGATAGTCATGGCTCAAGGGTTTATGTTTTTGGTAAAAGGACAACTTCACAGTGACATCATAATGTTCTGCAAAAACGCTTTTCTAGCCATTATTCAACGTCATAACTCAGGAGCAGAAGAGGTGAACTTTGGCCAGATACTGAATTGGTGACTTTTTCAATTTATTCATCCTCCGCTTCTTTAGTGGTAAGCAACTGGAGTTTTATGTACAGTACTTCCACTTGACCATGAAGGTATTTTTGTGTATCAACCTCTGAAATGACCATCGTTGCTCTCTCAACACTCCAAGGGTCGATCTCACCAATGTCACCTCAGTTTTTCAGACAAATGAAACGGCACTAATGATGGCAGCAAGGATTCGCCCCAAGGACCGAGGGTGAGTCAACAGGAGCATGTTGAACAACTAATGAAGCAGCCCCAGTCACCTGACCTTCCCCGCCCACCTGCTCGCCTGTTTCCACTTTAAATCATCAGCCCTGCTCTTTTTGCCCCTTCATTGCCAGATAGTCAAAGTTGCTTGTTGCCTTTTGACCCACTGGAACCTGAACCTGACCTCTACTCTGACCCTTTAGCTGTACCTGCCTGTGAGCCTATACATTCACTTTGACAGGAAATTATTGGACTGTATAAATGATCTCTGTCTGCCTTGATTGTCTGCCTTTGGGTTCTCCCCCCATTGCCTCATTTACTGAGAACTACTTTTAACTTTTTACTTTCCATATGTCAGCAAATCACACCAGAACCTCCTAAAATAATAAACTGTATGTCGCATAATGTGTCTCTGGTTAAACGTTCCTTTTAACAACATCTCTCATCGTGTCTCATCGCTCTATGATGCCTGTTTACCTCAACACTTTGTCTATACCGAAGCAGCATGTGACAGGAGAGGCTTGGCACCAGTTTTCGTGGGGGTAGTAGAAAGCTGTCATGGTGTTTTCTGTCAGGGAAATCTCAGGCAGCAGTTTCAATGTGAGCCACTCAGTGTTGATGATTTGGTCAACTGATCAACAAGTTGTCCATGAGACACCACACACCACCTTGACAGAGAAGATGAAGCAGAGACAGAAATGAACAAAGGAAACCTGAGGGGGTTTCATTTTCACCAGTGGTACCTTATTTTTTCTTCACTTTTTGCTCTGTAAGCATGTGCTCACATCCAGGACTCTACACAGACCTCACAGCACCTACACTATTATCTTGCCAAGAGGAACACTTCACTGGCATGTGTCCTTACACTCAGCTCCCCAGAGATGACATCTATGATTTTTCAATGATAGCCTTCAGTGCCATCACACTTCAGCCACTTGTGTAAGCAGTTAAGGAGTTTTCTTTGGGGAAAGTCCACTGGACTAATGGCTGAGTCCTGCCTGGCAATTCAGCAAATAACACTAATCTATTTATTTTTTGCTTACCTGTTCATGGAGCTCATTCAAAGTGCAGTGAAAATGTTTGCAGGGGGACTGACATCTCTCCATCCTTGCTGTCTGTGCTGGAGTGCAGGAATAACGCTGGCTCAGGCTGGTTAGGCCTAGTAGATGGTGAGAATGAGGAGCACGCTGGAGCAAAGATGGACTTGTACATCACGAGTAAAGAACCCTTTCAAGTCTGAAGAAGAGATGTAGCATCAGGGGTAGGAACACCTTTTCTGAGAATGTGGGGGGAAAGCAGTTCCAGACCTTGATGATTAGGATCAGGAATCAGAGTTGGATCACATTTTTTAAGTGTGCTCAGCTGATGAGATCTTTCTTCTTTCTTTATCACTGGCATTTTGGTGATGCACTTGTGTCAGTGAAATGTTCAGTTTGGGGAGATGTCAGCTGAAGTCTAATGGGGGATTAATTGGGGTACTGAATTGTATAAAACCAAGATTTGTTTTAGATAGGCCTTAAAGGTCCAGTATGTAGAATTTAGGGGCATCTATTGGCAGTAATAGTATATAATATTCATAACTATGTTTTCATTATTGTATAATCACCTGAAAATAATAATTCTGTTTTCATTTCCTTAGTATGAGTCATTTATATCTACATTCAGAGCCAGTTCACTTCCATGTTGTCCACCAGGTTGTCCTGCAGTCGCCTAAGATGGACAATCCAAACACTGGCTCTAAATAAGGCCATTCGTGTTTATGTGTCAGCCACTGTAGTTCTCCTACACTCTTAGCACAAAGGAGAGATTTCAGTTCTGCAGCCTCACCGCTAGACACTACTAAATCATACACAGTGGACCTCCATGGAAACACTCTCCTTTATCTGGTAAGCTCAGAAAATAGTTCGCCGATTCTTTGCTCCAGTCACCGGGGTCCCAAGGACCTACTTGAAAAAGACACACACCTCCACCTTCTTCAGCTGGACCCCCAGAGAGTGGACATTGGCAAAATCAGAGTAGTATTCAGACTGCCTGAATCTAGACAGCCGACCACTGAAGTGTAATAGTGGGAGCACCAGAGAGAGGGAGAATGCATGACATTGTGCTAGTGGTGGCAAACTAGGTCTGCACTCCTGCAATCACTTAGGAAGAAATCCAAACACGTGCCGCAAGCACACATCAAGAAGTGACCCCCGACTGCTCACTGAGCTACAGGCACGACCTGCATCACTGAGATCTTCACCCAACTCTTCTTAAACTGTCTTCTCCATCAAAGCTCTCCTACAGAGTGCTGTCTTTTCTATTTTGCAATGGCACAAGTGCCTCCTCCATTTTTGTTTCTTTTTTCCCCACTGCCACAGATAGTTAAGTGTTGGATTTCAAGAATGACGAACACCTGTCAGAGGGTTTTATCTCGGCCTGGCAACCCTAAATGTGTTCTATAAATAATCTACAAAGCATTTGCAAATGACTTATCTATTAACAAAGCCATTAGTCACATCAGTCACATTTCTGATGGCATTAGCTTTAAGGTCCAGCATGTAGGATTTAGGGGAATTTAGTGGCAACTAGCAGTGAGGAAGACCTGCTCCCCATGTAGATATAAAGGGCCAATATATCCCCCAAGATCCTACACACTGGACCTTTAAGGTAAATATGTGGAATCACTGATAACTGTTTTTGAGGACTTGTTTTTTTGTCAATATTGTCCTTTTCCTTTGAAAATGTTCCTCTTTTTATTCTCTGTTTCTGCAAAGAGAGGCTCCAGTTGCAATAGAGAGAAAGAGTATTTAATTTCATGTATAAAAAGACAGTCTGATTTTATACACATGCATGTTATTTGTACTGACACATCATTAAACATATCACAGAAATTACACAAAAGTCAAAATGAAATAAGGGATGGACATGGCTAAGCTTAGGTGTAAACAGACAGTTGTTTACAAGCAGAAAAGAGATACTGCACAAGTAGTATTTCCTGAGAGCACTAATACAGAGAGGAGACGGCAACATTTTTAAGTACAAGCAACATTTTTGTTTGATGATAACTCCTTTTATTTCTTTAAGTTCCTCAGCCCTTCAAACAGTAGACACTTGGCCTGTGCAAAGAGAAACAAAACAGTCAGAGGCTCTGGGGTAAACAGAGTGACAAAAGACTGTGGTATGTTTTGTGGAGACTGTGAGCTTACGTGTCTCTATTTATGTCTGTGTCTGTGTTTATGCCAACCTCGTGCCAGCGCAGTGTGTCAGGGGGCAGCCCCAGATGGCAGTGAGGGCAGGTGTGTGTCTGATCAGGCGCTTCATGGTTCCTTTGCCCCCGGCAGGGCCCCTCACTGCCCCACAGGGGGCGACACGTGGAGTGGGAGGACCAAGCTACACCAAAGTGAGGCCGAGGGTCTGTCTGGTAGCTCACTTTCTGACCGCTAGAGGGCGCTGGTGACACAGGATCAGAGTCTTCCTGCAACACAGCATAGCAGCAGATTGTAGGGATCTGGACCTCGGGGACAAACAGTGATTTGTTTGTAAAACTAAGAAAAAAAGGCAACAGAAAATGAACTTAGCAAAAGCCGCAAGTTGCTGCAGTGTCGGGTCTCTCACTGTCAAAGTTGCCTTATCACACCTGAGCCATCGGGTGAATTGATAAGCCTCGGTCACTATCAACCATCCTAAAAGAAAGTAGGAACTTGCATATTTACAAGAGGCCCACTCCCTCTCCTTTAGCCTTTTTTCCCTCCATCCAGGACACTGAACACAAACGCTGCCTGACAAGTGAACTCAACATCACCAAAGATGCCACACACCCCCACCATGGACTGTTCTCCCTGCTGGCCTCTGTAAAGAGGTACCGCAGCATCAGGAGCAGAACAGCCAGGTTTTGCAACAGCTTCATCCCTCAAGCCATCAGACTTTTGAACTCCAAGAGATGATTTCCCTCTCACACACCACCCACTTATACTGAACTCAGTCAATAACCCCCTTCTCACTCTCTCACTGATCTCTAGTTTGAGCCTGATGGACTTTAATTAGTCTTTGCAATGTACATTTTTATATTCATCTTTATAGTCAAATGCAGCGAATTTTATTAAACTCCTTTACTATGGTGAGCTTACACCTTCTTGGCACAGATCAAAAACCAACTTTTGTTGTCACACCTTTCAGGTTTCCTTTAATCACAACCTATGGGTCTCAGTTGTTTGTTTTTGGCACTGACAAAATCTCTCTGAGAGCTTTCATCCTCATACTGGCCCAACATGGCACCTACCCGTTTGGCTCTAAGCCCTCGTAATGGAAAAATTACTTCTGAAAAATATTAATAAATGTATGAACGTGTGCATGATATATTTCAGCCACAGATGGTATTGCATGTCTGAAATATGAATAATTTATTTCATACAATCTCTGTCTGGTACACTTGTCTTCTTCTCACTGAGCCTTTGCTGTGTAAAAGTATTGTCCCTTTGAAGCATTTTAACTCCAGCTGATACACACATACACTCTTTTATTACTATGAATTTGTATGACTGAAAGTTTTTGTTTTTAACCACACTATTTCCTCTGATCTCATTAGGTAACAGATTAAAAAGCCCAAGGTTAATTTCAGAAAGGACTATATTAATTCCTTGTGAGATCAGGATGCTTTTTGTTCTATATTTCCTTAAAATGGCAACATTTCTTTGCACTTATGTTATTTTTGATTGCATCAAGAGAGTGGAAAAGAGCAACTATAATATATTATGGGGAAGAAACACATCCCCTCTGATATTCAAATATGCTCAAAATGTCTCCTGCCAATATATTGATAAAAAAGAATTTGCCATGCTACAACAGATAACTACTCATCCCCATCCTAATTAATCATTAGTACACGTATCATAATCATGAATAAACATTTTCATCACTACAGGTTCTAAAAACACTTCACTTAATAATGTTAACATCAAAATGTAATTTTGTGTTGGGTCTGTAATTATGGAAATAAATAACCCTTTGTTAACAAATGTCAATAGTATGGAGTGGAAACAAATATTTTTTTGGTGAAAAGGGGCTGATTATAAGTGCTGGCCCTGTGCCCAGTGGATCAGTTTTGGCCTATTTGGGACCACATTAATATGCTGATGAAGAATTATGTATTATGTTTATATGAATATTTCCTTTTATTACAATTGCAATCATTATAACTATTAACTATTCATATTATAATTTTGTTTTCCTAAACATTACTCTGTTATTTGCGTTTGCCTGTTCGCCCATTTCTGTATGAACTCCTTTTTAATGCACATTTGTGTGTATGTGTATGCTTGTCATGTATTACATTTGTAGAGATGTTTGTGGGTTTGTGTATGTTATGGTCCTTGTTTTGGAGGAATCAGTTAACATGCCAACAAGTCTAAATTGGTGGGAGGCTTAGCCATGACTATGTGACCCCCAGATATGTATGTGTAACGTGCTGTGTGTTGCTGTATGTTGTGTATGTTATTTGTCAAAAAAGTAATAGTGATAATAATATTTTGTTAAAAAGTGTCTGTAGCATGGAGTGGAAACAAACGGTTTTTCGAGAAATCAGGCTGATATACAAGTGCCAATCAACCATCATTAATGTTAACTGCTATAGTTAAGTTATCTGCAGTTAAATAGCCACAGATTCAGCCAGTGACCAAATATGGTGCTCACAGAAGTGTTTAACTATTTTTAATGTCTTATTATATTTGTCAGATCGCCCATCAGAAGTTAGATTAATGTGTCGCTAATTTATGTTGTGCTGCATGTGTAATTGTAGACAGTTGTTGCTTTAATTTATTGCATATTAGTAGTCGTAGTAGTAGTAGTCAGAAAATGTTTGAACCTGTTGAGGAGTTTCAGGACGATACTCCGAGTCAAGAGACCTCAGGCAATACCAGCAGGGTTCAGACGGCCGATCTGTGAGGACACAAACATAAATGGTGACACAGCTTTTTAGTGAATGGCCTCACCTGAGCATGTGCTGTTTACAGACACAACTTAAGGTCCCATATATCCATCATGTATGTGTGTGTGACTTACTCTGTGTGTTGGAGGGATGAGATGACACTTGATGACTCTCTTCCTCTGTTGGCAGGGGGGACAATGGGAGGCAGTCGGCATCGTCCTGTGTGTTTGTGGTTGTCAGAGACTCCTGTGGTAATGTCTCTGTGTCACTGATACATGGATCCTCCCCGACCTTCCCCAGTCACACCAACCAAGGGACACACCAAAATGTTGTGCAAAAGTTTTACATCACAGTTTTCTATTTGTTGAGTTAACTATGCTGGATGAGCTTTTACAGTACATATTATGAATAGTAATAGTTTTATTTTTCCTGTCACATCTGACCTGACTGGGCACTACCTCTCCATCACAGGCTCCACTGTCAGCCTGGTCATCGTCCTCCTCTGGCTGCTGGAGGTTTTGGGCCTCGCCGCGCTCCTCACTGCAGCTCTGAGTCACTGTGTCAGCCTGGGTAGACGTCGTCCCACTGAAGTTTAAGAGAGAAGGAGCAGAATAAGAAAACATGCCCTCCTAACCACCTCACAAGAAGGTTATCAGTCCATCAATCTTCAGCTGATTACACCCGCGCAGCCTCTACTGTTACACTCAAGGCGAGCACCTGATTAGGCATAAACATTCACACTCTCCTTGCCTTACCTCTGGGTGCTCTCTCCCTGTTCCTCCTTCTCTTCCTCCATCCCTGCTCATGTGTCTCCCTCCCAGGGTGCCTGATGTTTTATTTCCTCTTAATCCCACCGTTCTTTGACTTTTCCCTTTCTTCCTCTGCCCCTGTGTGTCCTACCCTCTGTCTGCCTCTCTGCCATCTCCCCTCCCTCTCGGTGTGTGAAACGGAAACTCCAGGCTTTCAATATTTGATGTGTCTGAATGGCTCACAAGAAGGTTTCTGTAAAGAGTAATCAGGTGAGGGCTCTAATGTCTCTGCGGTGGACTCTGTTTTGACATAAGCAAGGCTGCTAAGAATAACACTGAATACAAATTCTGCGAATTCAAAACCCAGTAAGTGTCTTACAACAACAAGCACCCCTAATACAAATATATTTATTTTGTCACTCAAAATGTTACTTGAAATTCAGAACAAGTCAATAAATGACCATCTGATCTCTGTCTCTCTATACCTTTTCTGTTTCCTGTGTTATGTGCATTGTATGTTTTCTCATTGTTGGCTAGTTTAGAGCTAAAGAACTGATAATTGATTATTTGTTTTTTTCATTTTCTAAGCAAAATGTCAATCCCAGATTCGTTCTCGTTTGGAGATTCGCTTCGATATATTTGCTTCTTCTTGGTTTTTTCCCAGTCCTGTGTCTTTTGGATGCCTGCTGCATATGGTCCAGCACCTGGTTGCTATTCTATTGGGTCATAGGTGATAATTGAGAAGGATTACCTCAGTATAAGTTGTTTTTTTTAGGAAAATCCTGGGTAGTATATCCTTAATATAATGTGATGGACATTTCATGAATTTTTAACAAAGATGATAGTTGCAGCCTAGTTGTTGCAGACTGGTTTAAAAAAAAACAAAAACATGACAAAAAAATATCCAAATGCAGCGATGTCGATTGATTAGAAAATTAATTGGCAACTATTTTTTCATGAAAATACATTTAATAGTTTCAGTTTCTCAAATATGAGGATTTGCTGCTTTTCCTTATAATTAGTTTAATCATTTTGATTTTTAAAATTTATTTAAAACATGTTTACAGTGGGTGTTGGACTCTGCCATGGTTGTCCCTTGTCACTGAGCCTGTTTGCGATACTCATGGACAGGATCTCAATGCGCAGCCGGGGGAGGAAGGGATCCAGTTTGGGGACCTCGGAATTGTATCTCTGCATTTTGCAGATGATGTGGTTCTATTGGCTCCATCACCTCTAGCATACACGGTTTGCAGCCGAGTGTGAAGCAGCTCAGATGAGAGTCAGCACCTCCAAGTCTGAGGCCATGATTCTCTGCCGGAAAACAGCGGGATTGCCCTCTCCTGGTTGGGAGACAGCGACTACCCCAAGTAAAGGAGTTGAGGTATCTCGGGGTCTTTACGAATGAGGGTATAACAGAGCATGAGATGGCTGGGCGGTGTGGCGCAGCATCAACTGTGATGTGGGTGTAGCGCCACACTGTTGTGTTGAAAAGGGAGCTGAGCCAGAAGGCAAAGCTTTCAATTTACCATCTCATCTCTGTCCCAACCCTCACCTATAGTCATGAGCTTTGGGTTGTGACTGAAAGAATGAGATCATGTATACAAGTGGCCAAAATGAATTTTCTTTGGAGGGTTGCTGGGCTCACCCTTAGAGACAGGGTGAGGAGCTCAGTCATCTAGAGGAAGCTGCTCCTTCTTGTCGAAAGGGGTCAGTTGAGGTGGTTCAGGCATCTGATCAGGATGCCTCCTTGGTGCCTCCCGTTAGAGGTGTTCCAGGCACATCTAAGTGATATGACCCAGAACACGCTGGAGGGATTGTATATCTCATCTGGCCTGGGAATACCTCACGATCCCAAGGAAGAGCTGGAAAGCGTTGCTGGGAGAGGGACGTCTGGAGTACTTTTCTCAGCCTGCTGCCCCAGTGACCCGTCCCCAGATAAGTGGATGAAAATGGATGGATGGAAATTTATTTGAATTTTCTGTACGGGTACTACTTTTGCTTGTAATACTTAAATACTCCCTTATTGTACTTACTTTTACTTTAGTAACATTTTCAATGCAGGAATTTTACTGTAACAGAGTATTTCTACAGTGTGGTATTAGTAATTTAACTTAAGTAAAGGGTCTGAATACTTTCTCCATCGCTGCTGCTGACACGGCATTTACACCATCACAAATGTTTTGTCATCGCTGGGTTTGATTTTCCTGTAACACCAGTGCTGACACTCATGTTAAAATCATGTTCACTTTGTTTAAGTTTATCTAACAGTGTGTCCATTTCACATTGCACTGTTTCTTAATCTTACAGCCTTTTGTCGTGGCACCTCTCCAATTCTTGTGCATGTGCCAGAGTCTTTGCATGTTTCACCATTCAATACAGCTGGGTAAGAGCAGATTTGAATTTTTCTTTTGAATTTTTTCTTATATTTTTTTTTTCTCAATTTTCTGTTAAGAGAAAAAAAATAAGAGAGGTCAACTCCAAATGCACCAAACCTTTCTGAGTATGCGATGAGGCCCATTGTGTTCTTCCACGACTGCCATCTTGTGCTATCGACAGCAACATGACAGCATTGTAAGTGACTCATTCCTCCAGCAGATGGAGGCAGAGCATTTGCTTTGTGGCTCATAAACTGTCAGTGGACAAACAAGACCAAAGCCACATCACTGCCACAGGGAATTTCTGTCTTTTTTCTCTTCTGTCCATTTTGTCTACTGGCTATTTCATTTTGTCTCCTACAGTCCAGGAGTGTCTCCTGCATGAGGGGCTCTCTATTCAGGTCTCCATTCGCACATGTTAACTTTTTCACTGACATGAGTTTCCACCATACAAACTCCACATGCAAGACATGATAGGCAGCACACATGATTGACTGCCATTTTCAGCCACAATTGTCAACTAAATTTTGTGACCTTGGCTGTAATTTCAGGGTCGTGTTGAAGAGTTGTGAAATAATCGTGTGTGTGTATGTGTGTGTGTGTGTGTGTGTGTGTGTGTGTGTGTTGGTGTGCGAGTGCAATCTGTATGTGTCTTCCTGTAAGTGCATGGCAGGTAAGGAGTAATTTGAGTGTTTTTCCTGTATATGTGTGTTTTTTTGTGGGAGGAGGGAGACAGGAACATAAGTGGCGATGACTCACCAGTCTTTTGTGACAGTGGTGCAGAGAGAGTGCTTTTCATTCATTTCTCTCCCTTGGGGCTTGCATACAAAACAAGAAATGGAGAGAGGGTAAAGAAGAAAAGGAGAGGAAGATTGGGTGTTAGGGAGCATTAAGGAGGACTGGGGGTGGCGGGGTGTGTGTGTGTGTGTGTGTGTGGGGGGGGGGGGGCAGGGGACATGGATAATTGAAGGAAAAAAGCTAGAAGATGGGAATGAGTGTAGGGAGCGGGATAAAGGATGGGGAGGAAGAGATGAAAGGAGGGAGCAAAAAGACAAGGGTTGCAGAGATCATAAACAAAGGATGCATTTTCAAGGGAGAGGCCTTCGCTGCTCTGCCTCTGTTGTCCTAATGGCTGGTGAAAGCATGGTTGATGAGGCATATTATGTGGCAAAGATCATGCTCAACAATGGTGTTTAACAGACAACAAATTTAACAAACATAACGGGGAGAGAGCCACAGTGATGTGGTTCATATTTGATCTGAAAAGCAGTTTGAGGTCAGGAGCCGCATTATATGGGTAAGTTAAAGCATCTCGACTGTTGGAGCGCCTTTCATGAAATCACGTATAGTTATTTATGCGCCATTAACTTTTTGCTGAACAACCTAAAATCACAGTACAGATGCATGGCATAAAATCTGCTGCATGTGCTTTAAAGTGTGGTCCTCTGTATTTCTAGGTTAGATAGCATTTTGAGTAATTTTGTGATACTGGCACTAAAATGTTAGATCTCTTCTAGTGATGGGCAAAGCAGTTCTTTAGATGTTACTGAATCACTAGAATCAGTTCAATAGAAAGATTTGTTCAAAAGATTCGTTCACCGAATCGTTCAGTGTTTGGCGGGAGGAGCCCTGACTGTGTACTGCATAGCACGACTCACTGAACTGATAAACGGCTGAGCTGCTGCTGCGTCTGGTGAGACACACACTGGTGAGTCTCATTACTGGCCAGCCTAATGTTTTAAGTTTGTTTGTCTGGAAACTAAGTCTGTTATAACAGTGGGAAGGTGTGTGATTGTGTTCATGTGGTTTGACTCCTGGCTACATCAGCCATTAGCTTGGAGAAAACGGTCCCTATGAAAGTGTATCACTGACAGGAAATGATTTGAATCACTCAGGGATCGGGGTTACGTGGTTTACCAAGTGATTCGTTCGCCGAGTGATTCGTCAAGCGGTAGGCAGTCCCTCCCTGCGCCCTGGCTGCCTTGCAACTTGCGAGTGATTCATCGTTCACATGGACCAAATCGACAGTTCCACTCCCGGCCTGCATGCTCGCTGCTGAGCTCCTGTGCCACCCTGCTCAAAGCTAACTTCATGTGGCTGGTCTATTTGTATTTCTTTGGGCACGGCTCCGCAGCCCTACAACAGGTAAAAACTACATAGAGCTGTGTAAAAAAACAAGTACAGTATGTATAAAAATTATTAAAATAAATACCTTACTGTACCAGAGACAATGCCACTTTACATTTCACGTATAAATAAATCAATCAAATGAATTAACCATGTTGTTTAAATGATCAAGAAATCTCTCGTAAGGTTTTATTTGATGATTATGATATGTAAACAACTGCTGTATTTGCTGTTGTTTTATTGGTTTACAAATGCGACCTATCGTTCAAAAGCTATGCAGCTCAATTTACTGGTTGAATTGATTAACGATTTCAAGATACAACCATCACAGCAGGTTAAAAAAATGCCTCTGTCAGACAAAAAACAAACTGTCGAGCACATTTTAATCAACAATTCAATATTATCCTGAAAGAACCCATCCTCCTACAATTCTCAAACACTGCCTATGATCATATTTCTCCACATGTTATCCATAATTTCTACCATTCTGCATGTAAACAAACTGATCACATGGAAATGTGGGCAAACTCCTGAACTTTTTATTGACACCTCACTTGAGCCAATAGGAGCTTCCAATGCTGTTGCTATGGCCTTGATAGCCAGTGAGGGCCTGTGTTGAAGGGATGTGCATCACTCACATTTCAGGGGCTCTAGCCAATCAAAGAGCCAACACTTGGCTCAAAGCCTTATGGGTCTTGTAGTCTCTGACACTTTTGAACTGCTTACAGGCACCATAGACTGTTATAAATATACATAACTGTTAACAAATGGCTCCTCTGTTGTCTTAAGGGGGGAAACATCTCTCATCAATATCTGGAAGCATTTTTATTTACAGTAAGCTAGAGAAATTTCTGTCTGCTGTGATTTTCTGCTAATACCTCCCAGTTCTAGTCATCTGCAGCATCGTTTTTCAAGAAAATATTCAGGTGAAGATAGAAAAAAACCACAACTTTTTTTCAGTGTGAAAACTGATAGAGCACGGCAGTTAGACTGGGATTATGCTGCATGAGTTGTATGACAGTTTGTCAACGGATGTTTTGATAGTTTTGTTGTTGCAAACCGTGGTTCCCAATGACTTAAATTCATGAAAAATATTGACCGTTCACTATTCACTGTGAACGCATGTGGAAAAAAACAAAGGTTTCTTCTCAAATTCAAGGTAACATGCGGTGAGTCACTAATATTCAAATGGTAATTTTGCAGGTGAAATATTCTTTTAAAGTTCATCGCCAATAGCGACAACATTGCTGAGTAATGATTTGTCAAATATATAGTACTAGAGTTCACTGCGTCAGAAAAGGCATTCTGGCATGCCTTGGTGGTCTTTAACTCCAAAGTCATATCACAATCAGCAGAAATGGATTAAAACAAAAAAGAAGAACCATGATGTTAAAACTAACCAAGAAAAGTGTGATGGCCATACACAGCATATACACTGTCAACTGTCTGTTTTTTCAAACTTTAATCTTAGTCTAACCCGAGTAATCTCAAAATCACTTTCTTTTAAAAAAAGTCCTGCCCAAAATAACAGCATAATTATGCTACACAACCCAACACAGAGCCGACACGCACAGACACAATCAGCAAAGAAAAGACAGCATCAAAACGGCATAGAAATACACCATTTACTGAACATAAAAACACAATAAAAGCATCCCTGCTTCCCTGGTCTTACACTCCATGGGTTTTTGACATAGGCTATATATAAAGAAGATGGATGACACATCTGTACTTAATGTACAAAAATGAAGCAGAAATATCCCAGATACAGCCACTGCAATCTTTTGCTGATGACGTCATTTTGAGCCAGAGTCTGCACAGTAGCAAGTCCATGTTGTTGAGCTCCCACCCAAACACTCATCTCGAGCACACAGATTGGCACACATACCTGTCAATCATGATGTCAAAGCCCCTTTTTATAGTATCAAATAACTAATAAAACCAAACCTATCAGAATAATGAACACTTGAGCGTACAGCAGTGTTACAAAAACAGCCTAAAATGACAGAAACCATCTTTGGGAAAAATCTATTTGGTACTTTGAGTTTTTAATTTGTCTCATGTCTCATCTGCTAACATGGAGGGGGCGGGGTTTATATGACCTGTACTGCAGTCACCTGGAGACGATCGAGTCCATCTTTGTATACAGTTTATGGCTTTTGAATGAGTTCTTGGTTAGATGCCCGAAATAAGATCTGAGGTTGTCTTGTTGTGGTGGAGACATTAAGTCATGCAACTGCGGTGTAGTTCTTTTACAGCCTTACATTTGCTTGTTACTTCTGATGATTGTATTTGTGCTTCCAAAATCATAAAATTGTGTTAATTTGTGAAGATAATCTTGCTGAACAGAACGTGAAAGTATCATAAACACTTGTTTATCACGGAGCTTATTTTCTGCAATAATCCAAAATCTAATGGAAAATTCCTTCTGTTTTTTGGCTGTGTTAACTTTTGCATTGGCCCGCACAAAAAAAAAATCACCATCCCTGCACCACCCTATTGCACCAACTCTTACAGAACCAGAGCTGCACTTCTAGTGTGCAGTAGACGTAGTGTAACTCTATACTTTGTATGCATAGATATGCATCGTAAATTGTGTTTAGATAATACCACACTGACATTTAAAGTTAAAGGTTGAGCCACAGTCCCACTGCTATAGACATTGATGATCATTATTTAATCAGATTTTGAAGGTCTTATAGCTGTATTAATTCAATATTCACACTACTAATGGCTGACATTTTTCCTGGTGTTTCTGCTTCTGTAAATGCACGGGCTTCTTGGGGCCATTACTGATGAATTGCTTTGCTGTCAGACTCTTTTGTGCCAGGAGCTGGATGTATACCAAATCTTGTGCCTGTGAGAGTTGGAGCCTTTTGAAAAATTCAAATTGCATTTTAATTATAGCGCATCCACCAGGCAAAATATAAATGATTACTATGAGGACGTAATGTGATCTAAAGCTTGACACACAATTATCCCATTGTGTCCCACTGGGAAATTTTAAAATCTCGATTGTGTAGTATGTCGCAAGATTATGAATGTGGGAATGTAAACAGCAGCTTCTCAACAATGCTCTTTTTTGTCCACGGCTTGGCAACAAGGTGTGACGGAGGACTTTATGAAAGGCTCCTTTTCATGAGCAACAGTGTGTGAGCATCCTCTGCGTGGACTTTGTGCATTATCACAGCAGACCTGCTCAGCCACATCCTCAAGGAGACTGTGCGAGGGAGAACAACAGAAATAACTGTTACATTATGTGTTATATCACACAGATTTTATGCAGGTGTGTCTGTGTCATGTATGAGTCATTACTGTAATGCAGGCTAAGGGCTGTACCTGTCATTAAACGTCCCACATTACCATTAACCCATCACTTTTGAGACATTCGTGTAACATATAGAACGATTACTGAGAAAACTTTATTGAAATGTCTGATGACTTGCCTTACAGCACAGAAAGTCTCTTCATATATATGCTCTTTTTAATTGAATTCAATTAAGATAGATGATTTTGGTTAGGATTTTGCTGTTTTCAACCCACTGCACACTACCTGTTCAGCAACTGACGGCAGACAGACAAAGTTAGCAGCTAGCTGGTGGGCATTTAGCAGCTAAACAGCCAGATACATATCCACCTTTTAGATATTTAGTCCTTGGCCCCAATCAACACTGACTCAAGCTGCATGAGGCAATTTACCAGACTCTGCACAGCTCCCTCTGGAGCCACAAAAGGCTTTATATAACTTTTCACAAATGCAGATGTACTCCCCAACACCTGCAAACAGACTGTGATGTAAAATGTGTGGCGATCCTTAAAGAGAAATAAATGAGGGGAAATTAGATGCTGAGGAATTTATTATTATTCATCATTCTGTGATTTTGCTAAGCTTGCCTGCTGACAGACATGAGGGGGGTATTGATCATCAAGACTGTTTTCTCTCAATATATGACCACATAGGCTGTTTGTACAAGCCATGAGAGCTGGGTACAAGGTTGGAGGTGGTTGAAGCCCAAAAAGTTCGACTTTATGGGTATAAAATTTAATAGATTTTGCGCATTGTTGTGCTCGCAGAACAAGCGCACTACCGACTTGCAAGCCGAGCAGCTAGTTTAGCTCTCCATTAACTTGAATGGGGATAAAAAGATTTAATAATGCGACTCTTATCAAAATGTTATCAGACCAAATGGATTAAATTCCCATAGTGAAATTAGTCATTTTGTGGGGGTTGTGACACTCAAAACCAAATAGCATCTGACGTAACAGACCCATAGGTTGTAACTCAACGGTTTGGTCACTGCCCAAAAATGCCCTCAAAGCCCGGTGCATTTTCTTGGGGCCTGACACAATTGTAACAATTATTACAACCCATATTTACCTCTAGTGGCTGTAGTAATTATGATCATAGCAAAGGAGGAAGTCAGGTGACATCCAATAAAGACCCACAAAGTGTGGGTATGGGGTGGTGATTGGGTCAAACTAACACAGGACTTTGACCCTAGAGCCCGCTGTTCATGTCTCTTGTGAAGCGAAAAGTCAACATTTAGCTCTTATAACTTACGTAACATAACTAGCTCATGTCCCATTGGCTATGTACCATGAAGTTATGTAACAAACATACTTATTTTAACCCAAGCAAGGATCTTTTCCTAAACCTAACCAAGTAGTCTTGTTGTTTAAACAACACGCGTTGTCAAACAAATCCTTTGCCTTTTCTTAATAACAGGGGTGTCCAACAGATTAAATAATGTGATAAACATATTACCTTATATGCCTTATACCACACTTTAAATAAGAATCACTACAGATAAGAAAAGTGCACCTGTTTCATCTTTCAGTGAAAATGTATTCAACTTTCCATCACTCCCTAAAGTGGAGGCCCTCGCTGCTGAATTCATGCTTCTTTGCTGTGACCATGTCTGCTACCAACCAGAAAATGTCTGCTGCTTTGTAACCTTTCGTTTGCTTGTTTACCATCTGTTTATGAAAACACATTAGTTCTGCCAGCGTAGTTCCTGCTTGGGGCATGTCGACAAGCTGTATGATAATCCTGCCATCATCAGGTGAATGATGCTCAATTAACCAATCTTCTGTGGTGGGCCCTATTGAGAGAGAAGCTCCAAGCCACCTGAAAGTGATCCACAGGCCACGATTAGTCCACGGGCCAGACTTTGAATATGCCTGCTTCACAAAACTGCAACCACAGCATGTTATATTATTACACTGCTGGACAGATAAATGTTACAGACAGCGTCACTTACTTTCTTGTCAGCGGCTGTCTGCTTGTATCTCCTTCTTTGTCCCACAGAAGGTACAAGCAGTAATCAAAAATCTGCATTCATAACATGCTGTCCAAGAATCACTCAACAAGCCAAGATAAAACCATGAAAGGTAGCATTTTAATCAACTGGTGAGCAAGCTGGCGAGATAACATGCGATTAGACCATATTGACAGCCTGCTAATCACTGTCAGTGTTTGTACCACTGGCAGCATACATCAGGTTTGTTTTGATGCCAAACAAGTGGCAGCCAGAAGCACTTCAAGGAATTATAGCAGAAGGGCATATTGCCTGTGTGAATTTAGAGTGAGGAGGAGGTGTGGAAACAAGATATGGCAAAAAACCTATCTACCAAACACCTTTCCAGTGGCCGATTGGCTGGCTCGAGGCAGGAGCGAACATGACTCAATCTTTATCTTGAATGCCAGCAGCTAAATTACTATACAGCTCAAAGAGAATGTGCATGTGAGTGTGTGCGTGTGTGTGTGTGTGTGTGTGTGTGTGTGTGAGTGTGTGTGTGTGTGTGTGTGTGTGTGTGAGTGTGTGGTCCTGCGCAGTAAGTGTACAGATGGATGACTCATCCACCAATCATGTGACTCATCAATCACTGCAGTTACCATTTCCCTCCCTCCTTCTGAATTTTTCCGTTCTTCAGTTATTCCTCCCCTTTTTTCATTTACATTTTTGCTCTTTTTTTCTCATGTTCATTGTGATTGTCTGGAAACACACTAAACCCCTTCCATATGTTTTTCTTTATTTGCCTCCACACTGATGCAACTGTGTTATGTATGAGTCGTGCTGTCGCTGATCTCCAACTGATTGTCTTCCTGTTTTGTGTGTTTGGGTTCGTTACTCATGAATCAAGTGTTCTTGCTATAGTTGCTGCTGTATAAGTACAACATAGCACTCGCCAAAAAGCCATTAAAAAACTGAACTTTAATAAAATAATTGCTTTTATTTTTTATCATATAGCAAAACTAGTAATCATCATGCTGTTATTTACACATTGCACGGGCATATTTATTTCACACTGTACATCTTACAATGCTAAAGGTGACATCAACAACAACACTCTCCTTTTACAAGACAGATGGCTTCACTGTGGACACAGTGGCCCTCCTCCTTTGAGATTTCTTTTTTTTTATGTTCACAGTTTATTCAGAGAAAACAACCATCTTGAATTCCCTATACTGTTTTATTTTTTATCTTTTTTTTTGTTCTTTTTTTTTGTTCAGTTTTTAAGATGCAAGTAGAAAGACGTGCATTTAACGGTTTAAGCACAATCCCTGACTCCCCGGCCTGAAACTTTTCAATGAATTTCTTCTGAAAATGAACAAAATGTTTGTAGCCTCTTGGTGGAAATCTGTTTAAAAAGGCTGCAGAACAGATAAGTGTGATTTCAAGTATTTTTTTTTTTGGAAAGAAAGGAAAATAGAGATAATTGATGATCCCGGAAAAATGGCAAAAGAACATCGTGTGAAAAAAGAAATAGGTGGGTGAAGATGTGAATTTGAGGCGAACAATGAGAGAAATCATGAAGGACTCCTACAAGGTCGAGGAGTGCTGTATGGCGGCAGTGATGGTGTTATGGTGGCCATAAATATGTAGACACAATAACCTCTAGATCCCAAAATGATTGAAAACCCTTCGTCCACCAGGTTGGAAGTGTTTAGTGTTTAAGTTTGTGCTTTTGGAGTCCACAGGGTTTCTACACTGGGATCGGTTGCGATGATAATATTATGCATTATGATATTTCCCTTATAGAACCATGCTGCTTGTAAGGCAAAAATCTGAATCTTGAGTTTGAAAAGAAAAACTGAAATGTGTGTATTTGGCACCTTTGCAAATTGCAGCTGTTTAAAGTCAATCCAATCGGGAATAAGAAAGGCAAGTACACACATCAAATACAACAAAAATATACTGTCATTGAATATTCGACATTAGCAGTGTTCAGTTTTTTTTAAATTCGTGTAGCTAAGAAGTCATTGAACTACTTTAGTTTTTGTAATATGACATACAGAATATAAAACAAAAGATACAAAGTGATGTTGTAAACATGGTTCTCTTACAATGGGCACATCTGCTTGTGAATGTGTCAAAATATGTGATTAAGTGTAGGTGTGTGTGTGTGTGTGTGTGTGTGTGTGTGTGTGTGTGTGTCTCTGTGTGTGTGTGCCCTCTAGAAAACTCTGAAAATGCAAGAGCATCAGAGATTGACCTGAATGGAGGCAAACATACACCATGGTATGTTCTGTTTCAAAATGTAAACTGAGCAAGAGGCTGAACATGGTTACAGGGAGCTTAAACTGGGACCCCTTCATCCTCTCCCTGACAGAGAAAAATCAACAAAAGATACGGTGATTAAAACAACGTAAATCTAACTTTTTACTTCTTGACCCTTAAATTTCCCATCAGGCTCAAATCACATATCTCCTCCGAGTCTTTTTTTTCACCTCTCTTTTCTCCAGCTACTGTAAATTCTATCCCACCTCTGTCAGTCCCTCTGATCTGACAAAATGTCCAAAAAGTGTCTCAATACATTCTGCGTTTCATGTAGATCCTCTCAATAAAGTTTTCCAGCTCCTCCTCACTGTCCAGCTGAGGCACCAGCCCATCTTCCTCATAGTCATCTCCTGGTGTGACTTGTTGATAGTAGTACGGGGGTCGCCTGCCTCTCCTGGGCGTGGTTATTGGTTTGGGCGGAGGTAGGGGTTGGTAGGTCCGTGGGTGAGGGAGGATATAGTTAGAGATATAAGGGGTGAGAGGCAGGCGCGGCACTGGCTGCTGCCTCCAGCCCTGTCCACGATTCTTACCCCCAGCCCTGTGCCTGCGCCTTGGGGCCTGGAGGTCAAGTTCCTGGGGGCCGAATGGCTGGTCTCTGGAGGGGGAGGGCTTGCCATAATATTGTGGTTTAGGATACGGGAAATAAACAGGGTAGTATGCCCGATATGGCTTCTGGTAGTATGGATAGGAGGGGAAAGCTAAAAACTGTTTCTGGGGTTTGTACCAGTAGTCAAGCTGCTTCTGAGGCTTATACCAATAGTCCTGCTTGTATGACTTGACTTTGTCCTTGTGCCACTTTTTGTTGGACTTGTTGTACCTATAAGGGGCTTTCTTGGGGTTTTTTGAGGCTGTGTAGTGGTAGATAGGTGGAGCAGCCAGAGGCGGAGGTACCAGAGGCCTGAAGCGCGGGGCGACAGGGTTGCTGTTGGTCGGCAGCTGTTGCAGCTCTTTCCTTTTTTTCTTCTTCTCCTCCACGTCACTAATAATCTCAATCACATCGTCAGCAGGCAGGTGCAGCTTGCTGCTGATCTCAATCAGCCTGTCGATCATTTGCTGGTCCAGGTCATCTTCATCAGGGATGACCTCCTCTGAGCGCTTGTCCTCAGCCGTGTTGCTGGCGGCCCCCATGCTGCTTTTCTGCCGGGGCTTCATGTAGGACTGCTGCTTCCTCCCCATATACTGCAGCAGCATGTCAGAGGCGATGTCTGCCAGCCTCTGCTCCTCCTCCCTGGCTCGCTCCGCCTCCTCCTGCTGCCGGAGCACCTCCTGTTTTTCTGCGCGCGCTCTTGCCTCCTCTTCCATGTGGGAGAGGCTCTCCTCTTCTTCTTCCACCTCCTCCTCCAGCTCCTCTCCTTCATCCTCAAAGTCATCCATGAAGTTGCCCCCCTTGACGGGTCGGTTGCGGGACTGGTTCTCCTCCCAGTGCAGCTTCTTCCCGGCTCGTGCCAGCTGAGTGTTGTATGCCTTGTAGCCCTTCAGAGGAGGCAGGATCTCATTATCTTGGAGACCCAAGTCAATGTTTTGGAAGTAGCCTCTTATTTTGCGCTGTAGAGAGGGATCATCTCCCTGTGAGGTGGAACCTGCTCTCGCCTTGTATAAGAAACTTTCTAAATCATTCCCCTCCTCCTGCCTCTCATCTTCTTCTGTCCCTTCCTCCTCATTTACACTATCAGTGCCCACATCCTCCACGGACCACCCTTGATCCTCCTCTGACCTTGTGTTTTTATCCTCCTCATCCCTTTCCTTTAAGTCATCACCCTGAGCAGCTGTCAAATGGCCTACAATTAGCTGTTCAATAGCCTTATCAGCCCCTGGCCCCTCCCTCTCCTCCTCCACCCCCCTCTCTCCCTCTGTCTCCCCCGTTCTCCTTATCTCACCACCCTCCAAGCCTTCAATGGAGGGCAGCTCGTGACTCTGATCCTCTTCCAAGTCTCTGTCCCTGCTTGCCTGGATTTCACTCTCCCCCGGGTGGTCCAGGGCCTCTAAAAGAACAGCGAGCACCTGCGCAGGGTCCGTCACTTTATCTGACTGGTTATCTTGACCCGGGCCCCGGCCCCGGTCTAACGACGAGTTGTCAGGGCTGGAGAGACTCTGGGGTGGGGGCGAGAGAAAGGGGGCGAGGTTGTCCTCTTTAAGGTCTGTCCGGGTGTGCCCCTCCACCCCTCCCTCCCTTCCCTCACCCCACGCAGGGGCGGTGCCAGCCAGCTGTGGAGTGACAATGAGCAGGACCAATAGGATGAGGTGGGCTGTGGAAGGGGCGTGATGACAGGTCATGACCATGCAGAACTGGCAGGAGGGAGGTTAAGCACCTGAAGAAGAAAGGAAGACGGAAGAGGGAGAAGGACAAAAGACGCATGAGAAATGTTTCACATATCATCTGTTTTTTTCCCACTGGAATCAGTATTATGTTGAATTTCAATGGCAGTGTGAGCACATCTGGATCATTTAATAATATACAGCTGCGTTGTAAAAAGGCCAGTCTTGAAAAAAAAAAAAGAACACTTCCCTTCAGACTTACGATTAAGGCACACAGACTGCCAGAAATGTAAAATACTAGAGAGATTACCTGTCCCTAATTTACAGACAAATCATTTTTTCCACCATGAAGCCACCATACAAAAGCAGTTAACACTGTGACAAACGTTTGAGAACAAAGCACGCAGCCAAACGCAGTCTGATGAGGCATGCCAGATCCAACAAAGAAAGTTGCACGCTTCCCCTTCTCATATCTGTTTCAAATTTAACTATGGATATTTTTTTAAAGCAAATTCAAATTCTGGTTTAAAATATTTCTTATGTCATTTTTTGCCATTTATGTGTCTAGAAACACAGAGATGAAGGTCTGATCTGACCGCACAAGCCAGTCGTGATTCTCTCGATATTTAATTGCCCATGTCTGTTAAGAGGAAGGCAATAATTTGCATACATAAATTGCGCCTCCAACCTACACGTGAGCCATTTTTTGTCTGTGGTCGTGCGTTAACCCAGTCATTATCTCTCCACCGCGCGGACGAATTGATGCATGCTCTTACATTTTTCGTCTCCTGGTGAGATTGAACCGAATAAACTGTTAAAACAGTAAAGAAATCTGCACGTATTGAATTTTCAGTTTGAATTTCTGGCATTTAAAAAAAAATAATGTCTCACCTCTGTCTCCAAGCCAACCCAACCGGAGCGCACGCGCTTGCCATTTTAAGCGCAAAATGCCTATTTGATGAGAAAAATACAGAAAGCACAAATTGATCCGAGCTCTGCCTCTGTATTAGCTGTGATTTTGGTATTCCATGCGTCAAAGCGATCATGAGCAGGACACCGGTATAAAGACGGCACGCACGGGGAAGTCATGCGTAAAGCTGGTGGCTACGGTTGAGTTATTTAACCCTACGGTCCCTGAGTGGTCCATCGAAATTGTAAATGAGCCCAATGTTAAGATTTTAGCGCATAAAGCCGTTTTGGGGCGCACAAGGAACGAGAGGGTGAGCAGTCAGTAAGTAACACGGCTTTGTCCTTGTGTGGTGTGGGCATGTTTCCCCTCAGTGGCAGTGGTGGAATGCAGACAAGCAGAAATTTGGGCAGCACAGCACAGCGTGCAGCCCAAATTTTTAACTATTTCAATTTTTATAAACTGGATCAGTAAGTTGGAAAACGAAACAAATCCACATTATAATGAAACTGGCCTGCAGAAGACGTGATTTAGACTCTAATTTAATTATAACTTGATAACAAGTAATTGACTGTGGATTTTTAAATCTCCCAAAATGGCACGATATTTGGTACATTCACGTTTGAATAATATCGACCGAATTTTTAAAGGGGCTCTTGAGCAGCAGCTGCACATAGAAATATTTTTTAGAGATAATTATCTATAATTATAGAGCCTTGATTCTCACATTATCCCTCCCAAATAAATACAAAATAACATTGTATTGTTTTATGCTGTTACAATTATTAATCATTTTACACATCAATACATTCATAAAAAACGTATTTTTTGTAGAACATGTGTTCATATTTTAATTTAGTAAAAAGCAAAAAAAAAAAATCTGGAAAATAACTTAATATTTCTAAAATAGCTTAAATTAAAAAAATGTTTTACTTAAAAATAAATCACAGAAACAGACGCAGTGCACTTCTACTTTAAAATTAGACAAACACCAATCGCCCATGTTGCAGCAAACAGATAAATCCTAGTGATAAAGTTGACGTTGTGACAAAATTCTTCCACACTCAAGCCTAAAACAAGCCTCTCTTCATTTTTTTACAGATAAAAATCAGAATTTAAAAATGATTAAACAAATAGCAGTAATAAATGGCCTGACCTATCTGATTATGGCTTGTGAATGATCCAAAATGAGATTTCGTTCCACTTACCTGGAGTCCCACTGGGGGGTGGGGAAGTGGTGAAACTCACAGCGCGGGTAAAGCCAAGATTATTTCATGAATGGTGGATCACCTGAGAGAATTTCTGTTTTTCCCCCCTCTCTCTTCAGCCTGTGACCAACATCAAGACAGAAAAAAAATCAGACTGTCGGATCTTTATTTAGTGGTGTGGTGTGTTTGTATGGCAGCAGCCCTGGCGCTAATGTACAATTGAGTGAATGTTTTCAGCTCCACTGTCAGCGCAACTTTATTGTATATACCCCTGACTGAACCACGTGACCACCCCCACCACCACCCCCCAGCTGCAGGCAGTGCTGACGTCACTTCCATTGATAAGAATGTTGGTGTGGAGATGGCACTGTGAGTCTAGGCTGGCCCCAGCTGATGAATGAACGGAAATGGCATGAATGAAATAGTACTTTTCCTCAATGAAAAGAGAAAATTGTAGAGATAGAGCTGGTACGCAGCCATTTTGCTTCTCACATATTAAAGGTTAGTGTGTTGCTTCTTCCTCCCTTGTTCCTTCCTTCCTCTGCTTCAGATTCAGGAGCTTGGGGGGAGAGACAAAAAAAAAAAAAAATAGAGTGACCTCGTTCACAGGCTATCAATTAGGGTCATTTGGTGACATGCTCCAAAGAATCATTGACTTGCATCTGCAGCTTCAGACAGAGAAGTGGTGTGCACTCCAAGGGCTGATTTCTCCTGCTGCCTGGTTGTTAGGCTTTTGTCTGAGGTGGCCCTGATCCTCTGTGGCTACATGGCTCACGGGTCACGGGAGCAGCCGTGCTTCGCTGCTCAATTTCTGCTCAATTTCCAGGGATTGCACAATTTTCCACCCGCTGTCTCACATCATTTCTGGCTGCTCTCCATCTGTCAGCAGCACATTGCGCTCTTAACATATCACCGTTCTGTTTCACACCACAGAGACACAAGTGAGTAACCATTTGTGTCCAAATCAGTAACACTTTACAATAAACGCTGCATGCTCAAGTGATGCACAATGATTTAATGCAAGAATGAAAGCAGGATGTAGCATGAATTCTTGTTGCTCACCATTCAGACATGAAGTCCCAGTGAGTTATATGATTAGCTACATACATTGATATGCCCCCAGATTAGCCAGAATCCAGTTAGAGGAGGGTTATTCAGACCCATGCATGGGATCGGCGTCTCAAAAAGCAGAACACTATATTCTCTTAAAAATATGATGCTGTTTTATGGTAGTCAGATGCAAACATCTATATCACAGTAGGGGGTGGCATGTTTTTTCTTTTTAATTATGTTTTTTGTTTGTTGTAGTGGAGTGTGGCACAGTAGGGGTGCACTAAAATCAAGTAAATCTAACAACGCCAGTTTATAAACCAAGAGAAAATGGATGTTTGAGCATATACAGCAACAGTTTACATTGTAGAAACATGTAGAAGTTTACATGTGATTAGCACTTTGATTAAACAGCGTCATATTTTGATGAGAATTGGCACTGGCATGATCAAATGGGTCTGAAATTCTATTTTCTGTATCACTTAACCAGCTAATCTAGTGGCATATATAAAATGCAAACCACGGATATGTTCTCAACAATGCTGCAGTGAAGGTGTGGTTAGGTTTAGGCCCAAAATTCACTTGGTTATGGTTGGAAAAAGATACTGTTTTGGCTTAAAGCACCCACATTTGGGAGCACAAAAGCTGCTTGGAAACGCTGTTATGTGTTGGTTAAACACCCAGTTTCGGTAACTCAATTGCTGCTGGGAAATGCCATCATGTATCATGGAAAAACACCCATGTTCAGTGTCTCAAACACTGCTGTAAAATGTCACGTGTCAGTGAAAAACACCTGGGATTGGTGCCACAAACACTGGTGGAAATGCAGTGACGGATTGCCAAAAACATCCAGTGATGCTGGTTTTGAACAGTGGTCTGCAGCTTGGCAGGAAAATTGATAAACGCAGCAACTAGCTGTGAAAAATACCCGGTTTTGTTGCCACAAATGTCGCTGGAAACGCTGCAGCGTGCTGCCAAAAATACGAAGGTTCAGTGCCACAAACATGGGTGGAAATGCCACACAGGGTCACCAAAAGTCAACTGGCGTTGTTGGTTTTGAACAGTGGACTGAAGCTTGGCAGGAAAATCGCAAAATGCAGCAGTGTGTCATTGAAAAACACCATAGACGCTGCTGGGAAACACTGCACTGTGCTGCTAAAAACACTCAGGTTCAGTGCCTCAAACATGGGTAGAAACGCCACAATGGGTTGCCAAAACACAGCTGGTGTTGATGGTTTCGAACAGTTGTCGGTAGTGGTCTGCAGCTTGGCAGGCGCCTTGGTGATATGCCATTTACCATTCCCTCCACCCCCCGATGACTAAAGACAGCTGAGATATTACGTCACTTTAGAAATGTTGATATGATACATTTGAGACATGCAAATGTAATGCATTCATGGTGCGAACATTTTCTTCTGGGGGCTGGGCTGTGACTCAATGATTCCTAAAAGTTACCAACAGGAATTTGCGATGCACCCTGCATTCATTTATGATTCATTAATTCGTCATGACTCATGCATCAGTTACTTAAGCACCTGATTTGTACCCTTATCAGAAAGTGTTACCCACAAATCAATGCATGAACTACTGCTACAGCAAAGAAGCTTCTCTTAATGATTACTTCTATGCTCTCTGACTCTTATCCTGATCATTATCGATACCAAGGCAAGACGGAAAATTCAGCTGCTTTGCCAAAAAGCAGCAATGTGGAATTGACATGAGTCTGCCTTAAGGCTTTACCTCACTAGTCCTGCCTGCAACAGGATAAGAATCAAAGGCTCACTGAAGTAAACAACTCTGTGTTGTAGAGGGATGCTTTGATTACATGACCCACTCATGTGAATTCACCTCTGTTCTTCTTCTTCTTTTTGACTTTTCCCTCTGCTCTATTTATTGTAAAATAAAAACCACTTCCACTGTCAACCAGTCATTCCCAAGGTCTGCTGTAATGGAGCATTTTGTACATTATGGTTCAAGGGCAAATATGTACACAGCCATGTCTTATATTCTTGTCGTGCTGAAGTTAAAGGAAGACATTACAGACATTCATGTGCTGGATAATGCAGAAACAAGTTGATTCACAATGTTAAAGCCAACCTCATTTCCATACTCTTCATTTGTCAGTGCCAAGCCTCCGCTCTGGCCTTGTGTGCCACTAAATTCAGCTGTCAGTCCTCATACGGCTTCCTTTCCCCCACTGCACCAAGGCTTTTATTTCCAGGTGCGTGTGTGTGTCTATGGTTTTCTTTGTCTGTGTGTGCTGTGTTAATACTTGCACTGTACCTGCAGTTAGCCGCAGACAGGGATTCTATATTATCAGCGATGTTCTAAGGTTAATTGGATATTAGCTGCAGACGTCAGAGTCGCACGAGGGCCAACTTTATTAAGCCATTATTGTGTGGCCTGATTCCAAATGTCACGCTCCACTGATGTGAATGTTAGACTTTTGATACTTCTTATCTGATCAGAGGAATATGTGTGCATGAGCAGAAATATCCCCTTTGATGTCTTATTTTAAAGGGTTTTAAGCTCCTCAAAAATAAACATACAAAAGCTCTCAGTGACGCCGCAGCAATTATACACTCCAGAGAAGTGGAGGGGGAAGAAACGTGCTTGCTCTCTACGTGGGAACTAAAATGGCGCTTTGTTTCTGTTTTGAGGTGGGTTTCAACTCCGTCTGTGTGTGCAAATATTTGTTTTGTGTTAGCAGGCGAGATATGCACACATCAAATGAAGTTGTAATTTGTTACGATGGCTTGAGGCGCCACATAACCTCTGTTTGATTAGATTTTGTGCAAGGGACTGTTTGCTGCAGAATGCGGAGTGTTTGCAAGGCAGTTGTGTCATTGTGTGTGTGTGTGTGTCTTTGTTGAAATGCTTGATGGCAGCAGCAGGCTTGGAGAGGTAAGCATGGAGCCGGAGGGCAGATGCTGATATAACGGTCTGGCATTATCAACTGCCACTCAGCATTAGTTGGCCCCTTACCCTCACTCCATGTCCGCACCCCCGCACTGACTCACACTCTGCCGCCTGCTTGGCCACTCACATAGATTAACACTGGTACACCGTGCTTGCATTTAATGGAATACACACACTGGAGAACACACACACACACACCTTGCAGTAATAGTTCCATTTCTCCCTCCGTTATGCGCTCTGTCTCTCTCACACACACACATACACAGAGACAAACTCTTACTGTAATGTACATTACAGACAAATGAACCTTTGGAGGAGGCTGGGGCGGGCTGTCACTGATGGTTTCCCGTACAAACTGCCAAGACAAGAGGCGATGACTACATGTGGACGATTTTTGCTCCATTAAATTAACTCTCCCTTTGTCGGTATTGGACTGAGGAGGGCTGCTGGGTCATCTGGCAGAGCAGAAAAATCGACATGTTTAAAAGAAGGGGAGATAGGGGATGATGAATTCCCTGATTTTTTTTTACTGACATTTTGGCCACTATTATGGTAATGCAGGCTGGGGATCTCTCGGCGAGTGTGCTAATGCAGCTCCCTCGCACAGCAAAGGGACCCTACCTGGAAGTGATAAAATAGAGCTCATGATTAACAGAAGCTTTTCCGCCCACGCCACTTTGTCAGGGGAGGGAAGGACAAGTAATTGCACCATAAGGTTCCTACAACACAATGCATAGCTGGGACTTGATGATGTGTGCAGGACCCTGGCGCCCACACTATAATCTACAGTTTCAGCTAGGGTTTTTTTTTTTCATACGTGCTTTTCAAAAGTTAGAATTCCATGCAAGCAATGTTTGTTATACACATTCATAATATGCATGTTGTGTGTTTGTGTAAGAGGTAGGGTTGGGTAACAGTACTTGATATCCTTAAGGTGTGGACTGAAATAACTCTGTTAGAATTGTAGAATTGCAACATATCCTCATAGAACAGTTTGTATTATATCTTACGAAAATGCACATACAATTGTTTATAGTATATCTAATGAATGAGCGCCCCACAAATTACATTATGTCCTTAATACAAAGTGGGGTGGCACGGTGGTGTGGTGGTTAGCACTGTCGCCTCACAGCAAGAGGGTTCCTGGTTCGATTCTAGGTGTGGGAGCCCTTCTGTGCAGAGTTTGCATGTTCTCCCCGTGTCAGCGTGGGTTCTCTCCGGGCACTCCGGCTTCCTCCCACAGTCTAAAGACGTGCAGGTTAATTGGTGACTCTAAATTGTCCGTAGGTGTGAATGTGAGCGTGAATGGTTGTCTGTCTCTATGTGTCAGCCCTGCAATAGCCTGTCCAGGGTGTACCCCGCCTCTCGCCCAATGTCAGCTGGGGTAGGCTCCAGCCCCCCCGCGACCCTAAAGAGGATGAAGCAGTTAGAAGATGGATGTATGGATGGACTTAATGCAAAGTTACGCAAGTTAGCTTTAGGAAAAAAAACATGGTTTGGCATCTTTAGGTTTAGGCAAATACAGTTACGTACTGTAAAACTTAAATTAAAAGCCTAATCCCAATTAAACACCCAGTCCCTTTTACTACACATTTTGACAATCCAATGCCTGTCTCAATCAGATACCTGGTCTGCCAAGCAGTTCATTTTTTTTTAATTTTTTTTTTTTATAGAAGGTCACTTGAGGCTCACTTGGTTTCACACGTTTCCAAACGCCGGTCTCCTGAAGGAAAGTCCTGTGTTTTGTGATCCATCAACCACCCCAACTAGAACTAGAAAGCCTTTATTGTCATTGCATAGGAATACAACAAAATGAGTTGTGACACTCATTCCACCAAAGAACATAAAAACACAAGACACCTGCCTCCTTATGCAAACTACTTCCTTGTTTATTCCTGTCAGTGCGTTGGTGTTGAGATAGCAGCCTTCTTGATTATGTGGGTTACACACGAATTCTGGTGCTTTACTTTTCGTAGGTTTGCATACCAACAGTGCATGACAACAGCTTGAATACTGATTCTTCTCCAGTCAAACAATACTTGCATTTGATCCTTTTTGTACCCAGATCTAGAAAAAACACAATTTGTATGGGTTTGCCGTTCAACGCACGGCACCATTAGCATTCTGCGATTTAATGCGATGTGTGATTGGCTCACTACCTCCGCTGCTACAACTCATGCAGTCTGTGGTGTGCTGATGTCAAATGTGTTGCATTTCAAGGGGTTAGTAGCTCAGCGTGCAGAGATGCCACCAAAATGTTTGAAAATATGGCTGTACTCAACCCCTGTCTCACTCCGTTGAAAGTCATTGAAATTTGGTGCATAGGCAGTGACTTGTGGCATCAGACACCAATGAAAAAAGCCATCTTTTAATGTTGCCAAGATACACAGCCAGTCGTGGTTATAGTTTAACTGCTGCAGGACAAGAACAAAATTTAAGGTGGCAAAGGTTCCAGTGGGGCAGGCAGGTGGGAGGAGTGGTGGATGGGTCCAACAAACACCAACCTTTACCTGGGAGAGCAGCGTTCCTGTCCTGTAAGATTCACAGTGTTGTACTGAGGTAGTGCTTTTATTTTGAAAGAGACTGTATGTAAATCGTGAGTTTCCTGTGTAAACGGAAGTGTATTTTGAAAGAAGACAATGCATGTAACAGGCAGAACTTGACACAGTGTCCCTGAACGTCAACGACCAACGTACCCGTGGCACCTTGCACATCATATCTGGATGTGGAAAGTCCTGGACCAAATGTCGATATGTGATGAGGTTGAAGTGAGAATGTGTTGCTGTACTACACGCTGGTATTGGTATTACTTTAAGGGTACTGATGCTGGTATCTGTATTTTTTAAACAATACTCAGCCCTGGTCAAAATTTGTTTTAAGGTGGAAAAAAATTAAGCCTGATTTACAACCTAATCTGTTCACGATTATACAATAAGGAAAATCCTTTATCCATTACTGATGTTTGTCAGTGTTTTGGTACAGATGCAGGAAGTGAAAGTTTTTGGCTCAGGTTTGTGGAAAAAGCCATTTTCACCACAAGAGCTGAATCACCCTCTCTCTCTGTCTCTCTCTCTCTGTCTCAGGTTGCTCTCTGTTTGTTCGTGTCAGAAGGTGCAACACGTTGTTGCACGACAACATCTGCTCGACTGAGACTTTTCGCTGCACTGTTACTGTAGGTTTTTGTCGTTAAGCAGCTGTGTTTACATCTGGAGAGTGATGTAGTACAGCAAGGTGACAGCAGTGATATTTTTAAAAAAAATTATGATCTTATTAGTAGACCACAAAAGCATACATATTATGTTTTAATAGTATTAACATTATACTTAATATATACATGATGTTATACACAGTATGTAATATGTAGTTGACTTCACATCTAATCTACAGCCATACACACACTGCAGATGTTTTTCCATTCACACTGATATGAAAATGCTTGTCTTTAATATGATAATGAATCAAGGTGGCATTACAAATACACCTGAATATTAAAGTGGGAAAACAGAGTGTGTGATGTGGGCTGTAATAACTACCAGGAGCTGTGACAGCAACAACATTTCAAAGTCTTGATTATGTATGTTTTGACTATGCAGTATTACTTGTTTCCAGGGAGGACACATCAGCCATTATGAAACATGTTTGGTCTCTTTGTTCAATGCAGGATTAATGTGTGCTGATGTATACTGGGAAGATATAGTCTGAGACCATTTGTAAACAGAAAGCCAACTACATTGTAGGCAGTTGCATGTAAACTCTATCTTGTGATATAAAAATAGAACAGATACCAAACAGAAAACTGAATGAATCAATAAAATTCAAATATGTTTGTGGCTTTCAGGAAAAGAAAAAGTCTCTAAAGTGATACAGACTGAAATGTTCCCGATTTTTCATGCTGCCTTCATCCTTTCAGATCCCCTAAATCCTTTACAGTGCTGCAAAAAATCTTTCTGTTCACACCGTACAGCACTGTGAATGAACACCATCCCTCCATAAGTAATGGGTTAACCCCTCCACCCTGATGAATATGGTGTAATATTTGAATCTATGAGCCAATATAGATGATGTGAGAGAATCAGCTCGGAAAAGCTGCTAGATGCCAAACGTCTATCGCGTAAATTAGGCCTGTGGGAAGAGTTATGGTGGGAGTCAATGGAACCCTCGGGAAAAGTGGATTCTGTGTGAATAATTTGTGCGAACTGTGGTGATTGTTGTCCTATACTCTCTCATTGTCTGCTGCTCAGAAATTATTTACCCCCCTGAATATTAGCTGTAAAAATGCGCATTGCAACCTTTGAGAAACTGGTGGCGTCAGTGACGGATGGTGTTGGAGGCCAGAAGCAGCCAATGAATTTGAGGTTGATGAGGCGACTCATATCAGAGCGTGCGACATCAGCGCTCACCATCAATCTCTTCCCCTCTCCCCTGTAGACATCTGGCACATGCATCAGCAAACACACTGTTGAAAGTGAATTGAACCCAACCCTGACAAAAACACACACATACACACAGTTTCAGAGGCGATGCTGCACACTGGAGGCCTCGGGACAAGACGCTCGGCCTGCAGCCAACTGACTTTAATGTACTACAGTAGAACCTAGACTTCATTAGAATAATAGCTTGCATCCACATCATTTGCAATCACTGCACCAGAGAGCACAGATGGCAAAGCTACAGACTAAAGATGTAATGGCAGGGAAACTACGCTTTTGCAGACCTTCACTGTAACATGAGCCAAATTTATAAACCCATGCATCCCCCTGCATTGATGCGATGTGCACCACACCATTACACAGCATTTAATTGTACTACCATAATACTGTTGTAACAGCAGCTTTTTTTTTTATTTTGGACTGTAAAGCAAATATGCAGTTTTGTATTTAATGTATGAATTCCACAATCCATTTTCAGAGTTGATGCTTTTATTTTGACACCCTGTGGACTGTAGACATAATAACTGCTGATTTGGTTTTTTGCTTTTATTACTGGGTAGATACAATATTAACAAATTATTTTTAATTTTCTTAGCTCTCGCTTTATTTCCAAATGTTTTCAGCTGTGTTAAACCTGTTATTTCATTTCATTTAGTGTCACATGGCAGGTACAGTATTATTTGGGGATAGAACTTACAGTCTTTCTCCGCCTCACCTCATCTGATTTTACTTTAGAACGTGTACAAGCACAGCCAGATCAGTTTTTTTCACCATCTCTCCTTGCATGCTAAAAAAAAGAATAAGATAGATAAAATGTGTTGAGTTGTCAATGGAGTTAGTTTTAACACTTCTTTAAAAGGTGTTACTACCATTCACACCCGTCAGCCGTTGTTTAGCCAGCTGTAGCAGCATGGTTGTTTGACGTGAGCTAAGATGACATGCCTCACAATTTACCCAAGAGCCTACTCTCTAATCTGATACAAGTTACATAATTCTAATTTCAACAGCATCAGTACAAATCAAAATATAAACTTGGTCCAGCTATGAAATATGCAAAGTCAGGAAGAAAGTGGTCACACGACATCAGGTAGGTCATCACAGGTCATCCCATTGCAACCATCCTTTTGTTAAAACCAGAGGCATGGACTCAAGTCACATATCTGATGACTTAAGACTCAACTTGACAAAATCAAAAAAGACTTGCAATTCAACTTGGACTTTAACAGCAGTGGTTTGTCACTTCACTTGGACTTGAGCCTTTGAAAATATTTGATACCTAAAGAGTAAAAAGTGTCTAGTTGACAGTGTCCAGTGAATTAGCAGAGGAGAGCCATGAAGAAATAACACTACATTACTGGGTGCAAGTTGGAAAAAATAATCAACAAAAAACATATGGCAGTATACAAAACACGCAGGTCAGAATGTACCAAGATGAAACAACTTTCAACAAACTTATTTTAACAAGTAAATAAAAACTTACAGAAGTATTCAAGAATTTTGAAAATATAGTATATTATTAATCTGGTGTTAAAATGGCATTACATTTCGTGAAGAGTGAATTATGATTTGTTTAAGACCAGTAATAATATTACGTCCTGTAAATAATTACTATTAAAATGTCAGTAATATTATAACCGTTACCCCAAAACCAAACAATTTGTTACATTACTTTTGGTTATTACATCACTACTAGTCTCTATACAGATTCTACATTCAGTGAATGTAGAGTCTGTAGGCAAACCCCGGAGATCTTGCCTCCAGAAGAAGAGCGGAAGAGCCCTGGTTTCCGGTGCTAGGGTTCCGAGAATGCATCACTACTGACTTGAAATACAACAGTCACAGTGGCTGACTCATTTTTTTAATCATTGCACTTCACAGGCACATCACAACGCAGCAAACTAGTTTTTAAGAAGGAAACACTTACCTTAGCAGCTGGAAATATTCCCATTACTTTGATTTTCTGGAGAAAATATGACAAGGACATCATGGCTGCAGTTAGTGGTGCTAAAACTCCTTCCATCTGCAAAAACACATCCTCAAACCTCTGGACTGAAACACTAACTATGGCCGACAGCACATCAACGTGGAGCTCGAGGAAATACACTCCACCAAAGGTGAGCCCTTCTCGGCCGCAGAGTTTGGCTGTAGTGCTACACTGCTTAAACAAACAAAACTGGAGTTTACTCGTGGACAGCTGCAGCTACAAAGAAGTAATGAAGCTTGTGGTTGGATATGAGGTGGATGTAATGTTGCTCCATGAGTGACTCAGGCAGAGCCTCGGAAAAAATACCAGTCACAAGCAACTGGAAACCCCATTTAAAAATAATAATAATAATTTACAAGCTATCTAGCCTTAACAGTGATTACCCCGACATTTACACAGAGGCACACATCTGACTAATAAGAGTAATAAGTAAAGGGATACTTTTGAAAAGAGTAATGAGTAATATATTACACTTTAAATTTTATGAGCCCAACACTGTTTAGGACTCTAACCTTAAAGTTTAACACTTGGGGCTTGACTTTGGACTTGAGTGCAGAGACTTGAGACTTACTTGTGACTTGCAAAACAATGAGTTGGCCCCACCTCTGGGTACAACCATACCCAGTCTCCCCTACAGTATAACTGAAGTCCTCAGTAATATCACAGTCACTCAGACAGAATGTTAAAACTAACATAAACATTGTTAGTTTGTTTTTTTAACATCATTGACGAGGGGTTGGTGTATTTATTAGTTTTTGGTGTGTCTCTATTCTCTGTATGAAGCGTTCCTGTGCATGTGTTTTGTGATTTATACAGCACATTTCTTTGAGTTGTGAAAGTGGTGCATGTGTTTCTCAATACGCTCGTCATCTACTAATCCTGCCTTTTGCTAAAGCAACGTGAATGTTGTCAGATAGGTGAAGATGTCTTCTTCTTTTGCTTGTGTGCGTTTTCTTAAGGCACAGTGCGTTGAGCATCGCTACACCAGGCTCCTGTGATGTTACTGTAATGAAAATAGGTAGGTGACTGGGATGCCCTGTATGTCTTCAATAATCATTTGTCAGCTTAAATGAGCCTTTTTATGAGCAAAGATTTAATAGGCTTCTCCTAAAATGTTTTCCCACTTGTCTCTTTAGTATACAGGGATCATGGATAGCTTTTTTACATCAGCCCCAGGGTCAACAAGTTTGAGATGGAGAGAAAGTAAAATACAGAAAACACTTGTGTTGGTCATGAATTTCTGGCTTCTGTCGATCTTTCTATCAGCTCTAAGATTGCCTGTGTGTGTCGGAGGCCTCCTTGCTGCATGTGCTGCACTGTAGGCCTAATGTAAACAGGCACAGGCCACACACATATAGGCTTCACCCTGAGGCAGACAAACAGAAGGAAAGATGAGTCCTCCAAAACTCCTTGTTGAAATGAAAACTGTTATCGGTTATCAGCGCACCACCCGACTGGAAGGGAAGTAATTTGAAAGCCGTTTGAAACACGGTAATTTGCCGGTGTGACTCATCGCCGACACCTACAGCGACAAAACCTCTGATCCTCTAAAGGAAGAATAGAGTAGCACAACTCAGCGTGTGTGTATGTGTGTGTGTAACAGACCAACAAGCTGGCTTTGAGGTTTATAGATAGAAAGCTATAGGAGGGTATGTAGCTTCAATCATATAATTACGGATCATACATTTAAATATTTCCTGCTTCACTGGAAAAAAAAAATCCATATCCTGCTCCAAGTTTCATTTACTTAACGTTAATTAGTATAATTAAAACATTTTGAAGTGATTACATCCACGTGAGCTGCAGTGTCTGAACACATCCTCTTTTATTGTTTAGCCAGTTAGCAGATGTTTCTATTGATAGATGTCCCGTGCAGATGTCTTGACATTCCATAAAATGGGACAAACAGGTTTGCTGTGGGTTTAAAAGGATGTCAGAAGGCCTGAATACAAAACAAACTGCCTTCATTTTGATATCAGACAGGAAGCCGGGGTCCAGTTAATGCCATTCTGATGACAACCTGATGGTATCGCAGCAAAATAGGGCACGCTCACTTGAGGTGTCAGGGTGAGGGAAATTATCATGATTAATGCAGGGTTACGATTAGGCAGGAACGTAATCAGTCTCTCACTTGTTAATCATTATCTCTCCCTGATTAATTTTGGCTCAAGATATAAGATATATAGATATAAGATATCAAGCTTCATTGTGTTGTGCAAAGACCTTAAACAAGACTTTCCATCATGTACAAAACCAATCCATCATATGATAAGCTGTGATTCTGCAAGGCAGAGATATGAAGCACTGGAGTTAGCAACTCACTCTAAATTGTACATTAATAATAAAACACTGTACATTCATATTGCTGTTGTACGTTAACTCACAATATGCTCAGCCTGCCAAAACTTTTATGTTCATACTGCACAGGTCAATCAGTCAGTCACTACCATAGACTGTAAAAATAATGGATGAAGCCACCATGATGGACTCCCATTCTGAAACCTTAAATTCGACATTACAGATGTTGCCATCTTGGCTTTTTAAAGCTAGACGTGACCATATTTGGTTGAGAGGCTTGAACTGTTGAGGATCTGGTGGATCTGACTGAGAAACCTAGGACTAGCGATGCATAGATCAGAGTTTCTTCAAGCCCACACTAACCTGACCCCTTATGAGACCCAATCCGCCCTGCCTGACATGTGCATTAATCAGTGACCCAAGCCCAGCCCACAAACCCACAAACCGGAGCTGAAAATTTCTAGTAATGACCATCACTAGCAAACAACTTGCTGTTGGCTATTTTGTGTCATTCTCAGTAAATATCACAACATAAAAAGTTTAAAAAGTGCAAACGTAGAAAGAAAGCAAGTACTCACCCATCTTACGTCTTATGTATGATCTCCAGCGTAGAGCTGACATCCTTCGTGTTTTTTTTTTACATGAGCACACAGCTGATTGGTACAGTGGTTAATTTAACATGATGTTTCAGAAGTACATTTTTAACGGATTCAGTGAGTACAGAGAGGCGCTGATACTGATGCATTATATTGTTATATTATAATTATACATTATAATTATATATAATATTTTTGAGGGTATATGACCTCCTTGACTTGTTCAGATAGTGGTGCACCCAGATAATTATTTATTTTCCCATAATGGAGTGAGTTTTAATCCCGTGAAGATGTTTTTTACGTTTAAAAGGGCTTAATAATTCTTTAGCATGGCACGTGTTTATGTAAACAGGCACCACAGATGAAACTGTGTAGGCCTATTTAGAAAATGTATTAAAGAAAAGAGTTAAATTTACAGGAGAAGCAGTTTGCTTTCTTCCTGTGTGATAGAAGATGAGTGTTAGTGCGTGACTGGATTCCTCAAACAAGAGTCCAAAGACGAATCTGGTTGGCTATGTTTGACAGTGTAATGAAAATTTGAATAACAAACTGAACAAAGAGGACAGCTATGTATTCTCCTCCTGGTTAAAAACCGCTGTTGTCACTACGACAACCACAGACACATTTGGCTTAAAGTCACCAGTTAACATGGTCGCAAGTAAATCCGAAACACTGGCGCCACTGTGTGGGTTCACACAACCTCAAACTCTGAACAAAACCTTGATGTAGGCTGACCAGTGGCTAGTTGGCCACCAGACAATGTAAATAAGAAAGTTTGGCTTTGTTGTAAGACATATTCCCCCTGCATTAGCTCCTGCGCCAACATTTTAAGCACCAGCTTCAACTGAACGAATGTGAGGGTGAGACAGCATGCAAGCTAAACCCACGAAATGTTGAAGTTCTTGATGGTTACTGGAATTATTGTTGACATAATGTTAAAACTGAATCTTAAATTATAATTACTTACGCTACTTACATGAAGATTTCTGCAGGAGCAAAGTTGTTTTGATTTTTGACAGCCCTCCATTATTATTTTAAGTAAGGATTGTCAAACACACTTAGTCTTATTGTGTCTGAGAGTCACAGGTGAACCTATGACTTTTGTCAGTCCCTGCATGGCCTCAACAGGATCTGTGTGCTACCATATTTTGCGGACTTTGGCTTCAGAGACACAAGAAATGTGTCCTGTACAGACGACTATTTAAGTGTCTTAATGGCATAATAGGCATTATGGTCTTCATGACTTTGATTTGACTGTCTCTGCTTTTCCTTGAGAATAAAGATGAATTATATCAAATTTTAGTGACAACACAAGTTAAGATACAACATGAAGCTGCCACTTAGGGAATCTTCATATTCATTATCACCTGTGTGCTGATTAGAGTTTGACATAAGAGTTTTCCCTAAATGTGGTGAGCAATGCACTCAGTGACTGAAAGGAAACTCAAGCTATTTTCAAAAGGTATGTGTTGCATAAAATGCTTTAAAATAGAATTTGATTAAGTGTCTGCAAAACAAAATTTGTCTAACAAGGCTCTTAAAATGTGCATATATTTACAGTTCATGAATATGGGAGTCGGGTTTGAAAAAAGAAATCACATTGCAAGCTCATGAAATCCCAGTTTTGGCATGAAAAGTCAAAAATGAGTGAGTGTAAATTGTTTGTGTTTACGTATATATACTTTTTTTCATTTCATGTCTTCCTTGATACTGTTAATCACATTGAAGTGTGTAGCCTAATTCTCACATCCCACACTTTAGTTTGTTGTTAAATCACAGATTTAAGCAGTGATATTATGAATCCCAAAGAGTTGGACACCTTCAAAAGCTTTTACAAGGTTTTACAGAGCAACATGCCAGGAACGTGATTTTTATCCCTTGTAACACCTGGTTGTTTTCGGTTTTAATCCCTGCTTAGAGTCATGTGTCTATTAAATATGAAGCTGGGGCCAGGAAAACGTTAGCTTAGCTCTGCGTAAAGACATGGCTGCTGGCCATGAGAATAGCTCGGCACATAATCACAGCATGTGGTTTTCTCTAGAGTTTTTATTTGGATTAAACAAGGCTGATAAGAAGTGTTAATATAGTGTTTAGAGGATTTTGTTACAGTTGGACAAAGCCAGGTTAGTGTTTCCCCATGTTCCCAGTCTTTGTGGGAAGCTAACCTAACTGGCTGCTGGTAGTAACTTCATAGCCTATCTATAGCCCTCATTTATTAATCTATCTTACCAAACATGATGATAATGAACAGATCCGAGCATAGAATTCATCTTACGATAAGGTTCTTGTGTAATTCATTAAATGTTCTTATCTCACCAATCACAGCGTAGGAATGACTGGGTGTTAATAAATGTGGTGGGTGAAAACAATCATCATTTATATGTACGCTGTACAGCAAATCCACGCTGACTCAGACTTGCGTATGTGAGACCTGATGTGAGATTTCGTCATCATCATTTCGTAACCTACACTCACATCTACATTGATAAATGACGAGCTTTGCGTGGAAATGACCGTACGCCCAGTTTTCTGTCATACGTTTGTTTCATATATGAAGGCCAATGTGTTTTGACCTTCTCATCTTACCCCCAATTTCCACATACTCCGTCAGTGGCGCGCAGAGACGTGATTCTGGAGGCGAGGGTACATGTCGTCGGTTGCTCCAGATCCACGTCGCTGAGCTGCGCACCACTGACGGACTATGTGGAAGTTGGGGATTACTCTTGACAGAAAAGCAAATGAGTGGATTTCCAAAAATGTCAAGTGCTTAAAAGATTAACTCACACAGACTATGGGCCTACTGCATGAAGTTTTGATACAAATGGTTTAGTTCTTAAAGGAATATTTTACCTCCCCGTATAATTTGTATATCAATTATTTAACCTTTGTTATGAAAAAGAAACAGCATTTACCAATAGCGAAACTATATCAAAATACGTATTTACAAACTCCCACACATCTCATGCAGTGTACATCTCTCATTTACCCAGTCACATCCTCGGTACTTCCCAAACACTTGTATTTTTGCATTTTGGAATGCACTTGCTACCCGCCTGTCACTGAGACTGTCTGTACAAAGTGTTATAAATCATAAGGGTTTAGTAAAAATGCATGGGATCCAATTCATCAAGAATTTTCTCCGTTTCTGGATTCTTCATTCACCAGAGGCATGAGAGAAAAATAAATTTTTCTTCCCAAACTCAGCGTAACACAGTGTAAGTAACTGATAAACAAATTAAAATTTTGTTCCTTTAAGTATCTCAGAGGAGAGTTTTGGAAGAATTTGTGGCATTTAGCAATTTTGTCATACTTTAAATTTTCTCCAAGGCACAAACTAAATTCACAAGCGATTCATGCCTGTGGTATGAGTCACATACAGTCTCTCTCTTTCCAAAGAAGAAAAAAAAAACACAGTACTTTGACCTGAAATTATAATGCTAATGACGATCTTACAAACCCACACTTTCTGATGAACGGGCGACATTCAGTTCAACTTGGAGCACTCATACGAGCAAGCCTCACAGAGAGAAAATAAGAGACATTTCAGATTAGAAGATATGAAAATGTTCACGCATGAGGCCCATTGAGGTGAAGGAGTGCACAAGAAGTTTGTGAATGTGTCCTATTCTACATAACCTGTGGAGCCTGTAATATATTTTTCTGTGGCACCAGAGAAAAAGTCCTCAGTGTAGCCAGTGGGTACAGCCTGAGCCTGTAAATGTAAAAGGACTCAGGCAGTAAAAGACTGAATAACAGCTTATATCCAGCCAGCTCAGTATTCACGAAATCCATTTCCCAGATAGCAGCGTACAATGAAATTTCCCATTTCTTTATCTGTCACTTCTACTAATCCAGACACTGATCTGCCTGAAACAAAGCTGTGTTTCTATATGTAACTGAATGTCATAAACACTTCTCTTGTGTCCTCTATCATTTCAACTCATCACCTCCTCTATTATGGCTGCATGCATTCTTTATAAGTTTCCCCTCTTTTCTCTATCTCTCCTCTATATGTTCTATTTCCAGGCATGAGCATGCTTATCTCTGTGTGTCTGCCGGAGAAAGAACAAGAGACTACATTGACAGAAGACAAAGCAAACAAGAAAAGGAGGACAGCATAAGCACTAATGTATGGGAGGCTATATTTATATAATTTATAACATTTTTTTTAGCCGCTGTTTCCAGCAGTATTTCCTCACACTGTTAATTCACATTTGACAGTTTACTTTTCATTGTAGCCTCAGTGTGTTAGTCAACACACAAAAAAAACCTTGGGAATCTCCATCAGTTATAAATAAACCAAAGAGCCTCATCACTTGTTACTATGGAAAGGGCCACCGGCCAAAGCCCAGCATAATGGGAAGACTCCGTTGTTGTAATCAGGCACAAAACCATTGTTCCAAAATTCATTGTGTGCACACATATTTCCCAGCCTTTGTTTTTTTAATAGACTGTGGAGAAATAGAGTTACATAATACACAAAATAAGGCAGACGGGAAAGAAAAAAAAAAGAAATGACGAGTGTGGAATTCCTGGCCACAACGTGATAAAGATGAAGGATATAGTATTATGAGTCAGAAGTTTAACTTTTTCTGCTACGTATCCTTTCATAAAAGACAAAAAACATGCTGGTGTGGAAGGTTGATGGGTGTTATGGACTGTAAATTTGTTTGGGACTTGGCGTGAAAAGGCCTTTGGTCAGCTACCTTAGACACAGACTCGAGTTCAAGCGCCTCAGTGATGTATGTAGTGTTCTGTTCGTAAAGAGAGGGAATCGGATAGTGTAATTGAAACTTTTTATCTTGTGCCTGTCCAGACCGAGACAGATGTCTTGCTGAAAGACCAGTAGACCTTAGATTTTCTTATTGACCCTGATGGACAGAACCATTGAATCATTATGCACTTGTAAAGAGCCGACAGCCTCGTCGGTAGCTCCCTGAGGCTGTAATACCCGATATAAAGAAAACCAAACAGTTACATTTACAATTACAATTTTGACCTCATGATGGTGTTTGATGTAAAATCCAGGTGAGTTGAGACAGAATGTCTGTACTGTGTTATTCTGTACAAACCGTGGTGTAAATTAGCAAAAGTATTTATATTTGTGTTATGGTGCACAAGCACACATTTACTCAGGTGTTTCAAGGTTATGTTTGGGTGGCATTTAGAATTAATAATACTTAATTAAAAAGAATTAATTAAGAGTACTACCTCCTCTGTTTGTCAGTGATTCATAACAAATTTCCAAAAAACTTTCTTTAGAAATTACTTGTAAATTATTGGAAATTTACGAGCCCGCAAAATCAAGTGCTACCATTGATTCAGAGGCATTTATTGTCTGCTTACACTCTCAGATTTGCCTGATATCAGACAGAAATGTCAACTCAATTCAGCAATTTGTATCTTCAGTAATGCAGGTGCTGTGTCGGACCATTGCGGTGAGGAGGGAGCTGAATGAGATTGCGGATAAAAGCGGCCAAGAGTTTCCTCCATGGGGTGGCTGGGATCAGCCTTAGAGATAGGGTAAGGAGCTAGGACATCCGGAGTAGAGCCGCTGCTCCTTCGCATCGAAAGGGGTCAGTTGAGGTGGTTCGGGCATCTGATCAGGATGCCTCCTGGGCACCTCCCATTAGAGGTTTTCCGGGCCGTTAGGAGGCCCCGGGGAAGGATATGTTGGAGTGATTACATATCTCATCTGGCCTGGGAACGCCTTGGGGTCCTCCAGGAGGAGCTGGAAAGCGTTGCTGGGGAGAGGGACGTCTGAGGTGCTTTGCTTGGCCTGCTGCCCCCGCAACATGACCCCGGATAAGCGGATGAAAGTGGATGGATGAATGGATGCCTCTTCAGTTTGATATTTCTAAGAGTTCTAAGAGTGGAGCAAAGCTAGGTTAAAACAAACTACAATTTAGGTGATATAAAGAAGACATTTTGATTTAAAACAGCCTCAACAGCAGTGTCCACTTGTTTGTAGCAGTCGCCATTGTTGTTCTCATCCGTTCCAATGCACAGCTTGTTGTTAATCGTTAGTCCCCCAACAGTGCTCAAGGGATTGATGGATTGTCAGCCAAGGAACCGCTGTTTAAGGTCACGATGCCAGACGAATCAGAAAAGTCAGTGGAGTGGGCGGATTCAAAGTCTTGACCCAGGCACATCTCAAACCATAACCACAACTGTCAGTCCAGTATCCACTGTCCATTACTTCATGTAGTTAAGCACCCCATACCAATACAAGAGAACAGTCTAAGACTTGCACCAACCAAGTGCAGAATATGACGAGGCTGTATTATCAGCATAGTTAGTCACTATCGTTAGTCACCATTGTGCGTGTTTGTGCTCACAATTGAAGTACACAGCAGTGTGATCATTCATGAGTCTCAATCAAAAAAAAAAAACACACACACACACACACACACTCCAGAAATACTGTTCACTGTGGGGGTTTAGCTTAACACAAAAAGAAAAACAAAATGAACAAAAGGAAGAAAGAGAAGGCTGTTCATTGCCTTTATATCGAGGATTATTAAGGGTGCTAAATAGGGACAGGAGTGATCATGACAATGGTGACCATTAGAAGCAGTACACTTGTTAACTGAAACAAAAACAATAGCAGTAACAATAATGATAATGATAATAATAATAACCTTTATTTATGTAGCACCTTTAAAAAGTGTTTAAAAGCAGTTTACATTATGTGGGTTTAGCTTTAGACAAGCAGATTAAAAACAGGCTTAGAAAATTGCTGTTACATCTTACATTAATACTGCACTCATTCTTGTAGCATATAAACTAAATACAAAAGAATAAAAGTGAATTAAAAAGCCAAAATAAAGTGTTACTATTACATCAACATCCACAGCCCTTGATATTGATATCTAGTATCTAATCTTACTTCTATGTTTCTAGGTTTCCTGGGTAGGGATGACCCCATTTCGAATATGGTAGCTAACGGTGAAATATTGAAATGCAAGATGCTGCTTTGTAGCTGCTGTAATCAATTTCTCAACAGAGGCTATTTTGGACCGTAAGACTTTTTTAAATAATGAGGATGTTTGCATAAAGAAGGACTCTGGATATCAAAAGCAGCTGCTTATGTTGACTTGTTTATTTTTTACCTTATTTTCTATCTTGTTTTTTTTGGTTAGCAGAAGTTTTACTGTACGTTACCTGTGAAGAAGTGCGGATATAGTAACGTTAGCTTGTGCACCCATGTGCATTGCTGGATTGCGTGACCGAAAATCTTGCAAAGCATTCATGGGATGGATTTTCAGGCTGGATGGAGTTCAGCAATCACGAAATATTGAATCAGTGCTTTAGTCATTGCAATAAGTGCCAGGAGTGGTAACTTTCTGATGACATCTCCCAAAACAAATGGCACAAGTGCCTGAAACTCTCTATTAGCTTTATTGTCCGCTGCTATACATGTCAAAGATGAGCTATTCAGAGACATCGTAATGATGAATCACATTGATCTCAGATCAGGCTGCATGCTGACGTCAAACCCAGAATTACTAAAAATAAATTGAATCTGTGGCCTGTGACGTGCAGATGCCAATCAGAGGTAGTAGGGGTGTCTTTTTCTGTTAAATGGAGGAAACAGCAGGGAGTAAGTTTCTGTTTGTGCTTGTTTTGTGAATGAAAACTGGCATGCCAAAGGAGCTCTTTGGGGATTTTTTTGAGACATCAAACACCACTTATGTCAACAATGGTAAGCCTTCTTTAAAGAATATGCTTCTGTGCTGTTTTACAGCCTCATTAAGTGTGATTTTTTTTTCATTTTGTGTGTTTGTGGGTTTCTTTAATTAGCACTGGTTGGCTGATTACTCTCTGATGTAGATTGACTAAACGTGGAAAAATTGTCATGAAGTTGTCGACGCTTGTCATCACGGTAAGTGCAGTTATTATATTAGTTAAGTGCTTATGTTTGTTTCGCATCTTTGATCACAAGACATGGGGCCCTCCAGGAGCTTCATGTCATGGAAGTCAATCTTCTTCGTGCATGCAAACACATTTTGTTGGAGATATTGCAAATAATGCACATAAATAGTTTCCCAGCAAACTTGGATGTTTATTTTTACAATTACAGGTTGCATTAAGTAGAATTTCAGAACCATCCTGACTCACCAAGATCTTCACGTGGAAAAAAAAAAAAAATCGATAGGCCTTCTGCACAGTAGACGTTTTGACGTCATAGCAAGAAAAGCACAGGTGTTACTAATAACATTAACAATGGCTTTGTTGTTTTTAAGTGCCCCAGTAAGCCGTGACAGTGAGCCAGCATGCACAAAAGCTAAGTGGAATCCAGCCATCATTAATTTGATTATTTACACCTGTGCTTCTCCTGTTGTGACATAACATGGAAAAGGCCCATCTGTGATCTGGGCACATTTTCTGAATCTGATGTTGGGTACTTTCTTCATCAGTTTTTATGAATGAAAGAAGAGATTAAAACAGAATCTGTACATGAATGAGGCCCATTTCTTATCTTGGGAAACTCTGCCTGCAGGGTTTGCAAAGAGTTTGGATTCAGTAATAGTTTTCATTTCTTTTTTGTCTTTTAACAATTGTTGATAACACACACCGATTTATTGATTAATAACATGTAGATAGAAACAGTTAGCCTCCTGCACACAGCAGATCTTCAGGGCAGAATCCTTTAAAACCTCATATGTTTTCACAGGCAAATAATTACACCGTTGAAGAGGCTAGAAGGGGCCACAATCAAACGACACAGAAGAAGTAGCAGCAATTTAGTCGTTTGTTGTAGAAACAGCAGCAAGCAACAAGACTAACGTATTCATTAGTGTTTACTTTACTTACAGGTTACAGTTTGAAAAGGCTTCAGAGTGCACACAATATCTAACACGAAATGAAAAAAAAATCCAACCATAAATATATCACTAAGCAAGAACCTCAGAAAACCTTTCTGTGAGCGTAGACAGCTGGCTGTTGTCATATGTATACGTACAGGAAAAAATGCACCACAATTTGTATACATGGCACATAATCATGAGCCAGTAATTCGTGTAAGGCTGCAATCACGCGCAGATGGGAGTCAAGGGGGATATATTTCGGAACTGTGAGAAGCCAAGTGAGCTTTGAGTCATTTTAAGGTAAGTCTTTACCACGATTCTTCTCCTAAACCTAACCTATGTAACTTTACGGTACGTACATAACATTATTCGTCGTGTGCCATGACCTGACTGCATGAGAGTCTATTGGGCACAGTCGTGTTGTTTTCGGACCCTTGTTGGAGCTAGCTGATGCTATGCTATCAGTAGATAAGGGGTGGGACTCAGCAAAGGGTCAATTGTTTATCTCAAGGCGGTCAACTTCTAATGTTCAAATTACTGTGGTGAATGGAGCCTGAATTTCTTTCTGCCAACTTCCTGTAAATTTTAATTGAGCATGCGTTACATTTGAATGGAAACCTGGCTACAGACTAGCAAACAAATTATAAATACAGGTAGCATATAGTACAACAATGTGTATAGAATATAAACAATTAGATGGTTAATTTGATTAACATATGGATCAGGTACCAGCAAACAATAGTGGCGTACTTCACATTGTCATTTGTTGTCATGAAGGTCAACAAAGGATTGTAAAGCCTGCAGGAACATCAGCAGTCACCATGAACAGCAGCTACCACCAGAGGCGAGGAAGGCAGGAAGAGTCAAGGACCACAAAGGGCACAGATCACTGCCCAGCCAGGATCTGAAATGAAAAGAGGTAGGAAAAGCATTATTGCAGCGGACACACAGGTGCACTCCGATGGGTTAAACAGGCTAAATTTCCATCAGCAGGAATCTGAGCTAATCAGATTTTAAGCCTGAATTTCAAAACATTTGGAGAATTAGCCTCATTAATCCCAACATGGAGAACACAAAGACAAAAAGAACTGGCTGTGCAGCTGGTGTTTTTGCATTTTGACTGCAGGTAGATAAGTAGCCGTCATCATGAGATCCAAGGAAGCTTGCAATATGTGGAGTGCTGTGAGATCTGCTAAACAGCATGGTGCAATCCTATGTAATGCACTGTCACATCTGGCATGAATTGGGAGCCAGTGGGAGGAGAGTATGGACAAAATGGCCTTATGTGGCCCTGTTTTATTGCATTGATTAAGCAATTGGGAAGAGATTTTATAAGAGTGTAAGGGTTGTTGCAGCAACCGTAAGTTGTCTTGGTTTCCACATCTTGTTTTGTAAATCAGGCTGTTCTCATGAACTATTCATACAAGACGACGCATATGGATATATTTTATGGAAAGAGTTTTCAAACTCGGTACAATGGGAATTGAGGCAGGCCTGTATGCAGAGAGAAGCACAAAATCGCCAAGAATGCCTGCAAACAAACATCAGGTATTTCTCAGTTCTGTTCTACCCTTGTGTCCATCACACCAAGAAAGTGTTACATTTTCTTCAACATTTAAAGTAGATTGTCCAACTTTCTACCAGAGTAAATTATGCTGCCATGAACATTTGGGCAGAATTGTTCCAAACCCTACGTTTTTGATGTGGGGTCTTGTTTTTTGTTTTTATTTGTTTTTCGTAATTCAATTTTTGCTATTGTAAAATTGGTCTTAAATTTTATTTCATGACATTAAAAGTCTTGAATCTAACTTGCCTGAGGCTGCCGGAAGCCTAGAAAAGTCCCGCACCAAAATTCATATATATCCCACATAATCATGATCTAGTTGGCCTAATTCGTAATCAGGAAGGCTGTAATCACATGACGAATGCACTGATGTTAGTAAAGAAGAAAACGGTCACATTAGTAGGCAGGTTGGGGTGGTGGAGGTGTCAAAAAACATAGGACTTTCCCCCAGGACTTTCCTCAGGAGACCAGTGTTCAAAACCATGTAGAAATAAGTGAACTTTTAATCAGTTTCCTCAACTTTCCTTAACTTAACTTGCCTAAACCTTACCCATGTAACGTTATTCAATTACATAGCATAATTCCTGTGGTGCTGATTTGTTAGAGATCATAAAAACCGCTCTATGTGCATGCACTTTGTAAATATAGGTTGGATTTTAGTAATATTATGGATGTGAAATTGCAGTTTCAGTACCTCTTCTTTGATGTGCATATAACACAAGGGCGTAGGAATGAATCCGGCAAGATGTTGATGATTTTTTTATGCAAATTTTCAGTTCTCCAGCTGGAACCAAACTGGAGATACTGCTGTTTTTCATATATGTCTTAACATCCCCGAGTTCCACTTAATCATGGCACAAAGGCATCAATTACAGGCTGCCAGACAAAACATGTGTCCAAGTTGTAATCCAATAACATACAGCAAAGTGGTGTGTGGCTGTATTTAGGAGTTGAAAGTTGAGCTCTTTCTTTAGATTCACAGCAGGAGACAGAGCACATTTCAAATATAGACATACTTTTATACTATGAAGGAGAGGGAGAGATTAAAGTTGAAATGACTCAGATCCACCAGGATCCTGAACAAAGCCACAGAACAAGCAGAATCCTCAACCAAAGGAATGAAAGGCTAAATTTTTCAGATAATCTTATTATTATGGAGTTCAGATCTGCTCATGAGACATTTCATATCTGTGGATATTAAGTACTTTTTTTTCTCTTTTGCACTCATACTCAAAGTATATCACTTTGTTTGTGTAGCTACTCTGGCAGGCTTAGGCAGAGAGACATATTCAGAAATTAGGCTATGTAGGCTAGAGGCAATCATTTAAATCCCACACACACTGATATTATCACCAAGCGACAGTGTTTGCTCGGCATAATGTGTTTTTTTTTTTGGTTTTTTTTGAAAGCTCGACTCGTGGGCTATTAAAAGTCTGTATTCTTCAAAGTCTGCTTTAGGCAACGTCCAAAAATCGAGCCATAAATGTTTGAAATAAATGTGGGGTACTCCAGTGGAGTAGCATCTAGTGCCATAACATTGAGTCACTCGCCCACTGCAAGGCTCGGATTTTGAGTTATCAGTGCTCAAGTGAGGATTGTGTTGTGTGTTCCCTGCATATGTATGCAACTGGTGTCCCTCTTATTAATCACAAACTTCGAAATCAACATGGAAAAGTATGCATAGTGAAAAGGTGGCACACAACTTCTTTTGTACCTTCTTTTGAAGGAAGCTGCTCCAGATTCACATTTATACATTATTCGTGTCAGAGCTAAGGGGTGTTTGTGTTATTTTTTTTACAGACAGTGCCTATGCAAAATAAAGATTTACACACATAATTTCTGGGTTCATTCACATGTTGAAAAAGACGGCGGCTTTATCAGGAACGTCCAGGATGTACATGCGATGAATGTGCACATGTTGGAACAAGATAATAAATAATACGTGCACTTTTGGGAAACCCTCGCACAATCGAGCCGCGTAGCTTTGTAAACGAACACACAGCTTACGGCATCTGTGAGCAGAATACCTTGAATTATCACTGTCAGCTCAGAGGATAATAGTGCATGATCCCCCCACCCCCCACCATCCCCCCCGTCAGACTGAAACAACTAATGCCAAATACAAAAACTATTGCACTCAAAATGTAATATTTCATCAGACAGCTTTGCTACATATTCGTGAAGGCTCTCCCGGGGATAAAACATCTATCAGGAACAGAAGCATATTGGCATACATCCGCTTAGCCACATGTTTTGTGTAACTAATTGGATAACCACACCAAGTAAAGCACGAAATTGCCTCTTTTTTTTTCTTTTTTTTTATCCCTCCTGCAGCAGTGGATGCAACCCTCTCTGCAGGGCGTTGGTGGGGCACAGAGGCGCACACATTTATGAGTCATACATTTAATATGCTCTCCCTTCCTACTCATATCATAAAGACTCTGAGAGATGGAAATGCAACATCCCCCTTTTTTCCCCTCTTTAAACCACATCGGAGACTTCGTCAGAGAGTCGAGAGAGATTCTCTCCTCTGCGTCCTTTGAGTGTTTCTCATCCTTACTCTCCGGTGCCCCCCTGACTCCTCGTCTCTTACCTGCTCTGACACTCAGAAATGTTGCTTTGACTCCCCTTGTGCTAGCTTTAAAAAAAAAAAGGCAAGTTGTGTGTGTGTGTGTGTGTGTGTGTGTGTGCAGTGTGTGTGTTTGTGTGTTTGGCTGAGAAGATAGGAGATTAGCATGAGTCAGATAATGATTCAGGACGCCAGGTGGCAAATGCCTCAAATCACGCTCTCTCTCTTTCCCTCTCTTGTTTCCCCTCACTTGTTCGCAGCCTTTCCTACTCCTCGCACTGCACGCGCTGTCACTGCTGCTCTCTCGCTTGCCGTCGTCTCCCACCGTTCCCACTCACAATTTGAGCCCTGTCTCTTATGTCTCCCCATAACTCCCTCGTTCTCTCTCTCCTCATGATGTCCCCCCTTCGTCTTCCTGCAACTGTGGCAAACTTAATAACCCACCGGTTCACGGGTGGGCGTGGAGAGGTTAACAGGGGAGATAAAGAGGGTAAAGACAGATCGAGTGAAGAGGGAAGGTGGCGGGGGCGTAGTAGAGGGAGCGATGGCCAGATGTGGAGAGATAAACGGGAGCATGTCGGATTGAGGTGGAAATTGAGCACGAATCTCAAGGAGTGTATAGGGAAAAAAGGCGGCAGCTCGCGTCGTGCGCGTGATGCCGGGTAATTTAGAAAGAGTGGGACATAGGAATGTGTAGTGAGAGGCAGAGAGGGTTATAGAGAGCTGTGTAGAGGTGGATGGAGGCAGGGATAGAGAGATAGAAGGAGGGGTGGTGATCCTGGGGGCCTGATGACTCATGGCTGTGCTGCGGTTTGTGCGTCACTGGCGCTGGCTGGAGGAGGAGATAGTGGAGAGGTCTACGCATTTAATTACAGCCTTCCAATTTAGACACACTGTACACACACGCACCTACACACACACACTCGCACAAAATAATATCACAAATAATAGTCTTACAAGTACACTAATTTGTAACACACATGCACACAAGTATGTCGACAAGCATGGACGTAGGCGCACGCTGCGAGCACTCAAAGATGTTCGCAGCGTCTTCAGCACACTTGCAAACTGAATGTAAATGATTCTTTTTTCTACATTCCTTTTTTTTCCCATCTCGGGTATCGAGCTAAAGCGATTGCGGTCACGAGCGCGTTGAGCATGCACGTTCTCTGCGTGCAGCCATCCCATCCCAGACAGACCTCGAGGCACGAAACTTATCAAGCCCCCAAAAAAAATTCCAAAATACCAAATCGTACCCTTTGAGCAGTTGCACCACATGGCTTGTGACTGGAATATGAAATAGAGACACAGACATACAGAGGGACGTGCAGGACTCGCTTTGATGACGCAGTAAAGCAAACTCTTCTCTCAGATAGTACTGCATGCTTGATGGTTTTCACAATATGCACTCGGTGATGTTCGAGTCATCCTGCTGGTTAAAGGTCATCCTTGTACGAGCAGGATTTCTGCATCACCTGCCTTGTATTTTGCTGATTACTCATGGTTGTATGGTTCTGAAGAAGACATGCAAGGCTTGTGATTTTAAAATACCACGCCTGGGTGATTAGACTGTGGAAGTTGTTCTGAAATTACCCTCATGGTATCATATCCTTTACATTCAACTTGCTCTTTCTCCGCTACTTTAGAAATTACTTCTCCTTCAGTCAAGTCAGGTTTCTTTTTTTTTAAAAAGCACTTTTAACACCTGCACTTTCCCCGAGTGCTCGACGAGAAACAAAGGACACATGCAGATAGAAATGAGAGTAAGAAATAGAATAAGAACATCATGAATAGCAGGAAATGGTGGCAGAGCCCCGCTTTTGAAAACAGACACAAAAGAAAGTGCGACGGCTGTATTAAAAGGTGTTGGCATGCGTGTAATTTTGGCGATGTACATTTCCTGTGCGCAAAATGTATAGATGTTTATTTACCTCACAACCAAGAGTCAAATGTATAAAAACATGGGCTATAATCCCAAAGCAAAAGTTCCAAATGCAATATGTATTTATGGTGTTTGTTTTTGACAGTAATATAAAATAAGGAAGTGCAGTAAAATATCATTTATATACAGTTAATATTCAATTGGTAACGACTCCTGCATGATTGATACTATCCCAAAACATTGTAGATGGCTAATAAAGATTTTTTTTCTGACATGCAGTTATCAGATTTCTGCTGATAACTACGGTTTAGTCGGCAAGTAATTATTTTTTGGCCTTTTTTTTCTATCTAATTTGGTAACAAATATCCCTCTACGCATGAATACAAACATTTTTTGTTTTTCTTTTTTTGTTTCAATATACTCCATAATATCACCTCAGCAATGACCTATAAGCTAATTTCAGGTTTTTATTTGCAAAATAATTGTCATAAATTAATTGGTTTTAAAGAATTAGCTACAGTCCTCTATATTGCCTTTAAACTGACATAAAACAATGACAAAAAATAAAAAAGCAAAGTACAAGACACACAAGAACATAGTGTGTATATCAAATAAATGAAATAATGTGAATGTATACACAAGCGTGATTTCACAACATGTCGGTTTTTACTCTTCACGTTTAATTTAAGATGTTTAGCTTTAAGTGATCCACAGCGTCCTCTCCACAAGCCCTTTCACCACCTTATTTTAATTTCTCTTTCTTTGACTTCCCTTTCCCGTCCAAACACATTACCCTCCTTGTGTGCCAATTATCCCCCTAAGAGGCTGCAAGCCTCACTCTTAAACAATAGGAGCAATCAGTTGCCCTCTCTCCCCTCCGTGTGCCCCCTTACTCTGCTCCCTTTTCCAGCCGAGAGTGCAAAGGGAGGATAATTTTTCCAAACAACAGTGTTGGGAGGAAAATGACAGAGGGAGGAGACAGGAGAATCAGAAAGAGATAAAGGAAGATAGAGGGACTGCTGATTGGTCGGGGTCACGTCGGTTCAAAGAGGCGACAGGCACATCTGACAATACAACACTGCATGCAGATGTTTGCTGTCTTAAGCCAAGACAGGCAAATAAACAGCTGCTCCACAACCCTTGATGCAGATCCTCTAAAGCCTAGAATACACAAAAACAGAGCCATGCTGACAGAGAGCACAGCTTTTGCATTTTTTGTGCAATTAAAAACTAAAACATGCTGGCGTATTTCTCAGACAAACACTGAAGCTAAATTGAATCCATTTTTGATGTCAGAAATGTCTCCATGTCTGAGCTAATGTGGTTTGACTTGTTCATAAATGCTTCAATTTGGCTCTTTTTATTGTTCCTCAAATAAGATGTTCAAATTGTTTGTTTATCATAGTGTAATTTCATTAACCTTCAAAATAAAATAATCTTATTTCTGATTAAAAGTTAATACAACAAGACTTCATTCATAATTTTGTAGTTTTCTATAATAAAGAAGTCATTTTAGGAAATTCTGTATCTCTGTATTTTTTTCTGATGTTTTTTAATAAATTCAGCTGTGTATTTTTCCGGCAGTTTTCCAGGTCTTTCAATTTAACGCCTATTTCCCCTTTCATTCATGCCTGCTATCATGAGTCGTCAGTGGCTCCGTCCCTGGGGAGGGAAATCCCAGCTGTCACTAAATAACTTTTCAGATCACACCAATAAAGCTAATGTCCACAGACACTAAAGGCCGTGGAGTCCATTTAACAGCTGCTTAACGCATGAGCACACAAGTGACACACACACCCACACACACACGAACACGCGCGCACAAACACACGCGGATTGTTGTGGATTACTCTAACCAGGCTAATGATCTCCTCAATGGGACAACTGGGACTCTTCTGAGACCATCTTCAGCTTGAGGCCCCACAGGGACCTGGAGAGGGGCTCAGGGGTAATTACAATGTAAATTCTGTGTTTGTGTGTGTGTGTGTGTGTGTGTGTGTGTGTGTCTGCCTGCATGTGCATGTCTAAGATTAGGTCAATCTACAATCTGCAATCAAGCATGTTTTGATTATGACAGATGTAAAAATCACTGAACATCTAATTATTAGCAGTTTATACAAAAACACATGAATAATCAGATGCATGTTGACAGATGTAACCCCGTTATATGTGCAAGTTTAGACACTTTTATTCCTTTTTTTTCTGGCAGAAAACTCCCTGAAACGTATATAAAAATACAGGAATGAATAACTAAATGTGAATTATGATGCAATATATTGTATTTTAGCTCATTTTGAATGATCTGGTGAACAAAACACAACAAAATCAAAGCAATAACTTAGAAAACAGACATGAAATACAACAAAGAACTTGATTTTCTTCAAAATTTCCATGTTGTAACAGTCTTGAATGAAATAATCAGCACATTAAAAACAAAATACTTAAAATTCAAAAACTTTTTGTCTTTTTAAGCTGACACTTAGAAACACTGACAAATAAAATTTAGCAAAGCTCGCTTACATGTTACTTTGCCCACATGTCAGCGTGTGCATGTGGTTACCTTCTGTCACCTTTTAAAGGCTTTATTTTACCATAGAAGCAAACCCTCTGCTCAGTAAACATTTGTCATCAAGGTAACAGGACATTTTAACAGCTCCTACTCACATGTGAAATTATATTTAAACATTCAAAATCACTGGATGCAGATGACGGGAAAGCAGAGGACAAGAAATGGAGGAGAGACTAATTGAGAGGGAGAGAGGGATGGGGTAAATGGATGTATGATTGATGCGAGTTGGACGCTGGGAGAGAGACAGAGAGGGAAGGGGGAGAGGGGGAGCAGAAAACGAGGTGGCAGGCACAAATTGATCCTCACCTCTTTTTTTTTTGTCATTCTGCCTTTGTTTCGGCTCATGGCCCCTCATCATCATCATCATCATCATCATTATTCCCCCCCCCCCTTCCTCCTCTCTCTTTCACCAGCCCCTTTTCCCGCCCCTCTCTGTGATGCTCGCCATGCCAATCAGATCGTAACATGACATTATGGCTCATTATACCTGGGCTGGATGAGCGTTCTGCTGCTGGTGGCCATCCTGCTCAGGTACAATGCAGTGCACGAAACAAAAAGACGTGTGTGAAATGTGCCTCAAAATGTAAATGTTCAGTGTCTTTGTCTCTTTATTTGCTGCGTGTCATTTCCATGGCGTCCAGACAGAATCGTACGAGGCAGGGCATTATGTAATCTGGGGATACAGGCTTGTAACGCCTAAAGAAAGCACTGATGGGATGAGATAGCGAGAGGGTGTAAAGAGAAAAATAGACGCAAAGAAAGGGAGTAAGAAAATGAGAATCATAGGAGAGGGAAAGGTAGAAAGAAAGCCATGGATGCTCAAGCAGCAGAAAAAAACATTGTGGTCATCTGCAGTGCGATGAGTCACCTGTAGGCAACACACACACACACACACACACACATACACACACACACACACACACACACACATATGCGCATCAACTCAAAAGAGACAGGCTTTGCAATCACAGCCCACAGCTGTGTAGTTACAATGCCATATTGTCTCACAAACTGCATTCACCGAATGTGTCGCATTGTCAAATCTGAGGCACAATCTTCTGCTGAATGCACGAGTGAAAATAAAAAGTGATGGAATTTAAAGCTCAAAAGGAAACTACAAAATGATTCAACCTTTCAAAGCTTTCCCTGCGAATCTGAGATATCAACCTGATGATTAACATAAACTGTCGAACAAAATGTTAATGAAAGACAGAAATTAATCTTCGGATGGTTTGCTGCCAGCGTGATGTTGCTGCTTTTGAAATTAGTTGAAATAAAATCTGTGGATTAAATCAGCCATCTGTATCTTGTGTACATATTTCCTTCTGCTGTTCCCTTCGTGCTCCTCCTCTGTTGGGTCAGGCTTGAAAAGGCTGTGTCAAATGTGCTGTGATCAGTTTGACTAAGTTATTCAATGTTATGATGCTGGAGGAAACTATTAAGGTTGCAACTAATGGTTAATTCCATTATCGATCAATCTGCTGATAATTTTCTCAATCAGTTGTTTGGCCTATAAAAATCTGACGTCATCAAATTTCTTGTTTTGTTCAACCAGCATTCCAAAACATCCAAATATTTAGTGGACTATAATGTAAGACCGAGAAAACCTACAACCGTCATATATTTGGAATTTTTTACTTAATTATGACAACTTACAATCTCTAAAAATTATGGACAAAAGCACATCAACCCATGTGAGGGATTTATTCACGCTATCAAACACCGGCTCAATCCAGAAAAACAAAGGTAAAAAAGCAGGAAAAAATGTCTGCTACTAAGCAAGGAAAGAAAAGCTGTCATTGTCATGTTACAGCCTCGTTATATTTATTTTTTGATTGATATAATTAATAGTTTTTGTGCCCTCAACGGCAATTTCCCCTGTGGTATCAAAAACTGTATTAAATATCAATATTTTCAAGGTATTGTATCAAGGTTATCGCGACAGCATGAAGTCAGAGGGAAAGAATAAAACAGAAAAAGGCCACAATGAAAAAGAAAATTGTATTTAATGTAAATTGCGTTAGCGTCTCTAAATCCAAGTGTGTAGATTTTTGTTTAAACATTGGGGGGGTCACATATAAAAGACAGGGTTTGGGGCCCCTACCTAGAAAATTTTAGGCATCAAACACTTCATTTCCGGCCTTCTGGTGAATTCTTATGCACTAATTTTTGCATTTTCTGCATCAGTTTATGGCGGAAATTATGGTAGACATGTTCTAAATATTGAAGGGCATGTGTCCCCTGCATCCCTCCCCGAAATCTACGCCTATGACTAAAGCAGCCTTTTGATGTTTGCAAAGACAAAAGCTTAAATTTTAAAGTTAAATCAATTCTCATGTTTCTGAAAATTGAACATTGTATGAAATTGCTAATGGAATTATTACTTACAACACTGCAACATTAAGCTAAAAAAGAATTGTCTTCCATAATTTTGCAAACACAAAATATTTGTTTTTGTATTTTGGCGAGATTTAGATTTGTAAAGCCAATAAGAGACAATATGTTTGTTATGAGAGCAATCAAAAGGGAAAAAAACAAACCTTCCTTTCATTTTTTATTTTTATTTTAGTGTTTCACGTGAAATTTGATATTGAATGTGTTGATTTCTTTAATACAAACATCTGCTTCAGTTTCTGACATTCCTGCCTTCCAGTGGTGAAGGACTTCTCTAGCAAAGCTGTATGTTAAACTGACTCATTATTCACTGGCTGTCAGAGAGCGCAAGGTTACCGTAAAACAACAACACAGCGTTTATGCTGTAGCCTGACAGGAAATCAGGTGAGCTTTCAACAGCAACATTAGCTAATTTCCCAATTGTCAGTCCGTTGCTGGGTGGTCACATCATGTTGCTATATGAATGTAAATAATCTCATTGTTGATTTCTGCAGCAAAGTGTATTGGATGGCTGTGTGGGTCTCATTATTAGATTTCTGTTTCCTTCTTGAGGATAAAAGGATGGGAAATAAGGAGCAAATCTTGTCATCATTCATTCTAATTCTCTCTGCGTTTAACTCACACTCTCCAGTCCTCCCCCAATCCCCCACCCCCCCACCCCCGATCACCAACACACAGCACTCCCCCCCACCGCTCCGCCCCACCACCTCACTCCCCTCTCCAGTTTCTTCCATCCACTTTCATGTCCCTGGATAAGAATGAGATTAATTCAGTCCATTTGTATTAGTAGTAGCGGGTTGTGCTACGTTAGGTTCCCTGACAGCTAAAAAACCCTAAATTCTCTGCGTTGAGTGGGAGCTGCTCCTCGTCGGCCATCTCCTCACACTGTGCAGCCTCATTGGTGTGTTCTCACTCTCATGCCTTCAGTCTCTCCTGTGTGAGTATGAATGCAGCTGTGCGCCCATGCACACATTTGTGCACTCTTTTATTCATGGGCACGTGCATCTTTTAAAGCATTTAATTTTGGGTTAAGTGGTTTGTGCAACTTTCAGGAGACTAGAAACATTCAGGTGTGAGAGACCACACAGTAGCTATTAGCTTTTTCGCGGTGTTGCCATGGCAACGGGAGGCATATTGATTATTAATATTTCGCTATCACCTATTGAGTTGGAAACTTGGCATTGTTGAAAAAGCAATGAGAGATGAGTGGAAATGATTTCTGTCCGGGTCTATTTGTCATCAACATATGACCTGGTCACAACCTTTTTTTATACTCTGTGGCTGCGACCTTTAACTGTAGAGTCTGACCACATATTTGGTCAAACTCTGTTCAAACACAGTGTGTAACACATGAACAAACATCCACAAACATCCTGCCTTGGCCCCAGCACCATTTTGTAAATGCTAAACAGATTCATCACTCTCTCACGCATTTAGTCCAAATGAGTAAAGGAGATATTGTGTGGGAACAAAAACAGTATGAATTATTCTCGGGTTTGTTAGAGAATCAGATTGTTTTGCCATAGATCTGATTACATCTTTGCTCACTGCACTGAGATTTGAAATTTCTTTTAATCTGCAAAAATATGTTGGAAACAGCTGTTAGTGTGAGATCATGGAGAATGAAGAAAGGGATCAAGATGTCCAAAGAAAGCAAGAAAACTAAATCATCCTCTAGACTGATTTACACTGTATGTCAGGCTTGAGATGTCAGCCCAGTCGCTAAAAGAAAATGTCGCAATGTATATTTCTGCAAACCACGAATACGGTACATATGCATGTTTCATACGTGTCATATCAACGTTTCTCTATTGACATAATATATGAGCTGACTTTGTTATCTGGAGGTGGAGGGGATGGCGGATGGTGTGTCACCAGGTCACCTAGGCGAGACAGCTGCCAAACTGCAGAGTACTGTAGTCCTGTGTCCAAGACCAACAGTTGTGAGTCATTGCTGTGTTTCCGTTGAATTTTTAAACTCCAGTTGTGTGTGTTTGGGCAGAGTGTTGCGGTGTGTTCCTTATTGAGACATTGCTGCTCTTCCTGCAGGGATTTTGCCCCAAACTGTATTTTTAAACCCAAACATGATCTTCATGATCCCAACCATAACCAAGTGGCCATTGTGCCGAAACCTAACCACGTGTTAGCCATAGCATTGTTAATACATTAAGTTCAACATGTCTGCTACATAACAATATCCGTGGTTTGCAGAAACGTACTATGTGAACGTTTTTTTTTTGGCATCTGGTTTGGAGATATATTTGCTTTTTAATCAGGCATTCAGGTAGACAAGTGGCTGCCTCATGAATAGAATTGTTCAAATACTTTCCGCAAGAGGGCATAGCAGAAAACTCAGTCCGTACAGAACTTCCGGACTTACATTTGTGGACGTAACCATCTCGGGCTTGTTTCCACTTATTTTCGTGCGTTTTCCACATTGACTTCTAAAATGGTTCTGATCTGTCGCCAGCCTGTCGTGTCTGTGCAGCTGCAATGGCACATCGTCCAGATGTGGGTCATTGTGGACTAAGCCTATCAGCTTGTCTTCAAAACTTTGTTGTCAGTGCTGTAGTGCCTACTGACCATGAACGCATGAAGACACCTGGATATTGGAGGCGAGGCCACATTCATTCCTAAGAAAGTTGCTCAGTGGTGCATGAAGCCAAAAAAACCCCTGTATTTCCATGGTATGAAATTATTCATTCATTCATCTTCTAACCGCTTCATCCTCATGAGGGTCGCGGGGGGGCTGGAGCCTATCCCAGCTAACATCGGGCGAGAGGCAGGGTACACCCTGGACAGGTCGCCAGACTATCACAGGGCTGACACATAGAGACAAACAACCATTCACGCTCACATTCACACCTACGGACAATTTAGAGTCACCAATTAACCTAGTCCCCAATCTGCATGTCTTTGGACTGTGGGAGGAAGCCGGAGTGTCCGGAGAGAACCCACGCTGACACGGGGAGAACATGCAAACTCCGCACAGAAGGGCTCCCACACCGAACCGGGAACCCTCTCGCTGTGAGGCGACAGTGCTAACCACCACACCACCGTGCCGCCCGGTATGAAATCACCCAGACCTTAATCTTGTGGCTCTGCTAGACTTTCAAAATGTCAGCGGACCGAATTGATCCGATCCCAGTAGTGAAACAAGTCAATTTATGGGGCTTGTGGCACTTGAAAATATGTATTCACCAATTTATAGACATCTCTATCTATATGTAAGTCTATGGGAAAAAATCTTTTTGGGCCTCATCACATCCTGTGACAGACCCTGTTGTAATTCCACTTTTGGCCACCATGTAAATTTGGCTTCAAAGCTTGGTGCTGTTCCTGGGGATTTGCTGCTGACACCTGAGCTTTGTCACATCACCATTCTGCCCCTACACTGCCCTTTCCCTGTGCGTGTTGCCTCTTGCGACTTGTAGTGTTAATTTTTGAGGACGTGCACACCTAATGCTCCAAACAGATGCAGTATACATGAGGCAGCCATCATGCACAGTATGTCAATCAATCAATCTTTGATTTGTCACATGATGTCATATATTGCAAAACTGTAGTAAGGTGCGATCCTGTCAGCTCCTTTAACTTTAACGCAATTTAGTCCTTTTTTTGCCTCTTCTTACACTGTGGGGGAACACAGTTACTTCTGTCGTTTCACTGATTAAATCCACCACAGACTCAGTAAATTCACTGATGTCATCAGTGACGTCAACTCTAATTGGCTCCAATCCCGAACGTCACTGGAAGCATGCATCATGTTATCTTGACCTCAATGAGATGCCCACATGGTTGCCCCTTCCCCCAAACACAGACAGTGACCCTGCTCCGCAGCCACCTCCAAACAGCATACAGCAGTGATCCAGAGCATTCACCCCTTATCTCCAGTTTTAGTGTGTGTGTATCTGCACCTCTCATATGAGTAACTTTCTAAAAATTGGCAGATGTCTGCATATTTTACACAGTAGTCGTATGTTCACCAGAAGAGGTCTTGATTCTGTTTCCCGTGAGCATTTTAAGGATTAATATGATCCTAAAATCCTTTTAAGATATGAGTCTAAATGTGTCTTAAGAACCTACAAGCAGAAAGAACTGTAAACAGTAGGTTTTACTGATGTTTTTATGCTTTTTGTTCATTTTTGTATATTTTTTAAATAATTTTAGTCTATTAATCTGTTTAAAGTTCAATATAAGAAAAAAACATACACACAAAACTAATTAATAAGGGAATAGTTTGGCGCAGTTGATCTGCCAGTTTCTTTTGTCTCCGGCCTGTTTTCCTCTTCTTGTCTAATATGTTAATCTCTCATGAAAATGCCACTTTCCTGACGTCATGTTTTCAGTTTTCATATGTTTTCTTTTTTCATTCATGATGCGTTTGACTCACAGCAGCTAAAACGGTCAAAATGCACTTTCTTCGATGCGATATATGAATCATAAAGAGAGAGCTCTGACTGTTGGCTGTACATTAAGCTTTGCTTTCCTACTGAATCATTCCAAGTGCAAAACATTCCTCCCAACTGATTTGTTGGTGTTGACGCACGTGTAAGTTGTAAGTGTACAAGTTTCCAATCAGATTTCAGAAAGTAAAAGGTAGCGCACGTGCTGCGGTGTCGGCCACTAGGCTGAATCAGAGGTCACTCCAGTGTGTAGTCAGGACCTGTGTGCGCTAAGCGTTTAGACAGATAACGCCTTTGTTTTCAATCTATTTCTAAAACGAGATACGACAAAGTTATTTTTAGCCACTTCAAGTCAAAGCGTGTGAGGATCGATTTAAAGAGCTTAGAGACTTTCAAAGCATCACAAGCTGCTGGCATGTTTTAGGTAGGTGAGGCCAGGTGCCGCTCTCATCCCTGCGACTCCCATGTCAGATCGTACATCTCCCGCTTCACTTCCTCAGACGAGAGGGGGGGAAAAAAAGCTCCCAGGGGTGAAACTGAAAGTGAGAGAAACAGGTTGCGTTCTCTCCAAGGTCAACCAGCTGCCACAGCCAATGAGCCTCTTCAGTCTATGAGTCAACAAAGCACAGAATCATGCCCAAGCATTCGCTTGTCATATATAAAACAGCCCACCGACCCCAAACAAAAACACACAGTCACAGATAATAACCCCCGTGAGTTTAATACTGTAGGAGGCTTTTGACTGAGTCATACAAGATGTCCTCAGAGACCTCTTTACGTCTGATCTTTTACGCATTGTTTTTTTTTTTGCTCTTGCCCGTGTGAGCGGTCCCTGAGACACCCATTGGTGCTGTCTGTTTGTGTTTACCCCTGCGGACAAACCCGCAGCTTCGTCAAGGGTGCTATGGAAAGGACAGTGTGTCATGAGGGGCCGAGCAGCACGGTGCCGCATTGTTTTAGAGGCTGGATGAGTCATGGAAGACAAATCGGGGTTGGTGGCATTTGAGAAGGCTCGTCCATTGCATTAGGACGGCACTGTTTAAATCAACAGTGGGATTATAACGTGTTCCCACGACACCTGTTTAAGCAGGTCGGACAAGGAATTCATTAAGGCATAATCTAACCTAATTACCTGAGAGACTCGACAGTTACATGTTAGGACTGTAATTTGTTTCTGAAGAAGAGTGCCTCTCCTCTGCTGTCTCCTCCTCACGAAAAGTTTAAATTCTCCAAACATCAAGCTGTATTTATAGCACCTAGTACACAATGTGAATGCAGCATCGCTTTGACTATTTCAAGTAATTTCTATGTGACTCACCAAAGAAATTCAAAAGCTCATACATCATCAAAAGAGCAGACAGCAAATTCTCTTCTGCTTTAGTCATGGCTGAATTATTTCTCATCTATACCGTCATTTTTTCGGTGAGATGAGTCCACGCTTCAATTATTTGTTCCTTTTGACAAAGTCTGAAATTCAAATGAGGCGCTTGACATTGTGTAGATTTAAACTGAAAATGTGGTCAACAGTATGTGAAACAACCTCCCTACCACTACACACACACACACACACACACACACACACACCCCACCCTTCCCCTCCCACCATCTCATTCAGGTTTTTACCACATTTGAAAATAATGCTTCTCAGTAGGGTTCAGCTTTCTATGAGTGGGTGCCTTTGATTTTTTTTTTCTGTCTGTACTGATAAAAGAAAATTACACAAGACTGCCCACATACAATAGGGCCAGCTATAAATGCGTTAATTTTGTTTTTGACTTTCAGCACACATCTCCAACATTCGTCCCGTATGCGAATGTCAAGTGTATACAGGTGACAGACTCCGAACATAATCCGTTTTCCTCCCCGCTCCCCTTTTCTCTCTATTTCCACCTCTGTGTCTCTTTGTGTCTCGCTCCCTCTCTTTCCCTCTCTCCGACCACCCTCACACACACTGCCAACGTGAGATAGCCATGTCTGTGTGTCCAGTGCAGTGTGTCATGTGTGATAATGTGTGACGTACGCGTCACGTGCCAGCGGTTTTAGGGTTCCACTAGAAGCTACTTATTATTGTTATCGTTTTCAGGCATCATCATTATCAGCTGGAGCAGACGCGATGGGTCCCTCTGCGTCATTGTTCCCTCCAAAACCCCCTAAAGCTCTCGCCGCCAAAGCTACCCACAACGTAACCAACAAAGGAGGGAAGAGAACACGTCGAAAATCACTCTGGCACTCTTTCAACGTCCCTCCCCTCATCCATCCTCTCATCCGCGGCCTGCTACCCCCCCACACCCCCTCCCCCATGTACCCTCTGCACTCTGTCTCCCTTTTTTTTGCCTCTCTATCAAATGTTCACTTCTTTTGTCTCATGCACTCTTTCTTATTCCATCGCACTCTATCTTTCTGCGTGACACGCTCTGCCCTCGTCCGCTCTCTCTGGCCGCCATTATCTAAACCACCCATCTCCTCATCTTTCCCTCAATTCCCCTCTCTCAGAGAAAAAAAATTCACAACCTACACACACAGATAAACGCACACCCCAACACACACACACACACACACACACACAGTGACACTGTGCGTGCAAATAGTCCCACCCCTCCCAAAACCTTCTTCCATGCACACACTCACCCACCCCCCCACCACCTTCTACTCTCTCCAAACCCCCACCACCACCCCCCTCCACCCTAATCCTAATCACACCACCACCACCGTCATCAGCCCTTATCTCACTCCACCAAATCTGCTGTGACTCAAAACAATTTCCTCTCATTTGCGATTTTACTGCCCACCCCCGCCTCCTACACCTCCATCAAAACCACCTACCCCCTCCAATAAGCCCTCTCCACCTCCTCAATACCCCATCGCTACCCATCAGGCGCGAACCCCACCCAAACGCACATGCACACAAACACAAACACATATACAAATGCACTCACGTACACACACTCTGACCGGTCGCCATTAAGAATGACGGCTCATCGTGTGTAAGCGGTGACTTGCCACTGTCATCCAGTGGAGCCCGAGAAGAACTGCAGTGTGACGTCACAGCGGACGCCGGCCCCGCTGGTTGGTGGAACATATTTACGTGTGTGTGATTCTGTGCGTGTGGTTGGGATGGGGGAGCCGGAGGAATACAATTTGGTGGGTGGGTGGACCCGGTGGGCCTTGCTGCATCACTGAACCAGGAAAATGAATGAGAGCCTACACTAGGTGTCACCCCCTTCTTCTCCCGTTGGCCTCCAGTAATTTACCTTTCTCTTTTTTGTTCTGATATCCTTTGGTCCAAGAGGCAAAGAAAATGGTTGAAACTCACAAAATTAACTGGGTGTTTGACAATATGTTCGGCAGTGTGTTGCAGGGCTGCTTGACTGCGTTGAATGACATGAATCAGCTGAAGGAGAAACAAAGGCTTTTATATTTTTTTGATTTAATGATTAAAAATCCATTCAAAGTTCAGTGAAGCAGCCTGATGTGCCAGAAATTTTTCAGCGTTTGAAATTTCAACAAGAGCAAAACAGCACCACCTGATGGGAGGTTCACAAAGCCACAACCAGAGAGAGGAACGCCTCACTGAGAGGTGTTACTATGGGAGGAAGAATATAACATGATGAAGGTGACAGGATACAAGCATGTGTGTTGTTTTACGGTGACAGACTCGATGATTTACCTCAGCGAGGGGAAAATAAATCTGAGTCAGAGACACAACGTCAGTTCTCTCTGTGTCTCTGCAGTCATGAAACAGTTTGACAGCAAACAGCAGAAGAGTTTGTTGGTTTTCATCAGACGTCTGTTTTTTCTAGCAGAGTATGTGCAGTTTGTGCTGATGATTGGAATTTCAAACATAGCTTTTATGATCTAAAAAAGGAACATGCTGGAACAGCTGTCTCTCAGACACATTATGATGTTGAGTCTATAATGTAAAAACAGTTGATAATAAGGTACAAAAATCAGAAATGAGACTTTGAGTAAAAACGCATGAGATCAAAGATAATTATAAAGAAATACAAATCTATTACATTTAAAGTAGTGTTCACATCATCCCATTAACATATCTAACATATCCATATTTCTTTAGAGACAGGCATCTGTGTGTATTGTGCTCATCAGGAAACTCAGTATAGTGGAGTTTATGTTTGTTGTCATCCGCTCTTAGAAATGCTATCAATAGTTGTTAATCCCTTCTTATATTACTTTCATACTTAAATCTGCAAAAGCTGATGCCACCTTTTATATGGTGTTTCTGATCATATTCACTGTCTGTTGTTTGGTGCAGAGCAGACAGTGTACAGAGGCGTTTTAGAGCAGTCTTGCTAAAAACAGCTGCCTATTGTGGAATAAAATGCAGAGACCAAATCACCCTGTTGTGAAAATAATCAAAATAGATGGATGAAGGCCTCTGTGTTGTGTTTTTAAACTTGAGAAAGCTTGTTTCTAGTAGATGTTTTGTTTCTTACAATCAGTGTACTCCTTCACATTAAAGCTGTGTATTTGTTTTTTTAAGGAAAAGGACAACCAGCCTTTTTGAAGAGCAATGAATCACCGAACACGGGTATATACAGATACATCACACACTGGAATAGGATTGTTGTGAAACTCAAAATATTAACTGTAGTGGTGTCAGTCTATGTGCAACAGATAATTAGAGATAAAAAGTGTAAATAAGGAAGTCTCTTCGACTAACCTGGAGCGGTGCCTGCGAGCTAGTTCAGGCAGTCAACTCGAGCTGCACTGATTCATACACACACCTCATATATCACCCCCCCAATGTGTAATCTACAAACACACCCTCCTGTGGCGGTCTGTTTCTTTGCATTGTTTATGCCACTGCTGCCCTGCATCAAAACTGCTGCTCGCTCTTTCAACCCCACCTCCACCCCAGCATACACCTGCAGGCTTTGGCTAGGGGGGAAAATATTTAATCATCACTTCCCAAAATCTCATGTAAACATATCTGCGGGGAGTGATGAGGCCGCTCAGACGCTGAACTCTAACCATGTTCTGCTGTTGAAATAAACATTTAAACGTGAGTTGTCTGACTGACATAAAGTTATGGGTTTTGGTTTTAGTGTACCACCCTGAGATTTTTAGTGGACCCATCTGGCCCTAAACAATGTGCTGAAACTTGCTATAAAACTCAGTAAATCTGAGTGAAGATGCAGATTCAGGTGATGACTACAATGATAGTAACATTCATTCATTCATTCATTCATCTTCTAACCGCTTCATCCTCACAAGGGTCGCGGGGGGGCTGGAGCCTATCCCAGCTGACATCGGGCGAGAGGCAGGGTACACCCTGGACAGGTCGCCAGACTATCACAGGGCTGACACATAGAGACAAACAACCATTCACGCTCACATTCACATCTACGGACAATTTAGAGTTATCAATTAACCTAGTCCCCAATCTGCATGTCTTTGGACTGTGGGAGGAAGCCGGAGTGCCCGGAGAGAACCCACGCTGACACGGGGAGAACATGCAAACTCCGCACAGAAGGGCTCCCTCTTGCTGTGAGGCGAGAGTGCTAACCACCACACCACCGTGCCGCCCTGATAGTAACATTGTTAGTGTAAAATATCAGTTATTAGTCACTTTAAATCTGCTCTAATTATTATTTTATTTTAACAAAGGGTCAGGTAGGGTCACTGATAATGACAAACCCACAGAGAATCATCACCTGACTACAGATACCTCCAGTTATATTTTAACCCCTCATGACATAACTATGAGCAAGGCCTTCACTTTTCCTTGAAGCTTTCCCAACTTATTCTCTACAGTAAGATGCCCTGTTAAGGAAAGGTTTAAACAGAGTGAAAGCCCTGTTACTCATACTGTGTTTAGTTACAGGTATGTGTATTCATACTTTGACCAAGAACACTTAATTCCTTTGAAATGTGCAGTGAAACAGAAGCGATCTGTGATGCTGCAGAGCAGCTGAGAGAAAAACCAACCAGCTTCATTTTGGCACCATTTTAAGGGGAGTGGACAGCATGTTGGTGGGTTGGAGGTGGAGAGATGTGAATGCCCCAGCATACTGTATATGCCCACTCTCACAGACAGAGAGCAAGGTCGGCGGACATTGCCTTGGTTATTGATCATTACCCTCGTAATTTGTTATTGATTACCCCCAGCCTTCTTCTTTGTGTCTGAGGGCAATTGTACTGTACAATCATTCAGTTTGGGATTGAGCTCTGTTTTCTGCCAACTCTCATTTCAGTATGGAAGATTTAGCAACAAAAAGCGCATGTAGAGGAGTAAATGGACAGTCGAAAACTGACGAATCACCTCCTCCTGCTGCTCACAGTGTTGACTCACGCTGCGGATCCTGCCTGAAAAGCATCAAGCTCTGGGTACCTGTGGACTACAAGAATGAAACAGTTCAGCTTTTAAAACTGGCGGGACCCGTGGTAAGATTGTGCTTAGATGGGACAAGAGTCGAATTATACTGCGCCAGATTAAACATTATCAGAGCTAAAGATACCGGCATTCAGAATGACTAAGTGTAAGTCATTCAATACAGGAACAACTCTCTTGATGAGGCTGTAAGGATTGCACATTTTTAAAACCAGCTCTTACTTACAGTAGTTTCCAGTGTGCGTCACTTATTAACATGACAAAAGTGAAAATGTCTGCGTTACTGGTTATTTGAAAAGGCTTAAATTGCTTTACAGTTAATGTGAGGATTGTGGTGTACCAGTAATCCTTTTCAATTTACCACCTGCTTTATTATAACAGTAATTAACAGGGTAATAACTCCAAACCACTGGGACTAATGGGAAAAAGAATTGCCTGTTAGTGTTAAAAAAGTGGCGGCATTTTCGCTAAAATAGATTACAGCATCTCACTGAAATAAATAAACGCCATAGAAGCATCAAATGTTCGAGAGGAAGTTACAGACATATCTAAATTAATACGATTAAATCGAAATCAAATGTAAATGGTAAATGGACCGCACTTGTGTAGCTCTTTTCTAGTATCTGACCACTCAAAGTGCCTTTACACTACATGTCACATTCACTCATTCGCATACACATTCACACACTGGTGGCTGACGCTATCATACAAGGTGCCGCCTGTTACTCAGTAACCATTCACACGCACTCACACACTGATGGAACAGCCATCAGGGGCAATTTGAGGTTCAGTGTCTTGCCAAAAGATACTTCGACATGCAGACTGGAGGAGCCAGGGATTGAATCGCTGATCTTCCGATTAGTGGACAATCTGCTCTACCTCTGAGCCACACCCCTAAATCGTAGGTTGTGATTATAATATACAAATAAGCTCTAAATGCCCACCCAACTGTGTACTGCAGTAGATTGAAAATGGTCAGCCCCCAGTGTTAAATAGGTTATTAACGGCCCTGCCTAAATCCATCTATACACCATCTCAAATCCATAAACTTGATACATGCTTGACAGACTAGATCAGAGTTTTGTTCCAAACAATACCATAGAAATAAGGTGCATTCGCAAGTGTCTCCTGAGCAGAAAATTATAACTTTGGGAGGAGAAAAATAGTTCGTCAATTTGCAGATCCCAACATGTATCCACTTTTCACTGACTCCTATTCATCACACAAAGCCAGAACTTGATAGATGAGGACATTTAGTTTCCTTTTGTGCAAACCTTTTGATGCCAAAGGCTGTCAAAAACCTACACCAGCAATCACTAGAACTACTTTCTAAAGAAGAAAAGAGAAGTAGTAAAGACGTTTAGAAATACAAAGGAGCCGCAGCAAAACCAAAGTATAACACATGTCAGCTGCCAGAGCAAATAAGAACTTTTCTTACCTGAAGGCCCTTTTGAAACAAGTGTTGTTTTTTTTTGTTTTTCCCAGGAATAATACCTTCATTCGCTACTGTATGCGCCACATATGGAGTTCATGTGAGGGGCAGTTAATTTTATGTTTTTATAGTTATGAAAAGGAGTGAGCATGATTTTGTTTTTCAGTTGATTTCCCAGATGATGACCTTCATGATCGGCTTCATCAGCATGGTGTTCTGCGGTCACCTGGGGGACACAGAGCTGGGGGGGGTGGCTTCTGCGTTAGCGGTGAGAGAGTTTTGTTTTTGGCATTCTGCTCTCAGGCATCGCAGCTCATTCTCTTGTGTTGCTTTTAGCTTTATTTTATTCAGACATTTACCTATCTGAGCATGAATCTGTTTTCTTTTTTTTTTCTGGACTAATTTCAATACAGGTAATAAATGTCACAGGTATCTCCATTGGCTGTGGTTTGGCTTCAGCGTGTGATACTCTCATATCTCAGGTATTCAGTTCATCTTATTTACACAACCAGGTCAATTGCCGCTGTGTTCACAGTTTGCTCTTTCAGATTAGTTTCCCTTTGTTCGTCCTGCCCTTTCTCTTGTAGGAGTAGTGTTTTATTTTCTTGTTTTTCTGACCCCCTTTGTTGCAGACTTATGGGAGCGGTAACCTAAAGCGTGTCGGAGTGATACTCCAAAAGGGAGTTCTGATTCTGCTCTTAGCCTGTTTCCCCTGCTGGGCCGTTCTCATTAACACCCAACCCATTCTGCTGGCTGTCAGGCAGAGCGCAGAGGTCGCCAGGTGAACCCTCTACACCTCAACAGCAGCATCACAGCCATACAATAAGACAAACTGACTCCAGATGCTATGTATATACTTATTACCCATGAATCGAGTTATTCATTTTGATTTATTGCACTTGTTTACCATCTTCCCAAAGACTCGCCCAGCTGTATGTGAAGATCTTTATGCCGGCTCTGCCTGTGAGTTCAGCCTCCACATTTCTTTGTATCTCCATCCATATACACTGTTTTGAATGGCTGTTGTGTTGCATTATCGATCTAATTAACCCCATTCATCGCCTCCATTCTGCAGGCCGCCTTCATGTACCAGCTGCAGGGGAGGTATCTTCAGAATCAGGTGCGTTTAATGGCTGCAAGACCACTGGTGTGAAACGAAATAATGACTTAAAGTTTGTCGGTAATGAGACCGTTATTGCGTGTTAGAGAGGAGCATGTTCTGTGAGACAGTAACAAACAGCAGGTGCACTGATGTGTTGAAACGGCGTGTATCTTTTTTAAACAGCTTGCTTTGGCTCACAGGGCATCATGTGGCCCCAGGTGATATCTGGAGTCATGGGGAACATTTTAAATGTGATAATCAACTACATCTTCCTCAACCGTCTGAATCTGGGGGTTGCGTGAGTACAGTCCTCTAACTGAGTCATGATCTTTGATAGTAAGGAGACAGCATGCTTAATAGTCGTTCTTAATAGTCAAGTGGAGGCTTTATTAGAGGACTTTTTTTGTATGACTGACTGGCAATGCTTTGTTTTTCTACCTTTTTTGTGGTTTTAACATCTTGACGGCGCTAAAGTGGATCTGCAGCTGCTAATGCCATCGCACAGTACTCCTTGGCTGTCTTCTTGTTTGTGTACATGTGCTCCAGGGGACTGCACAAAGCTACATGGGATGGTAAATTTTGTGGATTAAACTACTGTAGGGATAACTTTTCATTTGACCATTATGTCCTTATGCAATAAATTCTTGAAAGACTTCTGGAAAGAACTTCGTTTTTCCAATTATCAGGAAAATGAATTATTTTACTTAGCCTAGTCAAAAAGTAACAGCTCAATTTAAATGTAAATGCTCCATAAAAGTAAATGTAGACTAATAATTCATTTATAATTGTAAATTTTACTCTCTTTGTTTGTTAATTTTTTTTTGCTTGTCTGCAGATCAGTTTCACTCTTTTAGATGTTCACCTGCTGTGCGCATCGAAAACACACCAAGCAGCAGTGGAGTGTAGCTTGTGGCAAACTGCAATATAACATCAATGGAACGCTGTGGTGACCACACTGAGCTGCATCTACCCATTTGATTATGTGGAAAAGTGCAGCCAAACTAAAAGATAGGGGAAGTTTAACTTTAAGCGGTGACTTGCAGCCAGAGAATACAAGCATCCAGTCAGTTAACAGAATCCTGTGACTCCTGTGACTTGTTGACCCATGTTACAAAGAATTTTCTCCCACCTGAAATAATGCACCTCCTGGCAGCAGAAAAACGTTATTAAAATACTGCAGTGAGCCGCACTTTGGCGCTGCTTGGTGTGGTTTCAGTGTTACAAAAAGACTCTAGGCTACGCTATAGCTTTACAATTAATTGGAATTAATCAACTGGATGTGTACAAATAGTAAAGTATTACAGCTCTGGCGTCATTTAAACTTAACACTAATTTCTGTCCTCTGGATTTACTTTACTATGAGCTACATTATCGCCGAGTCACTCTTGAAGTGTTGCTCCAGCACTTATTAATGTATTTACATCGTCCTGGACTCGTGCCTGCCACGAAGCATCTTGACTGAGCGCATCTAATTTATGTATGTGGTCAAAAAAAATCTGTGCATTTCATCAATGTCTGAGGACTGCAATGCACATAAAGCGAGCACAGCATCAGCACAACACAGTACCACAGCTAGAAACAAAAACGTGATCGGTTGAGGCTTCATCGTGTCATTGGAGCACTGAAAAAAAGTTGAGGCCAGCTCAGCTTTGATTTGTAGCATGTCACTCCCATCAGCAGCGACAACTGTCAGGCAATATCTTGCAGCTTCATGACAGCGACCTCCATTGAAAATGACTGTAGCCTGTTGCTGTGTTGCTCCTAGTGTGAACACAGCAGCCCCGCAGAGCTGCCAGCATTTCTGCATTCTTGGACTAATGGATGACAGTTTTTGCTCAATTTTGCTTTGTCGATGTGACAATGGCAGGTGTCTGACAGCAAGGTCCTTGGTCAACCTTGTCTCCTAAAAATTATATTTGTATAGTACTAAACCGTTAACAGAATCTCTTGCTGAGTCATGTTTAGAGAAAACGTAAACAGCTCAGATAAAATCAGGATATGCTTTCCGATCGAAGCACGTTTTTAGAAGCGACTCAAATGATGGCAGTGACTCTGGCAGCCTTATATTCCTTGGGCAGGTTGTTGCAGAGCCTCAGGGCCTGATTCCAATGGCTCTGTCCCCTCTAATCTTAAGTCTGGACTCCGGAACAAACAAAAGACCTTTGTCTGAGGATATCAAACTGTGCAGAGGTTCATAAGGGATTAAAAGGTCTGAAATGTAACCTGGAGCCAGGACATGAAGAGACTTAAAAGTAAACAGTAACAGTTTAAAATGAATCCTAAAATAGACAGGAAGCCAAAGAGGCTAAAAGAGGCAGCAAAAGCACTTTCCTTACGTCAAGGGAAGAACAGTAATAATAAAAAGAAATAATGCTGTAGTCACTATGAGTGGATAACGTATTTGCAAGATTGCCTATTTTGGCAGAAAATATGTTGTCAGTGAACATTTTGCCAATATGTTTAGTATCCAGGTACATTAATTACTTGTGTTTCTTCTTTATCATGATAGAAAACAGTCCTTCAACTTTGTGTTTTTTATTTAAATGAGTTGAGTATAAACAAATTTTCATAGGGCTGCTTCATTGTTCTTTAGTGTGACGTGGCTGTGTTAATGGGTTTAAATACATTTCACCGGATCCATCATATCTCCTATTATCTCCTAGGCTGGTCAGGAGACTGCCTGCAGGAGTGGGGTCCTTTCCTCCACCTGGCCATCCCCAGCATGCTGATGCATTGTCTGGAGTGGTGGCTGTATGAGATTGCAGGGTTCCTGGCAGGCGTCATCGGCGAGGTTGAGTTGGGAGCTCAGTCTATAGTTTATGAACTGGCTGCTATTGCTTATATGGTAACTGCCTTACATTGCTTTTGTGTTATATTTAGGATTTCTTTCTTACTGTACATAACTTTTTTTGATTTGGTATGAATTAATTAAGTAATAGAACAGAATTTGTGCTAATGTACTATTTGTGCAGATACCAAAAGGATGATACCCAATAATCTTAATGCGTTGGTGTATTTGGCTATGAATGGATTGTTTCTATTTTCCCACCATTTTTTCTCCACCACAGTTTCCAATGGGTTTCTCTGTGGCTGCCAGTGTTCGCGTTGGAAATGCTTTTGGTGCTGGAAACACAGAGCAAGCAAAGATGTCCAGCAAGGTCTCCCTCATCTGTGCATGTATGAATTAAATATGTAGCTTGACAAAGCTCCACTGCAGTGTACAGTAGGCAATAGCTGCAGGGTGGAGTTATGTTGCAGAGCAGCAGTATTTTTCAAGGCCGTGTGCCATATTTGTCCATTTAAAACAACTTTCTGTTGAGTTTTCTCTGTCATACATTAATTTAAAATATATACTAATACACATTATATTTTATATATTTCCCACCCTTGTCTAATAACGTGCTGTTTTCTGATGCCCATTCCAGCTATTGTCGCGTGTCTTATCGGAGCTTGTCTTGGTGTATCTAAGGATGTGGTTGGTTACATTTTCACCACAGAGAAGTAAGTACAGATTTTAAAACCTTTTGTGTTTTCTCACCACAGAAACAGTAACTAACAGGCAACCCCTCACACAGAGAGCTCATAAAATAATTCAAAATTCATTATGTATTAACTTAAGAGGACACTGACTCTTGACAGCAAAGTAGGTCTGGACTTGTGGCTTTTTGCACTGTCACTACCAGAGACATGGTCATTGTAGTTATTCAATCTAAGCAACAAACATATTTCAATCACCTTTGCACTTACCTGTCTTTGTTAGAATTTCATTTTCATATCCGTGTGTGCATTTTGCTTTTAGAGACATTATTCAAAGGGTGGCTGATGTCATGAAGATGTACAGTTTCATCCATGTCGCAGAGGCCTTTGCGGTGAGAAACTCCATCACACACATCACTTTATCTCCTGGCTGAGCAAAAAAAAAATCAAACTCTGCTGGCACAGATTTAACATTTCTCTTTTTTTTATCACCACAGGGTGTGACTGGAGGTATTGTCAGGGGGGCAGGGAAGCAAAAGATTGGTGCTTTGTGCAACTTGGTGGGTTACTACTTCATTGGGTTCCCCATTGGAGTGTCTTTGATGTTTCCTGTCAAAATGGGCATTGTAGGTGAGGATGGATTAAATATTTATGCAGTAAGTGAGAGTCTTATCATATTTCTACTCAAACTAATAAACCGTCCCTCTTTTTCTCTTGCAGGGCTGTGGACAGGGTTTTTAATTTGTGCTGTGGTACTGTCCATATTTTTTTTAGTTTTCCTGTGTAAACTAAACTGGAGGAAAGCCACTAAAGAGGTGAGTGACTCCACTGGTCATATCATGTGATGCTAATATTCAGAGGTGTGGACTCAAGTTACATGACCTAGACTCGGGTGACACTAAAGTCACAAATTCAATGACTTTCGACTCAGCTTTACAAAATCAAAAAAGGCTTGCAACTCAGCTTGGACTTTAAGGCCAATGACTCATGACTTTGCTTGGACTTGAGCCTTTTGACTTGAGAATACTTGATACCTTCCCCCGAACCCAAAGATACTAACTACGCTAAGATTACGCTATTCACTCCCAGCAAGTTGTCACTGTAGCCCTGTTTCCACCAAACACTTTCAGTATGGTACCTTTGGAACCAAAAGTAACCCTTCAGACATGGTACCTAGACCCTAGTGTTTCCACCTCAAACAAGTCTCTTAAATGTGGGCGGGGTTGTTGTCACTCACTGTATTACCTCATTACCGGTGACACAGAGGGAAGTCTGTGCCTTGTTTATCATCCACAGAACGAGACTGCATGCTGACATTTTCAGAACAAAATAGAACAGGCTGCAGTGAGAGTCTCTCTCCATGGGATATTTAAAAATAGCGAGTTTATGCATTTAGTCCTTCTCAGACAAGCTCAGGGGTTTAGTGTTGCCGTAACCCACAGGAACAAGTAAAGATTAGGATATATGCATTTCACATAATACAGAAAAATGTGATTTAGTTGTTGTTTTAAATATTTCTGTGTAGGCGCTGGTAAGAGCTGGAGTCCACGTCACAGAGACAAACAAGATCTTCGTGATAGAAAACAAGGGTAACCACAAACTGTTCCTGCATTTTACATACAGCTACCTATGAATCATCTATCATCTTCTTTCTGGGAACTGTTGCACAGCTAACCATATTATTAAACTCTTTCCCTCACAGCACTGGACACCGGCGAGAAACAGGCCCCCATAAAGACCAGTCGATCCAGTTCTTGCACTCCTGCAGAGGGGAAGCTGGAGGCGCTCGGTGCAGGTCAGCAGACCTCAGATGACATGGCTCTGTCAGTCAGGCAGCTGGTGGTGCGACGTGGCCTCGCTGTGCTGCTCATGTTCATCATCCTCGCTGCTGGAGTCTTCATCAGTGAGCTGCTCATCAGACTGCTCGAATTAGACAAGTGACCATTATCAGACCTTGTTTGTGCAGCATGAAACAAAGCTCTGTGAGTCTGCCTTCGAGAGTACAGATGCATCTTCATGTTAAGCAGTAAAGTTAGAAAATAAGAGAGTCTAGGCAGCTTCCATCTCACCATCTAAAGCAATTTGTAATGATAAATTTCCTTTTCATACTTGCACTTTTACAAAATTCCAGACCATTTATTTTGCACTAATGATGTGAAAATACTGTAGCTGCATTGCAATGATACATGTTACACAAGTAAAATGTTCTTTAATTGCATTGAATAAGTTATTGCTCCATTTAAAAAGTTTGAAAAGTTATGAGTTTATTTCCTCATTACGTCATATTGAAGGGTTTGTCTTTATAGTTTCATATATTTTCCAAGAGCAGTTACAGCAATAGTGTTTATGTCACTTAGCTCTTCCTTGCTCTAGTCTTATTAATAGTTCAAACCTACTCCATTTTGCAGTTCTTATGTCAGTCATTTTTTAGAAAATCTAAGAAACACGACTTAAATGAAGCATCTGATGAAGAGGTGAGCAGAAAAAAAATGTATACGTGTCTCCTTTATATAGAAACATGCTGTGTAAGATTGGCTCCAATCAAGGCACTGACGAAATATATGTTCTCATTATGAAATATATAGTCTGAATTGATGCCACAATTAGAAAGAGCATGATTAAATGCTATATTTAGGCTACAGCGCATCTGTGGATGTGTGCTTTCATCATCAAAGACAGAAAAGCTGCTCTCTTTTTCTTTGGTTTATTTTTCTTTCCTTTGATCTGTGTTGCCAAATTTGATGATAATGAAAGGTCTGTACTCTCACACTGCAACGTGCTGGCTGGATGAAGACATGTCAAACTGAGCAAATCAACCACCTGTGCACTCTGTGCAGGAGCAGATAACTAGCTAGCTCAGGCTTCACAGTTATAGCCTGCTCACAAATAAAGAATTCACCCTGGTAACAGCAAACAACTAACCACGTGGGATCTTCAGAAATACATAAAGTACACATGGTGTTTCTCTACAGACCCATCAAAAGCAATGGTTAGACATTTTGTGAAATGTGCTTGTTCTAATTGTATGAGAAGATTGATATTACTGTCTGTGAAATACAAGGCTACAGCCTGAAGCCAGTTACCTTAGCTTAGCACAAAGAGTGGAAACAGGGAAACAGCCTGGCTCTGTCCATAGGTAAAAAAAATTCACCGACCAGCCCCTCAAGAGCTCATCATAATGTGTAATTTGATTCGTCCATACAGGTAAAGCAGCCAGTTGCTCACTGTAGCCTCGTATTTACTGACTAGAGAATGGAATTTGATCTTCTCATCTAACTCTACAGAACGCATATTTCCCAAAATGGCAATACTGTCTAGGGCTGTTTGATATGAAACCATGTCAGCGTTGGTTAGCAGATGACGGACGGCAGCAAATTAGAGTAAGCATGGTGCACCAGCTCTGTAACTTTTTGCAAGTAACACTTGGATCAAAATAATCTGGCCAAAATACATTTAATCTCTGTCACACTGTATTTCCTGTGGCCTAAAACATACATTTTTGGTAAATACTCTTAAAGTAAATTCACATATTCCTTGAATTCCAACTCTTACTTACAGAGGTATATATCAACTGAAATTGTTTAGTCCAGTTTTAGTTGTATTTTTCCAGAGTCCCAAAAAAGTAACAGCAATAATTTTTTTTTTTTTGCGTCCCCTCAAAATACATTTTGTGTTGTGTGTCTTGTAGTACTTTTCTTATCCAAATGTTTATTTCCGCTTAGCTGTTCACCAGGGCAACACCCAAGTTAGGATCAGCACATTGCATTTTACTTTGAACTGGGCATTACATATGCTGATGTAGTAGCCTATTACCAAAGCTGTTTCCGGAACATTGTCTGGTACTACAGCACTACATATTAACAGTGGTTAATACCAAAACGGATTCATTTAGATTGTATGCTTTTGGTGGGCTATTATAAATTACAGATACAGCAATAATAAGATGGCTCCCTCAGGTGCACACTGTGAAACACAGAAACATGCATTCTTTGGGGACAAAAATCACAGAATTAAGTTTATATGCAGCGCACAAACTGATACTGCTGGCATGAGAGACAATCAGTAACTAAACTACCTGTAACTACCTGTAGGCCTATATATATAAAATCATTTTCTAAAGATTTCATATTATAACGAGAGTCTTTGGTCAACTGCTGGCATTTTAACTTTATCCACTGCAGAGAAACAATTGGAAGGGAGTACAAAAATACTGTGAGGTAACATAAAACACATTGCGAGGGATCTTAGCTCATTCTCATTTCCAGGGCGTCAAAAATGGCAGTTTGGTCAGAGGCTGTCAGCACCTGATTCCAGTGCACAAGGCTGGGATGCCTTATCCATCGGATTGGTCAAACATACACAGGAATTTCATCCAGAAGACTGCTGTTCGTTTCCTGTGCGAAACATTGATTTGACGCTATAGTGGTACCTAGAACGTCATAGTTTGAAGCCCAGGACTGCTGACTAAGCTGCCGTATTTGACAAATTGAGAGTGAGAATGTGTTGCAATATTGTCAGGTAATGCAAAAATACTACAAGGAGGGGGGGCTCGGTAGTATGTAGGCACAACCAGGCTAACCACTTTATATTAGGTGATAACTTCAAAAGAGCTTTCACCTTACAGGTAAGTCTGCACTCTGGCCTATATTAAGGCAGCACACCCACAAGCATCTGCACTCTCCAAACTGACATCAGCATCAGCTTGCAACAGACTGATGTTTGCAACAGTCCCATAAAGAAAAGGAAAAAAAAGTGCATATTAATTTATCGTTATTCAACATGTAAATCAGGCTTGATTCACACATGGTTACGTTGTCGTCTGAGCTTCAGTCTTGCTCATCAGTGCAGACATTGTCACAGGCTCCTCACAGAGCCTGTAATCTTGGCCCGCTCACCTCCAGAGACTGCAATCAGTAACATGCTGTGGCATCATTAACAAGTGACTGTGTAAAGATCTGCTGTCAGTAACTTGTGATGCAGTGGTTTAACGGATCTCATATTAACTTCATGGTTGTGTCACCATGCAGCACAATAACGTACCTGGAAGTCAGCTGAATTATGGCTGCAGTTGTTTTGCTTATTATTTCAGTTAAACAGTCCAGAACTACTGGCCACTGGATTTGCCTTTTTTAGGTATTTCTCCTTTTGTAGCAACTTTGTGTCCAGTTTCTATTACTACATAATGACCACTTAAATAGTTTATGTTATGTGACAGAAATCAATGATTGCCTCTTCTCCCAAAGGAAAAAAACAATCTATCTGCAGCACTTTGATCACATTAAGTGTCATATTGAAGGGCAATCTGTTTCCATAAACAACAGCAGCTAAGTCATTGTTTTATCATGAGTCAGTTATTAAATGAGGCTGGGTACAATCACAATAAATGGCTAAACCTTACCTGAGTATTTAGAGTTCCTAAACCTTAACTAAAGTGACAATAGCTAACATGAGCAGCCTCTCTTTCCCAGCTCATAAAACAACATCTTCTTTTACATATCTGAATGTCATTTCACAAAATGCCTACACTTAAAGGAGCTATATGTAAGAAATATAAAGCAAATAGTCATAAAATCCTCCTAATATGTCAGAGAGACTAAGGAATAATGTTCATATAACATACTGATCTCACCGACAACAACAGTACAGCCAGAATATTCGCATTTAAAAAATTTTTTACGTACCACAAATAATGTTTATGTTTTGAATTTGTGTTTTGGCCTGTTGCGCCACCCACCGCCATCTACCAGTCACGCAGTCAGTAGTGTCTCAGCATCAGTTAAAGTTATGACTGAGCTACAGCAGCACGGCAAGCAGCATTAGCAGTGTCTTGGTAAATAGCATTAGCAGCCGGCTCCTCCGCTGTATCCCGGCAGCAGCGTTAGCAGCAGAGAAGCCGGACTTGCTCGAACGGTCCGGTGGAAAACCGAAGATCAAAGACGCGGCGACGCGGCCCTGCCATGGCAGCCACCCATGGGCAAACAAATCAGTCTCCAGCGCGCCGCTGTCCAGCAACCTCGAATCTGTAGGGGAGGGGGGGCGGACACGACTCACGGCAGTATTTTGAATTTGAGTGCAGTAACTGTTTTGGCCACATTCTTACATACAGCGCCTTTAACGTCTAAAAAAATCAAAGTATATGTAAGTATATTATAATTGCTGTATCGCAATGTAGTATGAAATCTGTGGACTGCACAATGGCGCTTACATTTAGATATCTGTCATTCTCAGTTACGTTTATTTGAAGGAGAATGAGGAAATTGAAATATAAGTTTGGCACGTCTTCTGTTTGTGCAGTTTTATTCACACAATGTTTGTCTCATAAAAGCATAATTTTTTTTCAATAAGACCAAGTGAAAGTTGTTTACTGAGGCAGCTACATGCTAGCAGGAACAAGAGTAGCATTCTCTGGACATTGGATACTATAATGTCAATAGCAGGACCTCAAAAATCAACGTGTCCATGTACAACGGTTCGTATGATATCCAAGAATTAGCACCCCACCAATGGCGTCTTCACAGTATGTACTTAATGTAAATGTATGAAGGTTAGCTTTAGTGAAAGAAACATGGTGACGAAGTACCTTAAAACAACTCAAAGTTCACTTGGTGTCACACGGGACACAGGCACAAGTGTCCTGTGTTTGTTTGACCCACTCACCACGCCAACCTGCCTTGTCATGCGCACTTTTGGTCTTTATACTACTAAGTTCTTTATTTCCATCCGCCAAAGCGCTGGTCACGTGGTCACAGCCTTTCCAATTGCTTGTGTTAAATACGAATTATTGGCTCATGATTATGCCGTTTATATACAAATTCTGGTGCATTACTTTTCGTAGGTATAGATACAAACAGTGCATGAGAACAGTCTGCATTAATTGGTGCTTTAATTTCTGATCCTGGCAACATAGTTTGAATTTCATCCCTTCAACTGCATATTTAAAAGAACCTGAAAAAGAGTTCAGTCTGTTTCTGCAGCTCAGATCACAGACTCTAAAACATTCAATGGGGAAATTATATATTTTGGCTTCCCTGTAGTTAATTTCATTGTTATACATTTTAAAAAGTGTTTTTATTGATTAGTGTCCTATCACATGGCAGTACACTATATTATTGGCCACAGATTTACAGTAAAAAATTAACTAACTTATTATTCATCAGTCACCTCTGTCCTGGAGAATCCCAGGGCTGAGTGACAGTGATCCAGGAAGACATTGCAGGAATGTATAGCCAGCCCAGTCTCGTAGAAATAGGTGAGATGTACATGCACAAAGTCCTCATGCACAAAGTCTTAATGGATTACTTGGTGGTGGGCATGAAATGTGTTAAAATTATGTACCGGCAACACAAGAACAAAAATATATTTTTTTATTTCTGTTTATGTTCATGTCAGAACAAACCAATGAAAAAGATTGTGCAGTATGTGTGTAATTTTTTGACATCTTAATCACTGTTATCAAGCCACAGCATTTTTTTTTTTTTTTTTTTTGAAAGCCAGTTTTCAAAAAGGGACCCCTGCAGGACTCTTATGGATGGGTCAAACAAACATAGACTTTTAACCACAACACTGCTGTTTGTGTCCCGTGTGAAACCAAAGGTCAGTTATTTTAACCGAACCCACAATCTTTTTTTAAACCTAACCAACCGTTTTCTTTTGTTCACTACACCTAACCAAGTGTTTTTCTTTCCCTAAACCTAACCAAACTGCGACTGTTACACGACAAAACTGCAGCCGCTCATAATAAACTTTGCATTGTCATTGTTTTCTTGTTGCCAACACGTAATTTTAACCCATTTTGTGCCCACCACCACATAAGAAATTGTTGAGGTTGTGCTCATGTATTTCTTCAAGACTGTGTTGGTGTAGCCTGCTCATATTTACATGAAAACATGTAAATTTCACATCACATATCTATACTCAATCTTACACTTACAGCTTAAAAACAAGATAATGATTTGAGGTGAGTAAAAGAAGATATATGTCACAGTACATGTAAATCAAGACAAGAATGAGTGTAAAAATCAAAAGCTATGTGTGGAGGAACCACGCGGTCTCTTAGTGAGGGGTTTATAATGTGTCTTGTAGTCCCAGCTGAGCATCTCAGGCTGAGCAGGTTAAAACACGATCTTTGTTACAAGACCTTTGTTCATCCTGCCAGTCTCATTTGATATTGCTCCCAGCTCTCTGTGGATTTGCTCAGCAGTGCGGCACTGAGACATATTGTTCTCTACACAAAGCAAATCTAGTAGCCCACGTCAGGCTGTAGTTTTACAAAATAACAAACCAGGTCGATGAATAAACTATGAATTTGATATTCTCTCTCTCTGAGATGTAAATATCAGTTTGTGAGAACTGTGTTCAGCCACTAGATGCGTACATTCAGAGGTCAAAGACAGCTCAGAGATTTTGGGTCAGGTACAGCGGAGCCAGTGGTGTAGGAGTGGAGTCATTAGCCCAGTTCAGGGTAAAGTTGGACCAGCTGTGGGCGGACAGCTCAGGTGCAGGATATGCAACATGGAAAGCGACACCTATGGCCAAAATGACCACTAAAACCATGAAGGTGAGTCCCCGCCGCAAGATCAGCTGAGTGACTGAAAGCGGCACTTGAGTTTTGGCGTTTGATGTCTTTCTGCTCTGCTCAGCATCCCCCTCAGCTCCTCCTGTATTTGTGTTGTTGGCCACAGCCTCAAGGCCTGCTTTCAGGTCCTGATCCTGGGTGATGACTGGACTGTAGCCTTCGGCGTTAGGGGCTGCTTCACTGTCCAACTGAGCCTTCAGGGTGCAAAGATTCTGCTGTTAATCAACATGTGAGTAGCTTGAGTATTGAGTTAGCTTGAGTAGACATGAAAACAATGTGCTTAACTGCACAAGACATACTGTACACATGCACTTACTGTATTCGGGCCATCGGAGATGTCAGACACCATTGCTTCATTCAGCTCTGTCTGCGCAGGACACATTGGTATCGACATGAATTTTCTTCCAGCCCGCACTTGAGCCTGAAAATAAATCACAGTGAATTTTCACTGACAAGTTTACCCACAATTCAAAAGCAAATTTAATACACCTAACCTCCACTTTTCTTTGCAAAAGAATTCTATCAAATGTATTAATTTGAGGCATGTTAGAGTGTGTATGCAATATTCTAATAGCTAATTTTTTGTGAATGAGTTTAGAGAGATACACAGAGCTACACAGGAGAAATAAAGATTTAAAATGCTGCCAAAATTAAATTGGTTTGAGGGACACGCTGCAGGGATGCCAGCATTTTCTGACAAGACTGCTTCTTGATTCATACAACAACAAAAAAAATTCCCTAACATGAAGTTTCATTTGATAATCCCAATTGTGTTCCTACCCTCAGTCCTTTTTGGAAAGGTTTAAAAATCATTCATGGTTTAAAGAGAGATAAGAGCATCCTACCTTGTGTGTGACTTTCTTCCAGTTTAGTCTGAAGATTAGATAGATGTAGAAACCAGTCTCCAAGACAATACATATAAAGAGGCCCAGCCAGAAGCCTAACCAGAGGGAGACAAAAACACACACATTAAAGACGGATCTACAATGTATTCGCTTGAGACACACTCATAAGAAAATTTGTTAACAGAAAAAATAAATGATATACTTAATATTTATGACAGAGAGACTTATTTAAGACACAGCCATGCTGGAGGCTGTTGGGCAGTTAAAAATATGACCTGATGATGGTGCTAGATGGAAAGTCATGGGATCAAGTTATTATAATTCATCCTGAGGGGAACATGAGTGTGTGTACCACATTTCGTGGCATGAACAGTGACATCCCTGGAGATATGACATGCGTGCATGGCGGTAAAGAGCAGAAGAGTTGCTAGAGGCATTATCTACTCAGGTACACTGAACTCCAAGCATGTTGCATATCTGCATATGAAATTAGAAGCAGCCCTATATCATTATTACGCTCTGAGCTACTCTGAAGAAAATGAATTTCAGAAATCCACCCTGGAAAAGGGTCAGGTCAAGCTTATTTCCAAAGAGTTACACTATCAAGTTTCATGTCACCAAGTTCTTCATGGGTCACCAAAATAAAGGTAGATAGAAGCAAGACGATACACACCAAGTTTTGATGCACATTGGGGGAATGTGTGTGTGTTTGTGTGTGTGTGTGTGTGTGTGTGTGTGTGTGTGTGTGTGTGTGTGTGTGTGTGTGTGTGTGTGTGTGTTTCATTTATCATTGCATGCACACTTTGAGTGGACAGCAAAGCGCTCCACTCTGGCAGGGGGTAAATGGCAGGCTGTAGGGAGAGAAATTAAGGAATGTCTGCTGCAGCAGGACCCAGTGGGTTCATGGGTTTAACTAATGAACCTGGATTTAAATATAGACACACTTCTTCAAGTCCATCTTCTGCTGGCATACTTAAAGGGATACCTCAGATTTAGATCAGAATTTGTATATTTTTTCTGTAGTGGGGTTGCATGATGAGGTACCTATCCATTGTCAGTGTATTACCTACTATACAGTAGATGACAGTCAGCATGCCCCCAGTTTGGAGAGGCAGGCAGGCGTACCACTAGCCTGGGGAAACCATCCTGATCTTGCAAGCTCATATTCGATTTCGCTCCACAGATCAGTCTGGCCATGCAATCATTAAGGTGAATTCACAACTGTTCATTACTTTGGGGCGGGCACGTCATCAGAATAGGAGGGACAAGGAGTGGAGTGAATGCATTTCGTAAACAACCTACATGGCTACTGATTTTGAAACTGCGATGGTACAGTAAATGAACTGGAATGTAGAATGTACTTTTTTTCTTTTTTTTAAGATATTTTTGGGGGCATTTTTGTGCCTTTAATTGATAGGACAGGTGAGCGTGAAGGGGGGAGAGAGAGAGGGAGTGACATGCAGCAAAGGGCCACAAGCTGGAACCTGGAACCCAGGCCGCTGCAGCGACAGCCTTGTACATGGGGCGCCTGCTCTACCACTAAGCCACCGACACCCCTAGGATGTACATTTTCTTTAAAAGCAGAACAAACGGCTGCACTGAAAGCTTTTATTGAAAAAAAGGATGTGTTTCCCATCCTTCCTACGGGGTTTGGTAAAAGTTTAATTGACCAACTGGCTCAGTTGATTGGGAAAAAGATGGGGCTCAGTGAAAACCCAGTGGCTATTGTTGTTTCTCCGCTAGTTGCTCTCATGGAGGAGCAGGTCAGGGAGGCGACCAAGCTGGGAATCACAGCCATGCAACTCGGAGTCCACGGTGAGGAGGAAATCCGCAAAGCCAGCAACACTCTTTCCCAGACATCATCACAGCTCATCTCCGCTGCACTTGCTTGCTGGTCTGTTTACAGTGGAGTTGTGCTAGCCTACGTCACACTTTTCGTTTACTCTGATTGTTTTTCCGTCTTTCCAATTGCGTGAAGGGGCACTTTGAGTGACAGCCGTTAATACTGCCCCTCAGGAATAGAGGAAATGTACACTCTGTGTCCAGACCCATTCACGATTTGTGAATTGGGTCTGGCAACGCCAGGCTAGGGTACCACTACAGGAGCTAAACAATGTACTGCTGTGGAAGGGGACGGCAGCAAAATGAATATTTTAGCCACCTAAAAAAAATCATACAATATCAGTTAGTTTGAATTGTTGTGTGACTTTAGTGAATCCGAACTAACCCTTTAAGGGTACTTTCACACCTGCCCTGTTTGGTTTGGTTCAGTCAAACTCAGGTTCATTTGCCCCCTAAATGTGGTTGGTTTGGGCAGATGTGAACACGGCAATCGTGCTCCGGTGCGCACCAAAACAACCAGAACAAGACTTTCTTGAAGAGGTGGTCTCGGTTTGGTTGCAAACGAACTCTGCTGCAGTTTTTTTATGGTGAGGACATGTTCCCACCTCAATCTGAACCAACTGTAGTCACATCACACATTGTTTGGGTTAAACAAACATGAGCATGTTACAGAACACAAAACGCATTTTATCTGGCCTGCTTGTAAATGCTGCCGTGAGAACACAAACCAACTCTAGGCAATTATGCAACTTATTAACAAAAGTAGTTCCTAATTTGGGCCAAAGCAAGCAAACTCTAGGTCTGAAAGCACCCTAAAACACTAAAGTCACACAATTACTCTAACTAACCAACTGATCGAGGCAGCAGTAGACCAGCAGCCCCCGAGTTAAGCGAGCAAAAATTATGCCCCCTTTCCACTGGACAAAAAAAACAACAACTAACGCCCACTAACATCTGGCTCTTTGTATTTAATGGGAAAGGTTACAATCCGCCGTCACTCTCGGGTCAAATAAGAGTAGTCATGGGTATTTATCAGCTCCAGCTGCGATTGCCTCCGATCAGTAGTGATTAAAATATCACACCCAGGTGGATGTATTTATTTTAGCCCATTTGGCAGTGCGATGCAATGACAGGCCGCAACAAAACAGCATCCATCTCCACCCAGGCACGCTCAAACAGCCTTCCAAATTAGTCGAGTTTGAGAGAGAGACTGTAAACCTAACCTGTTTTCTGGCCCATCCATGACGTAGAATGTGACACACCAGAAAAAAAGAAAACACACACATACAGAAAGGCGTACTGGCCTACTGCAGAGACGTGTACGCTGCTCTGGTCTACTGGCAATGGGAAAGAGTTTATCACCTATTTTTAGGAGGTTGTCCCGTGTTTAAAAATCCCACATACACATGCTAATTTTAGTAGACAAAGGGTGTTACTGTTTTTGTCAAAAGAGTTTGGCTTTGAAGAGAGCAAAGTTTCACTTTCAGTTCAGATCCCTGTCACACAGGGCTGCTTGACAGCAAATCTAGTGTACACTTAAACTGATACAGATTTTTTAGGTGGCTAAAATACATTTTGCTGCTGCCCCTGTCCACAGCGGTACATTGCTTAACCTCCGTGGCGGTACTCCAGCCTGACTGATGGGGGCACGCTTACTGTCATCTTCTGTCGGTAATACACTTTGAAAAATCTTAACTATCCCTTTAAGATGTGCCGCTTCTTAGACAATACAAGAAATATTTACAGTTCAAATCAAAGCCTTGGCCTGTGATGTCATATAAGGGTAATTGAGGCAACTGCCTACACTTGTGGACTAAAAGGTTTTTTTCATAATGATTCATTAAAATCCTTTCTATTTAAACTTTTGGGTTTGTGAGCAATGTCAGACCTAAAATTGGGATTCTCAGTCATAAAAAGGTTGTTCTATTGCATGAATAACTGGCACAGTGTATTTATTTCATTTTCATTCACGCCTGTTTGCAGAAACATACAGAAATAGAATGGGATGAAAACATTACCTAATACTCTGAGCTTGGCCAAAAACGTCAGCATTATTCCCACTGGCAGACCGATGAAGTAGTAACACACCAGGTTGGCCAAGGCGGCAATTTTCTGCATCCCACTTCCCACAAGAATCCCTGAGGAGACACACTGAAAACACACACATATTGAAACAAAGAAAGAAAAGGAAATATTGTTTCAACAAAACAAGCAGGCCGCTCTGTGTACTCTTCAATACAAGGGCTCGATGCAAAACAAGACAAGATAAATACCGTACCAGGAGTGCGTCAAAGAATTGTACAAATGTGTACAATGTGAGGTTCTCTGAGGTGAGCTGCACAATGTTTCTGCAGACAGTAGAAGAAGAAGGTCATCAAAAACAGAGTTGCCTTTACACGGTGCAGGAATGAACGTGTGCTGGTCTGAAACTCACTCATCAGTAGTAAATATGTAGCCAATGACGGACTTAGAGCTAGCGATGATGATACCCTGGAGCACAGCAAGCATTCCTATAGTGAAGAGATTACATAAGGTATAGTACCTGTTGTGTTCCACGATTGTGACGCATTATTTATCCAGATTCATGTGAAATCAAACACATTCTAAATTAAAGTTGCTTGTTTCTCAACAGATACACTGATTGCACCTACTTCAGAGGCGTCCAGTTACACTCTCTTACTAGAAATGAATACTCCTGCCAACCAGTCTCAATCAAGAATTCTCAGAGGGCACTGTTCAGATCATATGAATAATGTATGTTTGTGTAGGTGTCTTCATACCTGACAGAACCAGGACCACTTTGCAGGTGACAAGGGCCCTGGCGGTGTTCCCGGCCCCCAGAGCATTCCCAACACGCACACAGGCAGCTGCATGGATACCTAGAGGGAACTGCACAGACCCCATGTTACTTTTTGCTGTCAGTTACACCAATTGCACAGCTTCTGGAACAACACTCATTCACTTTCTTTCTAAGTTAGATGAAAAGATCAATATCACTGTCACGTCTGAGTGTGAAATATGGCGCTAGAGCCAGGAGGCAGTTAGCTTAGAAACAGGAGGAAACAGTTAGCATGCATCTCATTAATTAATTATCTTTTTGTTAAATCACAAACAGAAATGCAAAAACATCAGTTTGCACTATCAACCTCCCATACATGCCGTTCTCTCAGTTAACCCAGTAAATTTCCACTCACCCTGCCTCTCCACCACACCTACCTGCCAGCCTATCACCCGTCCACACATCTCCCACTCCTGCCACTCCACCACACCCACCTCATCAAGCCAACTCTGTTCACCTGTGCCTCATTACTTCCTGCCACTATAAATACTCAAGCATCACAGACTCTCGTTGCCAGATTGTTCTTTGTCATATCTGTGCAAGACTTTCCAGCGTGTGTTCCTGGACTGCTTTTTTTTTTTTTTGTTGTTGTTGTTGTTGTTGTTGTTGTTGTTGTTGTTGTTGCTGACCTTGCCTGCCTCTGATTCTCCTGCTTATGTCCTCAACTAAGGGCTCTGTTTCCACGTTCCTGGTTTCTGTTCGCTTGTTTCACGTGGCTGTGTGGAGTGACTGCAGTCAGCTCTCCCTTGTGAGTTTACCTGTTCTGCTGCTGGTGACTTCCTGTGCTGTGGCTGCACATCCTGCCACAGAATCTACTCACCGTCACCACTGGTTCCTCGACTACACACCAGTTCCAACCTACCTACAGCTGGCTACTCACAGGTGTATTGGCTTCCCTTGTGTGTTCACCTGGTATCGGACCCTCTGCTCATCTGACGTCGCCTTCTGTCTGCTACCTCGTGGTACTACTGCACACCTTTGAACTGTTTGCTGTTTGTGTGCACGCAGAGGATGCCAGTAACTCCCCAGCTCTCTGGTCTGGCATGATGTGCTTAAAGCATTGGACTGAACCTGTGTTCCAGTGGGCCCCGAACCAAGAAACTGACTTTCACTGTTGTTTACATGCCTGTTTAGTCTGTGATTGACAAGCAGTATATTTAAGTTAATTATGAACTGCCCTGCCTGTCTTCGTTGCTGCTGCTGGGTTCAGATCACATCAGTTACATTAGAAGAGTTGCGTGCTGTAATTTTTTTTCTTGAACAACCATTTATCTATCCGCTCAGCATTTATGTGCAGTGTCTGTAACTGCACCCGGTCACAGTTCGCCAAGAAACAATTGCTTTTAGCCTCAATGCTAAGCTAAGCTAATTGCCTCCTGGATTTAGAAAGTGGTATCAATCTTCTCAAGTGAATGAGCACATTCCCCAAAATGCTGAATTACTGTTAAATAATATGCACACAAATGTTCCAGTGAACACATTAGATGATGCATACCATATATGTAATGGCTCCTATTTCCAACAACATATGCTGGGCAGCAAGATCCACCTCTCCAAGTACACCTGATATGATAAAGGTCACATTTAGACATTTGAAAAGACTTTCCCATCATGCCAAAAAGTTACACCAAGAAACTAGAGTTAGTAAACTGCACACACATTAATCTGACGAAGGTAAAATAAATGAGGGAAAAGATGTGATGAGGGCAGATTGTTTACATGGCACACATATGGTACTTTAACTGTAGATTATTCTCATTTTCAATTAACTATTAAGTACTGGTGGACAAGTGTCCCTTTATCTGGACAAATAAGGTGATATGGTGGCACAGTTACTGCAAATACGGGAGACCCTGTGTTGTAGTCTTATCACTTCGAGCTAATAAGAAAACACTTTTTGTGCCTTGTGTACCTTGTTTTAGGTGGTTTGGTTATTCCAGAATTGGAGACTTATTTGTTGGGAAAAAGGATTTTTTTTTTTTAAATATTTCAGTTATCAGTGAAATACATTTCTAAATATTCTTAAACATCAATTTTAAAGTCACCGTTTAAGATTTTTTCATGTTATCGGAGAGTCTTGCTCTGATGGTATATAAGTATTTGTTCCTGGAAACATTTGACAAACAGAATTTTGTCCCTACATCTTTTGACACTTACACCTTTTCAGAGGATCTTTAAAGAAATTAGGAACAGAAGCAACACTGACCAGCAATGAAACCTCCAACCTCCCAGATCCACCATTCAAAGTAGACCATGAACAAACTGGGAACAGCCAGCTTCATAAAGGAGCCCCACTCCTGCAGACAGTCAATGGACCAGCCTGCACAAAATTCCACACAGACAGGTTATTCTTAGTGTGGCCCGTAGAGGACGACAGTTTTCTGAAAACTGGTTTAAAAACTGCTTACATGCATCATTTGTAGCAGAGATGCTGATTCTTAATTTAATTTCGTATTTGATATTTACATTTGTGTATGTGACTCACCTTCCCACGTCTGCTTATGGAGCCCTTTCCATCTGATGTAGCCAAACAACAGCAGGCAGATCGTTACATGAGAGAGGCTGTTAGCAATAGCCGATCCACTGCAAACACAAGACAGAGCATTGTTTTACATCAGAGGGAAGTGTACTGATGGTCCACATTAACGCCGACTCTCTCTCTGTTGGCAAAGATGGGGAAGGACTGCACACTGAGGGGTCAAAGGAGGTCAGCAACAAGACAGTTAAAGATCTGCTGAATACACTTGATTCACAGTACACTCAGTACACTGAGAGTTAGCCTTGAGGGACAGGCCTGACCTGACCACAGGGACCTGATTGGTTAACTGGACTGCCTGTTGAATCAAATGTTTGTCCAGCTGGACCAGGATCAACTCCTGTCAAAGCTCTCATTTTGTCCTGTACTGCCTCCCTCTCTAAAGAAAGTGCGGAAATAATAAACATCAGTGTACCACTGGCTCTGTTTAAACAAAAAACAAATTATTCCTTTTAGATTAAAATGAATAATGAGCTCTTTGACCTACTGTCCTCTTTTTTCCAAACTCCTGGCTACGCATCAGCTCCCAACCCACTCCTATTTGGACAACGGTTAAGTGATCAGGAAAGAGCTTCTCTGCTTTAAATGCTACAGAGGCTTAACTACATTTTATTGATCATGAAAATTGAGGCCTGATAACATATGTAGTAACACAAAGTCTGTCACTTACACAACTCCCAGCTCAAGGCTGAAGATTAAGACGTAGTTGGCCCCCAGGTTAAAAAGGTTTGCTGCTGCTGCTGTGTACATCTGCGGCAGAATGATCCCCTGACAGACAAAAACAGACATGCATTGCACAATCAGCTTCATGAATATTATGTACACAGGTTTGAGACAAACGACAAATTCAGGAAAAAGACAACTCAAGTGACAAGACTAATAGTCGTTTTCCATACACATTTGTTGGCTTGGCTTTACTCAGTTTGAGTCGGCACTAGGCGTGGGGCGATTCATCGATATAATAGACGTCATCGATATGAAAATATCTCAATTTGCAAGACGTGCATTGGTGTGTCACGATAAAGTAGGCTGCATCCAGTGAAAGCATGAATTTCTCCACAGAATGACCTGCAGCTGAAAACCTCACCTACAAAACAAAAATTACTTCTCATAGGAGTGCAACTGCGGCGCACACTTTTTCAAGACCAAACCAGACTACTGCCTGCTGGGGCAGTGACCTGCGGCATCAGACACTGATGAAAAAAGCCTCTCTTTAATGTTGGGGGGGGGCACGGCAGGACAAGAACAAATGTTACGGCGGCAAAAGTCCAAATAGGGTGGGCAGGAGGGGTGGTGGATGGGTCCAACAAACACAGACTTTGACCCCGGAGAGTGGTGTTGAAAGAGACTGTATGTAAACGGTAAATTTCCTGTGAAGACGAAACTGTATTTTGAAAGAAGACAATGCATGTAACAGGCATAAGTTGACACCGCATCCCAGAATGTCAACAACCAATGCATCCAGGGTACCTTTCATGTGGTAGGTCCATGGCCAAACGTCAATATGTGACGAGGTCAGAGTGAGAATGTGTTGTCAAGACGGCAGCAGAAAGCACCTGCACCCTGCTTGTTAGTGATTATCTTGCCATTTTAAGTTTTAAGTCAAGTATTTAAGAAAGAATGCTGATTCTCCAGTTCAGGGAAAGGATTGCTACTATGTACAGTGATTGAATTAATGTACATATATGTTACAGCAATGCTTTTGAATTTGAGGTCCATTGCTTTCTGATCAGGTATCTGACACAATGGGCCTTAACGGTTTCTTTGTTTGTGTTGTGTATAACGATGACAAAGCCAGTCTGATGTCAAACATGCGCCGGTCCATTTTCGGCGTGACTTGGCATGATTTTGTGTATTAAAACTGGTAATAAAAACGCAAATCAACTCGATATGACCGAAAGTTACAGCCATGCTGGCAGCTTGGTGCGTCAATGTTCACATACTGATGTTTAGCAGGTATAACGTTTACCATGTTTACTATTATAGTTTAGTGTGTTGGCCTATTAACATTTGCTAATCAGCACCAAGCACAAAGTACAGCTAAGGCCGATGGGAATGTCATTAAATTTGCAGGTATTTGGTCATAAACACAAGTACTGACAAATTTAAATTTTGACCTGATAGTGGCAGTACAAGAAAAATTAAGTGGATGCTACAGTTATTACAAGTCATCCTGAGGGGAGCAGGAATGTCTGAACCAAATTTCATGGCAATCCATCCAGCAGTTGTTGAGACATTTCACTCAAAACCACAAATGTGAACCTTAATGTGTCACTAGAGGATAAGTCAAATGATCATCAAAGTCATTAGAGTGCAACGTCTGGTAACAATGCTTGTACAAAATTTGTGCCAATACATTTAACTGACTATGACTAAAAATAGTCATTTTGATGCATTTATTTGCAGTTATGTACTGATATTCTTCAGCATGACACTGTCTTTGATGGAAATACAATTTGTCAAAATGATCAAGACATGAGGTGATTCTTTGTCTTCCGTTACCACTGGAGTGCTACCATTTTCTTGATTTTTTGGGGGGGCAAACACATTGCAGTCCATTTTTTTAAGGCAGGCCACTGAATGAAATTCTTTGCAGGAGAAGCATACCTGTATGCTCTTAAAAACTTACTTGGTTTTGTAGGTAGGCAACTTGCAGATGGTGCAGGAACATGGCCTGGGGGGAGAAAATGATTTATTTATTTAATTTAGCTGTTAACACTACTGTATTTGTTGACCCAATGCTGTGGATAAAAACATTTAAATTGCGGAATATTCCAGTTACTTCAACAGACATAAACACTCTAACTGGATTATCTGAGTCAGATTAAGGAGGTAAGTGAGGTAAAGCACAACAAAATTGAACAGAGATTAATTGCTTTTCCTGCTTTTGAATTGCTGTGTCATGTATACACTTTAGTTTGAATGTAAATATGGAAAATGTTGGAATTGTCTTTTTTATGTGTCCATTTGTTTAGAAACACCTACTGTTTTTATGTCCAATACTGCAAAGATGCAACTAATCCTGTTTTTCCTTAATAACTTTATTTTATAAATTGGGAAGATCATGAAGTTTCCTGCTATTATTTTGTGGTTCTTATGACATTTCCTGTTGGCTACCTCACATCTTTCAAGCAGCATCAGAAAGGCACTTAAAGTCGGGTTATCTTTGAATTTGGGTCACTGTAAATATTCAAGCAAAACTCAGTCACATTACTCACATTGATCAGGTCAAGGTGTGCAAATAAACACACTGCACGGCTTGAGATGAGGCCAGAGACTACTATCTTTGAGTATTTACCTGACCAAAACTGGAACACAAAGGTAATCTTTTCCTAAGCTAAAAGACTCAATCAGCTGGCTCTCAGACAAAGACATCACCACAAATTTGTTTCCTTGCCTTGTTCTCTGATATGCTTCCTACTTTAGGGAACTGGTTGCACCTTAACTTAATTTGAATTGCTTGGTTTTTGTGCTAATACTGTAGCTCAGCTTACTGCAGTGTGCAATGTAGGATGTTACAACATGTAATGAATTAGGCAGTAAAACATTTTTTCAGACTGTGTTTCAGTTCAGTGCACTCACTGGGACAGCTGGTATAAATGCCATCATGTAGAGCTGGGCAATTCTGACAGAGAGGCAAACAGAGTAATATTAAATTAGTGGAGCAAACACACACAGACAGTAATGGACTTTCCAATTAGACATGTCCCTATTTTTGCAATGCAGTATCAAAACTATTATGTCACATTAGATTTCTGCTTTATTGCTTTAGTTCCTCATAATTAACTGATAATCTGGATTCTAACTATAATATACTACACATGGGTGCAAGAGAATATCCAGGTGTCTAAAGCTGCTCATACAAATACCTACATATATACAAAGCTAAACTTAAAGGAATACTTCAGCCACAAATTAAGTGTTTTAAACAGTAAAGTCTTAGTGAAAATGCTTGTGTGTGAGAGGAACTAAGCACACAACTGGATAAATGAAACTTGATTATAGTGCATGAGTATGCAAAATACCTCCATACACGCTAACGTGGAATAAAGTCAGTCACACTGCTGATAAGAATAACAACCATGGCACTAAAGATAAAGATATGGCTCTTGTATTTTTCCTTGAACTACCTAACTAACAGTGTGCCTACATCTGTATTTTGCACACACTGACACATACACTACAGTATATAAGGTATTAATAAAAGTGTGACTTTACCTCGCCACCTCATCGTCTTGCTGCAAGAGGAGCAGCAAGTTGTAAGAGTTGATGAGAAGGCCCCAGCAGGGCAGGCAGGCCAGCACCAGGATCAAAATGCTCCTTTGCAGAATGACTCCCACTCGTTTCAAGTTCTTACCGCCGAACGTCTGCAAATGAGACAGAGCTGAATCTGATTACATAGGCTCAAAATTTAGACTTTTTTGGAAATAACGCTATAACAATAAGGGAATTATAATAATGTCGATTGCTCACCTGAGAAATGAGTGTGTCACAAGCCAATGAGAGGCCATGGCCTGTTGATGTTGTTGTCACATTAATGGTCTGAGAGGTGGAGAATAAAAAACAAGAAAATCAGAGAGCAAAAACTGAAAGTTAGACTTGCTACTGTTCAAGTGTTTTTTATGCATTGTCCTTTTTGTTTATGTACATAACTCTGAGTAATATGTACATCGATGTCATCTCCATAGTCCCTGGAAACTATCTGGTAGAAAAGCCAGGTGCAGCAAGGTTGGAAAAGCCTGTGACTGAGCAACAGGTCTTTATAGAGCAGAGAAAGTCAATTTAAAAATGTGTGTAGACAAAATGCTTCCAAAGGAGAAAGCAGCAAAGCCTGCAGTGTGTCAAGCAAAGTAGGCTTATTGGACAGCCCATTCACCAGAAGAAAGCATGGGCATCTGCAAACCACAAATACATTACATTTGCACTTTTCATACATATTGTATCAATATCGCTAAAGTGACTAAGCAGATACACAGTACACAAGATGGCTGGATTGCTTCTCCTTTTAATTTAGTCTTCATTTGAAAAGTTACAAACAACGTGGTTCGCCCATGGCTTCATCGTTTGTCGAATTGTACTCGGCTGCAGCTGCACTGAATCCAATCAGCAGCAGGGTGATCGTGCACTGAGCAGACTCCATATATGGTTCTGTACACATGCCCACCACCTGAGAACACCCCTCTCTAAAGTGACGTTGTATATGAGCTGTACTTTATCATCTGTAGATGGAGAGGATGGCAAGATGCCTGCCAAGCTGCAGACCACTGTACGAGATCAACAATCGGTAAAACCAGTTGTTCTTTAGTGAGTCATTGCTGTGTTTCCAGCAGCTTTTTAATAACCAAACATGGTGGATTAGCAGCGACCTGTTGCTGTTTTTCCAGCTGCTTTTTAGGCACTGAAAGTGGTTGTTTTTTGCCAAGACATCCCTGCAATTCCTGCAAATAAACTTGCACAAAGAGCAGCTGTTTTATACAGCCATATCACTGCTTTACTTTACCCCCCAAACCAGGTCTTTTAACAGGATCTTTTTGTAATCATAACCAAGTGTTTTTTTGTGCTGAAACCTAACCACACGTTAACCACAGCTTTATTTAAACATAAAGTTTCAACACATATGCGATATAACATGCTACATAATATGCAAATGTAATGTATCCTTGGTTTGCAGGAACACATAATTCCAACATTTCTTTTGGCAACTGGTTAGTATTGGAAGAATTTGTCTATAGAGACAGTATCCAAGCAGGACGAAGTTTTAGGTTTGTGAAACCCTATTAGAATGACTCTAAGTGTAATCTGTGATGTCTTGCTATTTCCCTAAAATCTAACCAGCCTTTCAACTGGCTTATTGACATCAGTATCATTTTTTTGTGTGTGATCTCACAAGTGGACATGGATACTCTGCACTGGGACATTTAGGAAGAAGCCTTTTCCTGCAGTCTCTCAAAAATCAACATAAAAATCAAGATAGAGAGCTTTACTCTTGTGCCAAAGAAAAAAGGAGCTATGAGACTGATCCTGCCCACACAATGCCTGCAGGACAGTTCAGCTCAGAACAAAATGTTTATTGTCTGTGTGGTCTCAAGGTACAGAGCACTTTGTCTTTCACCCCTGAGATTCCATCTACATAAAAACAAAAATGTCTTTTTAGGATTTCATGGCTGACTCCAGAGAGTTGGCCATTTTTCACAAAGACCTACTGTTTGTCCACTGAATATAATTTTCGGCTGTAATATGAAAGAGTTGATACATCCAGTCCCACTGAGAATCAACAACCCAGCCCGGCCAATTTCAGCTTTTGTTTGCAGGTCTGTATAGTTCAGTGCCAACTGTTGTCACGATTCTGATGAACCATGGGTACTCCCAACAAACAATGCCCTCACAAGACAACTTTTTCCAAATGGCAGACAGCCTAAGTAGACAACTGTGTGGTGAAAAGAGTTCGACATTTAGCAAGCCAAAGAGAGCCAGATATTTTGGCAGACTAAGATGGCTGACCAAACTGAGGCCAATGTCTACGTGCATCGGTCGTGTGTGACTAAATTAGTTAAGTCTTGTTGCTCTACACTTGCAAACAAGTTAGCCAAGAATTTGGTCATGTGTTGACACCAAGCAAACCAATAGGTGGCTGCCATGACTTTGTAAAGGTCTGATACTGGGAGGAATACAAACAAATAAAGTTTGTGTCAGTGGAAGCCCACAAGGCAAGAGGTGTTAATTAATTGGTTACCAGAATATCTTGTGACTCATTTACCTTAAAGGGGACGCTATGCTCATTTTCAGGTTCATACTTTTAGTTTGGGTTTCTACTGGAACCTGTTCACATACTTTAATGTCCAAATACACTTTATTTTCCTTCTGAACACCTGTGTTCACCCTCTGTCTGAGATGCTCCATTTTAGCACCTATCTTTTTGAGCCCCCCCTCCCAAAACAGTTATTGCAGTCAGGGAATAACTGAAACAGAGTATAGTGTCACTCTCTACCCTGAAAAATCCAACACATTCTCATACATTCTCTCACTCATTAAATGCTGCTGCTGTGTCAGTGGACCTACACGTCAAAATATAATGCACTATGTACCCTCCTGCATCAATTTTGGATGTTCAGGGACAGTGTGTCAGTTGATGCTTTTCACATGCATTGTGCCCTTTGTAAATACATTTTAGTTTTCACAGGAAATGTACAGTTTTTGCTTATTATATGCATGCAGTCTTTTTTAAAATAAACTTACAACATTGGTAAAACATTTAATTTCTTAGGTTTATTTCATTAAGTTTAAGCAACAAAAGCATGTGGTTAGGTTTTGGGAAAAAACATCATGGTTTGGCTTGAAATAAGTACAGTTGTTATTAATGTCATATAACGTCATGTGATGTGTGTCATAGTATGCTACATATATTATAGCACACTACATTAGCCCCTTTTCCACCACAGAAACTTTTCTCATTTACCCGGCATTTCTACAAGCTTCACTTTGTTTGTGTTTTGATTAAGGATGGGTACCGAAACAGGGTACTAAATTAGCCCCGGAGCTAAATTATTAAAGACTGTAGTATCGATCAGCGTTAACGGTACCGGTTCTTTTGTGCCAGCACTGAACTCCTCCACATCCACACACACATCTACACAACATGGTAACCAGTGAACAGCTGAGTGGCTGCGGTGGAAATGAAGTGAAGATAACTCAAAAATGACTGGAGTTGACGGCAGCTACACTTGTTACTGTAAGTGCCATTAAACCTTAGCCAGTAAGGAGTCAATACTTTATCAATACATGTGTTCAGAAAGCATGAACAGGTAAACATGTAGACAGCGATATTCAATATGCTCCGTCCACCGTCTTTCATCCATCCACACTAACGTTATGTTTTACACTGCACACAAATTGTTACTAATAAGCTCAAATGACAGCTGTCTGTATGTAGACTAACTTAGTTTGACACTTATATTAAAATACTTTTAAAACTAGCTGCTGGCTGAGACAAACAGCCCCAACTCTCTCTACCAGAACTAATGTTACCATGTTACCAGCCAACAAGCTGGCGAAGCTAAATATAAGGCACACGCCGAATCATCTACATCATCATGCTAATCTGAATACATTTTCCGGAACTTTGAGGTGCGGTGGAAACACAAACCACACAGATTACCAGGAATTCTTTTACCCAGGTAAATAAATTTCTGGTAATAAAAGTTCCTGGAAATGTTGGTGGAAAAGGGGCTAATGTTACTGAAGTAACCCCATTGACTTTTGGCTCTATACAGGGTGAAAGTCCAGAGTTTGTTTGACCGATCCACCTCCCCTCCTGCTTTCCCTGTATGGATTTTCTTGCTCTTTATACTACAGTAGTTGCTGGTAGCATTACATACTGCTGCCGACCAGGACGCCGCCACATATGGTGCCCAGTGTCTGACAGTGAGATCACTGACAAAACGGCAGTATATAACGAGATTGGAGTGAGAACAGCCTGGAAAAATCACCTTTACAACCAGCAGGAATATGATCAGAAGTATTAAAATCGGCAGCCAGGATTACATGTTTCCCTGACGTTAGCATGTAGCTACATGTAGCAGTGTAGGCAACTAGTGTAAACACTTGCAGTCACTTTCCTAGAGGAGATGACCATATAAAGAAATCTATCACAAGCTGAAGTCAGCTTGTCTCTTAAGTAGAAAAATCATCGGAAACAGAGTATTCAGAACGGTCTGAAGCCTGAGGTTTTTGCTCACAGGGATAAGAAAAAGTGTAGTAGGTCCCCTTTTAGAATAACCACACCTCAGTCCAGCTGAACACCTGTGGGAGATTTTGGTATGACGTGTTAGACCAAACCAGCCTGGCCCTCGGAAGTGCCTCACACGCCTCAGATTTGTTTAGCGATTCAACTGTTTTTGTCAGTTGGACAAATAGTCGATAAATCAGAGCTTAGGATGACAGTGAAATCTTCCTGCACAGCAACAGAAAAATGGTGACAAGCGTTCCTGAGAGCAACACAACTGCACACCTTCTTGTAAGTTGACTTGGGGTAAACTAGGTTTCTGCCTCCCATCAGTCTATATACTGCATGTAGCTTAAAACTGGGGAGGCAACGTTACACCACTATGCTGGTTGTCTATTGACAGGTTTTTAAAAAATATTTTAATTGCATTGCATGCGTGATTCAGTAAATAATGTGTGTTGATTTTACATTGTTTTTCGTCTCTTTGGTGTTCGGCAGTCTGCACAGATTTGTGTCTAAATTCTGTCTGTTTGTGCAGGTGATTGCACAATGGCTCTTTACCATTTCAGCTCTGTTTTCTTTGTGTGTACCCCATATGACATGGCAGGTGCTGACCTAAATTTGCTTGCTTTTCTGTTCCCTTTTGAAATATGATATCAGAGTATAGCAGATTGGTGTTTAAAGGTACAATGGGAATCATCATACACAAAGATTTCCAATACTCCAAGGAGAAGGTAGAAGTAGTACAGCAGAAGGAGGAGCAGCAGAAGTTGTACAGTAAGTAGAACAAGTAGTGGTAGTAGATGAACTACTTTGCTTGCAGCAGGTGAAATCAATTAGTCCGCAAAGGAGTAAAAATATTACCGCTGCGGCCAGTGCGTATCCAGCCAGTTCTGCATTGCCAATGTGACCACAGAATATGGTGCTAACAAACGGCATGAAGAAATACAGAACCCGAGACAGCAGCTGTAGAAACAAACAGAAAGACTTTGACTCATTTCCACACAGCCCATCATTGATCAGGTAAAACTAGTGCAGCAAACGATTGCTGTTAACTGAGCTCACAGTACATACAGTAGACACCATTTTATTTCATTTGCATACTGTGCATATAAATTTCAGAGCTTGTAATTGATTGCACTTAGATTGTACTCTGTAAGAGTGCACATTAAACCGTTTCCATGCAACTAATACACACAGGAACCGAATGTTTAACAGTCATGGCACTTTGTGAATAACATACCAATCCCCCCCCCACCAACACTTCAACTTTCCCCTACTCACCAGTGGGCCTGTGAGCCGTAAGATGTGATAGAGTTCTTCTCTGTAGGCTAGTGGTAGCCAACGTCCCACACACGCACACTGAAACAGTTTGGAGTTGATCACCGCCGCCGGTACCTCGTCTCCCTCAGCCCCTGCCGTCTCGGCAACAGAAACCCCAGCAACAGGCCCTGCACCCGGCACAGGGTGTGCAGGTCCCGGGGAACCCATATTCTCCATTCTGTCACAGAAAAAGAAGTGAGAGGGGAGAAAAGCTAAAGGGACAAGTGAGGGAGGGAGGGAGTGGGGAAAGAGAGAGCAAGGGTAAGAGGGGCAGTCACTCTATCAGGGTTTAGAAATACAACCCATGCACTTCTTCAGAGTTATTGATTGAATAATATGGGTTAAGAGGAGGAGGCAGATGAGAGAATGAATAAAGGAAAAGAAAACGAGGGGAGTGACAGAGGGAGTGGAAAAGAACAAGTCTTTATTTGTGAATACAAGGGTCAGTGCAGAGCTGATGAATGCCTCTTGGTTGAGGGAGGGAATACTGTGTGTCTGAGTATTTGTAGTGTTTCATTAACATGTTTTGGTGTGAATGTGTGTGTGTGTGTGTGTGTGTGTGTGTGTATGTGTGTGTGTGTATGTGTGTGTGTGTATGTCTGTGTGTGTGTGTGTGTGTGTGTGTGTGTGTGTGTGTGTGTGTGGTCTTACCGGGCTCAGTAGTAATCTGATGAAGAATGCCTGTTTGCACGTTGTACACAAAGAGCTCTGATGGCATAAACTCAGCAGGCTTTAATTAATTGCTCACGGGGCAACCATGCTATTTATGTTTGTGTGTGTGTGGTGTGTGTGTATCGGTGATCTTATCTGTCTCTGGTTGTACTTTGACCACTGACTTTGTCCCTTGGGTCGGCCTACTTGTCACATAAACAAACATAGGCACATGTGCACACAGGTCCGCGTTCATCATCCTGACGGAGCTCTGTAACTTTAACATTCATTCACCAGCACCTACAGGTATCTTCAACCGATATGTTAATAACTGACTGTGACTGAGCAACGGTATGGGTTCAGTCACAGATGTTTATCTTTAGCTTCTCAGACACAGTTTGAGGAGGTTCACAGTTGATATGTATCATTATGACCAAAGGAGGTCACAAGCACAGCTATCAGCTTACGCATTGAAGAGGTTCCAGGTGTGTGAGAGTGTGTGTTTGTAAGGTGAGAAACAAGAGATACCTGCATGTGTCTATGCAGTATATAGGTTACTAGTGAGTCAGTTGCGCAACATCACATAAAGAGCACACTCTTTTTCCACAGCTATGCATATTGCTAACCTTTGAGCAGACCCTATATACATGGGGTTTTCTTTAAAAAAGAAGGTGTCACAAACTGAATATCATGTGCCGATTATAAAAAGTCCAGAGCTTTTAATGCATTGAGATTCACTTTATCAAATGCAAATACAGGAGCAAAGAAGTTGGACGTTTGAGGGAGGCATGACTAATACAACTGGCACTTTCTATGCTTAGTCAAAATCACATAAGTTTTTTTTTTTTTTGGAGAGCATGTATAAGAAGCTGTCAGACTGAAAAGGGGGGTTAGCAGATACATGCCTACCATTTAAGAGGCTTAAAATGTTTGCTGGGGGTCGAGACAGGACAGAGGGAAATCAGGATATGATGTAAAAGTAGTATCAGCAACTCAGTCAGCCTGGGACATGGAAGGTTCAGGTCCAGGAATGGCTGCCACACCTTGTAGTATTTCTTAATAGCGCCCTGACTGCGATATTCTCAGCTCTTCTAGCTGTAGGTGTGCCATCACCTCTCTGACCCAATGGGCATGTGAGGGTGGAGCCCTGTCCTGGGCCATAGGGGACACAGAAGCCATGGAGTTTGACTGGCTACTTGATAGGGACAAGCCTTCTGGAGCTACTCCAAACACAGCGGTTACAGGGTTCGGTGGTATATTACGACCATACATCTGTGAGAGAGTTTCAAATATAGATGACCAAAGTGGGGCAATCTATCTGATTGTATGACAATCAGAGAGATGAGATCTCATGAATTCTCAAATCAACCATCCTAATGTTATGACGGATACAGCTAACTAGTGTGAAAATATATTGACATTTAAATAGAATAAATGTGGGGGGTCTGTATTTCAGTATCAGTGTACCATCTTGCATCATTGCCCAGTCCAAACCAGCTTACAAGGTAGACAACCAGTGTCCATGTGCATGAGACAAAATATACAAATTATAGGAAAACATGGGCTGTATCCTGTATGCCTTAATACTTGACAGGCAAATAAGGTAATCTCTTACTGTATGTGTGTATTATTCAGTCTGGTTTGCCTAATTTTCCAAGCTTTAGAAGTAAAATCAATCAATCAATTTAATGTATACAGCTCAATATCACAAATGCCAATTTGCCTCAGAGGGCTTTACAGCTTATGACATCCCTCTGTCCTTGGACCCTCACAGTGGATAAGGAAAACTCCCCAAATACAACTCGTGTCCAACTTCTCATTTTCATCACACCAAAATAATTCAGGTTTTTTGGTCTGCGCTCTTGTACTACAAAGGTGCATGCAGGTTTCCAACAGTCCAGCTACGGGGTCCAGATTTCTTCTTATGGATCAGTTCAAGGCCCACTCAGTTTGATATATTCAGAGTCATACTTGCGTTCGGCCATGTCATCCAGTTAGTTTGCTGTCTCTGTTAAGTAGCTGTCTCAAATTGCTCAATAGGAAACTTCAAATTAAAGCTGTTGGAAATTCACTGTACTTTAGAATAAAGTTAATAAAGTGTTTCAAACTTGACATGTTTGCGAATCACTTGTGGACCCGCAACCCAATTTTGAACCCCGACCCACCAGTTGGGAACCACTGATATAAAGTAGAATGTCCAGCTCACTGAAGCACGCACTGCTGCATCCTGCAAAACCACACCCATCCAGATGAAACACAAAGTTTTAAGGGATTGCCCTCATAATTATGGGCCAGGAAAGTGTTTTTGTAGGATCTTATGATGTCACAGTGAAGTTGACCTTTGACCTTTTGGATATAAATAATCACTGTTTTGTGAGGACGGAGTGGCCTTGACCTTTGACCACCAAAATCTAATCAGTTCACAATCATTTTTACATTTATGCCAAATTTGAAAAAAAATCCCTCGAGGCCATGCTTTCCTGGGATGTGGCGTTCCATGAGAATGGGCCGGACAGACAACTCGAAAACATAATGACTATCGCCGCGTGGAGAAAAGAAAGAAAGAAAGAAAGAAAGAAAGAAAGAAAGAAAGAAAGAAAGAAAGAATATTGGTCTGACTTACATTTCACAGGCCAACTTACACACCTTGTCCCGCTGGTCAATGCCTCTCCCTAGTGGGGGAGGAAGGAGGTCTGCTGTAAAGGTGCACATAGCTAAAGTAAGTAAAAATGTCCATATGGCTTGAAAACACCACAGATATCAGAACTTATCTCACTGTGTGTTACAGTAGCTGTTTCTGTGGTGAAACATTTCAAGAGCTCCGATGCTGATTTGTCAGCATGATCATACAGGTAATTGAATAAGGCTGTTAATGTAATTTGCGTTCTTCACAAAGTGACCATGCAAATGTAGACCTGTGCATTTTGGCTTTCCCCAGTATCTACCAGTGACATATTATATTATATACATAGCAAACAGAGTTTTAAAGAGAGTGAATATTGCACTTACATTCAGCAGGTGGACACACGACTCCAGATGAATGATAATGTCAGATTCGCCGTATGAACTTAACCTTGTCCTGTCCTATATGTGCAGGCTGCAGGTTAGTGTCAGTGCGCATTAACTGTCAACTTTGTGCTCGCAACTTATTTCCGCCGCCCCCAGCGACCGGTTAAAAAAAAAAAATTCAATATTATATTTTATATTTTCGAGTTATATTTCCTCAAAAGTATACATTTTTATAACGTGATAATTTAATAATATTGACCTGGCTTTGCGGGGCAAAATCATAATAATATGCCCATGATAGTTTTCATAATCAATAATCTTGACATTGATTAAAATAAATATGAGTAAAAGGGGCCTTTTTATTGATTTATTCAGAGGGAAGTGGTGGGAGAACTTGAATCTATACACTTCTTTGTTAAATAATGAGGTGAGGTGTGATACTTCACACTTTGTTTCAACTAATAAATGAAGAAAGGTGCTGACGTCATTTATATACATAAAGTAGGCTCAGTAGAAGGGCTCTGTCTCTGGTTTGTCAGCCTGAAATATCTCAACAACTATTGTATGGACTGCTGTGAAATTGTATTCAGATATTCATGGTCCCCAAAGGATGAATCACAGACTTTGGTGATCCCCTGACTTCTCCTCTAGTGCCACCACCAGGTCATGATTTGTCCAGTGTTGGTTTATGACATCTCCATCAGCTGTACATTGTGTTCTCCTCTAGCATGCATACAACTAATTTTCAATCAGACCTACTTAATGTGTAAAACATTTTTTTACTTTACTTAAATATATCCATTGTAAATTGCTTTATGTTCACATCCATGACATGACAGAGGAAAATATTACTGCGCTAGATTTATTTGAGTCTTTTAGTTGCGAGTTACTTTTTACAGAAGAATATAAACATGATGTGCTTATACATCTACCCAATAGCATACAAGGTGTCTAAAATTTGTTTTACACTGACAAAGTACAACATTAAGATGCTCTTACATCTATATGTCATTGATAAAAACAGAATAATATTCTGCCATAATATAACACAGTTGTTAGTACTTTCACAGTATAATTATATATGATATGATATTATATATGAATTCAGGACTTTGACTTGTAATGGAGTATTTTTCCGCAATGTATTTCTACTTTTACTCAAGTAAAGGATGTTCGACACATTATTTTGCAAGTACCTCAAAACTGAACTTAGAGTACTGTTCTTGAGTACGTGTATTTAGTTACTTTCCACCAGTGATAACATGCATCACATTCTGTGCAGCAAATAATTTGTCAGAGGAGACAGAAATGCTTGCTGCTGTTTAAAGTGCAAATGTAAGAGTACATGTACTCTGGGTATTTAGCAGCTTTGATATCATGACAAAAAAATATTTATGACTCATTTTTATATCGATACACTCATTACACTGGCCTCTACTTACTGTCAATCATTTGACATGAACTTGAAGAAAGGGAGGAGTGCACAAGGAAAGAACCCCACAAACGCAAGTGTCACAGTCGTAGCTTTTTGTTAGGGAACCTCACAATAGCTTTAACACTCTTCTCAAGTCAGGACATAGGAAATACAAATAGTGTAAATTTAATACAATGAAATCAAAAACACAATAAAATAAGGTCAAATAAATTAGCAAACTGCATTATTAATGTGTTATGGGCTTTAAGAACATTTAACTATAAAAACCAAACATGAAAAGAACCTGTAAAATGTGTGTTTGAATCTTTATATCCACACCCACGAAGTTTTAGTGTCATCTTAATGACTGCAGCCAATAAAAATGCCCTTGTGTTTGCACATTTAAAGTATACAACAATAAAAAAGAAACCAGAAAAAAATCGGGGGGGTGGGGGGTGGGGGGGGTGTTGGCAGGAACGGGAAAGTGGAATGATGAGAAAGTCATTAACAAACTGTGAAGGGAGTTGTGAAAGTGTCCTCATGTGCACGTGGCGCATATATAAGAGCTGCTGAACTGAACTGTCCTCCACATCTCTCATATTCACACACAGGGAACATCATAAAGAAGCACAGACAAGGAATAAGAAGAAATAATCCTGGTCAGGTAAGAACCTCTTCTGTGTATTAGTACATAAGCATGCTGTGGGTGATTATATCCACATTTCTCAGTGTATTCCATGAGAATAGTTTATTTTGTGGGTATAAACCCAGAGAGCATCGCTACTGTGCTTCCAAAGAAAAAATAGTAACTCTATGTCATTTAAGCAAACTGCAATTACAGATGACTTTGATATCAAGTAATAAGTGCCAGCAAGTACAAACTGTCCCTTTCAAGAAAAGTGGAGTGCATTAATTTAATGCTTTCATCCAAAGGGATGATGTTTTTATATCAGCTCTAACAGGCAGGTTTGTCTAAATTTAGTAAAACAAACACTGGAGAGAACATAATGTAACAACATGGGCTGCCTGTCTTGGACACAATATTCTAGTCACACTTTTGTTAATGCATTAAGATCTTACGTCGTGATAAATTACAGATATTCTGGGATCTGACTTTTACGCTTAATGTGTAGAGCTGTACCTAATTGCCTGAGTGTTATATTTAAAAGCATGTAAATTATCTCATGAGGAAGATCTACAAGATGAGTTTTTTATGTTTTACAAAAATTGTCTTGCACTCATTTTTGCAACTTTGCACTCTTTCAGAACAATCAATCATACTCATGACAGATCACACGTGTGCTAAGTTTGAATTTTTGGATCAAGTATTCTCTAAATCTGCTCAAAAAATGAGTGGTTTAAGGCCTACCAGAGGGGCACAGGAGAAAGGTGTTGCTCGCAAAGATACGTTGATTGACTGAATGAGAGGAGGGAAAATGGAAAATTACACTGAGGGTAAAAACACAAATGATTATGGTTGAGGAACACAACTGAGAATATCAGGCGAGGCAAGTTTATTTGTATAGCACCTTTAACACAAGGCAATTAAAAGTGCTTCACATAAAACACAGAAGGCAATAAGAAAGGAAACAAAGGGCAATGTAAAGTCAAATCAAGAGTCTGTTACTGATGCACGTCTGGAGCTACTTAATTTAATTTAATTAAATTTAATTTAATTTTATTTAATTTTATCTTGTTTATTATTTTGAAAGTTCTTAAGTTTTGGTGAATTTAAATTCTGTTGGAATTTGAAATTAACTATGTATGAATGATCCCCTTCAGGTTTATCCAAAGAAGAATAAAATGAAGATGTTCAGACCCCTTCTTTTCCATTTGCTCCTGTACTGTGTGACCCAGGCATTAGGTAAGTATGTCTTGTTTGTAAATCTGGCCCCCAAGAATTGAACTGACTTTCCTCTTCAGTTAAATCATTCCATTAAAAGATTTCTTGCCACTTTTGTGCAGTCTAAGCTTTCACTGCCTCACTCAACTTTCTCCGCCTTTCCTATCCTAAGGTGTCAACATCCAGTCTGTCCCAGGAGTCAACAGTGATGGTGTTGTACAGACAGAGCTGGATATGACTGTGTCTCTGGTTTGTCAGACTGATGGCGACAATGAGACTCAAGCCGACGAAGAGTTGGTGTGGCTGAGGAATGGCGCTGCCGTCGCTCTGCAGGAAGAAAATAAGAGGGGTCGTAGCAGCGTGTGTGTTACACCAGTCGTCCTTGAAGACGATGGTGCCACTTTCACCTGCTACCTGAAGAAAAAAGACTCTTCTAAGGCCTCAGTTACCCTGAATGTCATGTGTAAGTCCCTTCATATAAATGTTGGAAATGTGTTAATATTTAGAACATATATTTCCACTAAATGGTGCATAAAAAAAATCACCAAAATGCAGGAAATTATATGTTTTATTTAATGGTAGAGGATGCACAAACTCCCCATTTCATATGTTTCCCCCCAAATCTTGGACAAAAACCTAAGTAACTAACAAACAGACTTTTGATGAGTGAGTAATAGCACAATGAGTCCTCTTCATTCCACTAAAATATAAATAGGATGATATGATAAGGTCTGAGCACTGCAGCTCATGTAATCATAGTGTGTGATCAGTCACAAATCTTCCATTATTGTTAGAATGGATTGCTCCGCTGGGAGTTTAACCTCTGACCTGAGCACTGATGGTGCCATCACATAATCACTGACCACTGCAGGATCATATCCACAACACAAGGGATCACAGACACTCACACACACATGCACACACACTAGATTTGATTTGATGGACCATTATCTATATCTATAATTTTATCTCAACAACTACTGGATGGACTGGCTTGAAAAGTTTGTACAGACATTGATAGTCCTCAGAGGATGAATCACACTAACATTAGTGATCCTTTGACTTTTCCTCGGGTGCTACCATCACATCAGGATTTGTCCAATTTTGGTTTATGACCAAATATCTGCAAAACTAGTTTCCATCAGCTGCACGTTGTGTTTTGTTCTAGAGTGCATGCTAACACGCTCAACAACGATGATGGCAATGCTAACATAAGTGGGAAAGGTACGGTGCGTTACCCACTTATGTTAGCATTGTCATTGTGAGTATTTTGATGTTTGTACAGCATCACAGAGCCACTGTCGTGTGGCTGCAGGCTCAACAGCGACAATAACAAATTGAGGAAGTAAAAAATAGAGTCTAAATACCTACATTATCTAAAATGCTGCATGTGTTTGGATGCGTGTGTTGAAACTTCTGTACCACCAGAGACACCTAATTTTGTTGCACAGCTGTGTAATGACAATGAAGGTATTGATTGACTGGGGGGGGAAAGTTATTAGAATACATCTTCTGGAAACCATGACTTTCTGTAGATTTTTTTTGGTAATCTAATAGTTTATAAGGTGTTTCAGTCTGGACCAAAGTGGTGGACCAACCAAAAGACTGACATTGTCTTCCATGTGGACATATAACTGAAACTGCTGGCTAATAGGTTAACATGCCATTAAAACATTTTGTCTGTGACGTTCCTCCTCAGATCACCCACAGCTCTCTGGGTCAGAAGAAGTTACAGTAGAAGAAGAAGCTGTGATGGTCCTGCAGTGTGACATCAAGGCCAATCCATCTGTCTCATCCGTGTCTTGGACACTAAATGGAAGCAAAGTGGATCTATTTGCGGGTGGCTTTTCGCTGACCAATGACGGCTATACAAGCCGGCTAACCGCCAACAGTGTGGAGAGAAGCTTGCATGAAGGCGCATATAAGTGCACAGCAGAAGCTCCCGGCTATGTAGGGCACAAGTTATTCCATGTCACAGTGATAGGTCAGTTCACACCTCAATCCTGCTTAGGCCACATCTCACTGTTGATTATTTAATATGGTATTGCTCTTATGTAATCGGCACATTCAAGATGACAAGTGAGTCAGTGATATGAAGATGAAGACATAGAAAAAGTGGGATGATCATTTTCTTCTTCCTCATCTGTAGCAAAGACCGTGAAGTTCCCACTGTTCCCCATGATAGCAGGGTTGGTGGTGGTGGGTCTTACTGCAATTCTTGCTGTAGCTTCACGGTGGAACAAAATCACAAAGGTAACACACAAAACACACGTCATACAACACAAAGACTGACCTACAAACTGAACCTGCTAATGCTTTGTTTTTCTTTTTACAGTGCTTGTGCTCAAAATAACTGGTCTTCTCTACTTCAACAAATGCCATGAAGACATTTGGAGACTCTGTTTTGTGTGCATGAGACCGTGATTACCCATTTACCAATCTGATCATGTTTGCCTGTTGTTTTTTTAAGAATGTCGACATTTTGACAAATAGTTTAGATCTCTAAAATAGCTTATTTGCTTTCACACTGACAGTCTGAAGACCAATACCACTGCTCTACATGTCTGTTAAATATGGAGCCACAGTACAGCCACCAGCGGGACTGCTTAGCTTAGCACAAATACTGGAATCAATGGGAAACTGCTAGCACCAGCTGGGTTCTAAAAGTTATTCCACAGTAATACCTCACTGGGCAGATTTTTGTATGGATTAAACAAAAAAGATATAACATAATAAAAAGTGAGCTTTAGAGGTGCTGATGGGTGGATTTCTTTCACCCTTTGACTGATCTAGGGTTGCTATTTCTATTGTTCCTAGCGAGTCTTCTCATCTAATTCTCAGCAACAAAGCAAAGAAACATTTTTCCCCAAATGTCCTTTAAAATCTGACGAAATGTAGCATGCCATCCACTGTATAATCTGTTGATTATGGCAAGACAATCTGTAAAGATCATCCTTGAACTTGTTTCGTTTCACAGAGTGACTCAGCACTGCCTGTTTCTTGTCAGTATCTTACAATTAAAGTGCTTATGTTCCTCAACATGTTGGTCTCTTTCCAGATTTGCGCTGAACTTTAACTCCTGACTCAACAATACAATCACGGCTTGTTAAAATCATGTTATACATTTACTCTTAATGAGAAAAAGGGAAGGGGAATATGAAGTCATGAGGGTCAAAGTCGAGATACTTGTGTTCTTACCAATAAAGAAACATTTAACAGGTTCACATAAAACAGTGCAATACCATACAAGGATGGCAGCACGTTTGACAAGAATGCACAAGTGTGCACAGTAAAGTTGTTATCAAATATGCAGTATGAGGACAGGCTTGAGTGGAGGCTTTTATTGTGCTATGCCCACAGCTTCGAATCTGTAGTCAAGACTTTGATCCCTTCCTGTGTGAGGCTTTTAAGTTGGCTATGATTTTCTCCAAAAGTCAGTAATTATTAATAATGTGAGGACTAATTAACTCTCAGAAGTCTCACGTGTTCATTTCATGCCAAAATAAGAATCTGAATGTTGCTCAGAGCTCTGGTTAACTTGCAAACTGACATGTGTAAAACTCTTTTCGCCAAACAGCTTCATCACAAATTGTTTTAAAAGAAAAAACAGACTAAAAGTGGAGACCTGGGCTTTTTTTAATGCCTTTATTAAATCACAACAGACTAAAACAAAATATGTGATAATGACAAAGATCTCGAAGCTTGGGTGCTTGAATGTGTTTCACATGCAGGTCTGTAGTGACATCTGCTGGTCACTTTGCTTTAAAGCACCTCCTATCCATGATAATGACAGCTTTGTGTAAATGTGCAAATAAAGACACAGAGTGAAGTATTAAAACGAGGAAGAGAAAAACCCCATGTTACATGACAAATAGCAAATGTAGTGACCTGCTCTTCTTGTCTGTCTGTGTCAATAGGCTGCACAATGCAGCAGAACAAACTGAGTATTTATCATCAGGTATTTATTTAATTTAACTCTTAACCAGGTAATTCCAATGAAATTTTTTATCTATATTTCATTTCCCCCATATATATGGGATAAGATAAATATCTGTTGCATGATATGTAGGCTTAACTTTGTTAAATTGAGATGTGTTAATCACTTTCTGTCCTCCTTATGTATCTAAATGGGGTAGACAAAATATTAGAAACAGTACTGCAATACAACAGCAACACTAGCTGATGCAAAAGCCTTCCAGGTTTCATCAGCCACCTGGTAAGTTTGGTAACAATTCAACATCTCAGGCCAAGTCATTAAAATCTGAACATCATAAACCTCACAAAGATAAGCTTTATTGCTGGACTGTTGTATGGGATTGCATTTGATCGTAGCTGAAAGAACTGCTACTCAGTGAACATATGAATTTCACTTCACATTCACATTAGCTTGTATACTGTAGTACAGTGTACTGCAAAATAAAAAGGCAAAGTATGTTGGACAGATATTTCAGAAAGGTTGAGACATGATGATCATAATGAAGATAATCTGCAGGTATTTTTTTTTCTCAGTTTTATTCCAGAAATGTATCCAATAAATCTGCAAACAATTATGAATATCAGTTTACTTGTCTAACACTACAATCTTATGATTAATTACAATTAATTTTACCTGTAGTGCTCATGAATAGTTATACAAAAAGAAAGAAAAAGGAAACAGGGATACACAGAAACTGAAAACAGGTCAAGGAATGGTAGATGGTAATAGACTTGACTGAATATTACTATTTTATTCATTTATTTATTTATTTGATTTCTTTTTTTCTTTTTTTTTGCTAATATTGTCTCATCTCTGTTTTGAACCAATTGTTGGCCTTCAAAGTAAAATGATTGAAAACTTTTTTTTATTTTGAATTTTGAATTGAATTTTCAGATTTAATTAATATTTTTATAAACTTTATTGAACATGGCTTTCTGATTATTAATTTTATCTTATTTTATTTTATTTATTTATTTTTGCTAGTATTGTGTCATCTCAATTTTGAACCAATTGTTGGTTTCATTTCTTTGTGACCCTTTACATTTTTGGATTGATCCAAATGATTGAAAACTTAAAAAAAAAATTGATTTTTAAAGTCAATTAATATTTTTTTATAAATTTTATTGAACATGGCTTTCATGGCTATTATTATTGATTTATTTTAGTGGCTTCAAAATAAAATAATTAAAAACATTTTTTTAATTTTTAATTGCATTTTTAAATTAAATTAATAATTTTTGTAAACTTTATTGAACAATTTGGAATTACAGCAATAGGCAGGTCCATCATATTATTAAAGTAAATGGCCATGAAACCGTGTAAAAAAACAAACAAAAAAAGGAATAAAAAAAGATGTCAGACACAATAAAGGAAAAAAGAAAAAAAGAAAAAATAAATAAAATAAAAATACAAATTATAGTTAATACAAAGCAGTTATTTGGTCTTCATTTGAGAAGGAGCCATTTTGTTTTCAGGGTCTGTTAATATTTATTTTCAATAATATTTCCAATGCGTCAATTTAATCTTACGTCAAGACGTAACGTATTACGTCACTTGGGGGATCGTTGCGTACAGGGCGTGGTACTGTTTTTGTGTCGTGCGGTCTGCGGTCCACCGCCAAATTCAAACAGTGGAAGAAAGAAACAGCAGTAGCAGGCAGCTGAAGCAGACGACTCACACACAACTGAAACTTTCAGGTAAGAAAGCGACTGGATAAACAGCTGGTATTACTGTGAGGTGTGTAACGTGGACGTTATTTACCGTTAGCGTAACAACGGAGGTATTAAAGTTAGCTAACGTTTCTGCAGATAAGCAGCCGGTGCGAACACAGCCCTCTTATTGTTGTCTGTGAATGATAATCACCGCCCTGTTATTGCTAATGATGCTAATACTACGGTTAATTGTTGCGAGTGTGAAACTTGTAACTTCCCATTTGACGCTTAAGTGCAAAATCACTGCTATTTACTCCTCTGTGTTTTTTTATGGAGCCATAACGTTAACGTTAAGGTCAGTGTGCAAAGCTAGAAATCCTGATCAAACAATGGCCACCAAACTTTCACTAACACGATTAACTGCTGCCTTGTTGTACGGGTTGTTACGGGTCATTTACCCTCCTTTGTTCATCAACATTTTTCACATTTTTGGTCAGTAACACATAATTGTGCAGTCATTTCTCAAAGCACCAGTTACACTTTAATTAGCCCAAAGATTGTGAAGAGTTAAACTTGATTATCTCCGTCTTAACATCTGGAAATATATCATTTTTCTGTTGCTCTAAGTGGCCTTTAATAAGCTTCTTTTATTTGAATTATGTCCTGTATTGGAGGTATCTCTCTTGATTAATCTAGTTATTCATAAATGTTCCATCATAATTTATCAGAGCTAAAGATTATGTTTTTAAATAGGTTGTTTGCTCCAACCAATAGTCCAAAACTCATTCAATTTACAACCATGTTAAAAAGAGAAAAACTGTAAACCCTTACACTTGAAAAGCTGAAACATTTTTGCTTCATACATTATTAAAATAGTTGCAGCCATCCTATCTACTGCACCAGAAAGTTTGCAGGAGATGTGGAGTTATTTATTTACTTTAAACATGTAACATTGTAAAGCACTTGAAACATCTGCTTTGCAATCTGCTATTAAAAATGTTTATCCTATCATAATACAGCCTCAGCTGCTCTTTTAACCCTCCACTCCCCTCCTGCAGGTAAGCATGGCATCTTCAGTGATGGATGGAGTTGGTAAAGCTGTGGTGGGAGTCTGGCGGGCACACACAGTCCTGGATGAGTCCGACGGGGCCGAGAGCTCCCCAGAAGCCCCCGACCGTTTCCGCAAGCTTCGCTCTTCATCTTCACTCAATTCTCTGCGCATGTCTTTGCGCAAGCGGCTCCCGCTGCGTGCAGTCCAGACCAACTCTCTCCCAGAGAATCCAACGTGGGAAACCATGAAGGAGCAGCCAAAGCCCAACCCAGTCCGTAAACTTACACGCAGTGCTCGGAACTCCATCACTGAAGTGTATCAGGTGAGGGTTTCCAGCTGACTTTGTGTGTGAAGAGGCCTTAATCTCAAGTTGCTGTCTTTTTACTTTTGATGCCATGTAAGTCAGTCAAAAAACCCTACATTTAGAGCCCTTGTTAATTCAGTTTGGGATGTAAATGTATGATAATCAAGCCACTTATGTGCTAATTTGTGTCCTCCCTATCATCTCTCCTTTTCTCCCTTACCCAGAGGCTGCAGAGGAACAGAGAGTTTTCACGTGAAGAGTGTTTGGTAGGAACCCCGGGTCGGATATGTGATGGGGAAGAAGCTGGTGTATCAACTTCCCGTACCCCAAGACGTACACCTTGCCGAGCTACAACACCCAGACGCACCCCCAGATCAACAGCCACACCTGGACGTACCCCAGGCTCCAGAGGCAGAAAGACTCCCGAGGCCAGCGTACGAGGAGTGAAAACAGGTGGAGGCAGGCGACAGCTGGTCCGCATGGCTGCATTACGGAGTCCCTTTGCCTCCCCGAACACGCAGAACCAGAGGCAGTGAGTCTTCTGTTATTCAGAGCTTCATAACTACCTATGCAGTTGCAGTCATGATACAGCTGATGTATCTGTGGCTTTGTTAGTTGGTCCTGCTGTTTTTTGTTTGCTATATTCGTTGCTGTTATTTTCTCTGCTCTGAGTGTTTGTTTCTCTGCTGTAACAGAAAGTTTGACCAAGATTTGGAGTCAGTGTCCAGTGGGCTCAGGAAACTCAAATACCTGTCCAGAGCCTTTGATGACTTGATTGGCAGAGACGACAGGTAAAGCATCCTCATCTTCATCTTCTTTCATTTAACTTTTAGTCAGAAGTTTGGCCTGTTTTTATGAGTAATAGTGAGCAGAAGGTGGTTAAAATACTGTATTTCTCTATGAATGAAAGCATGTGTGTGCTGTAGGTGAATGAGAGTGTTGTGTGTACTAGTGGAAGCTATCGGTCCAGGATTATTAATACATATCCTGCATAGAGAAGACCATTCTATTCACCCTCCCACTCAAAGAATCCCTGCACAGCTTGTGGGTCCCCAGACTTCCTTCCCCTCCCCCCACACACATTCTTCCCGGGTAGATTTGAAACTGGGTCTGTGTTTCTTCTGGTATTCGGATGAGGAGGGAGTTAGGGGGGCGTCAGCAGGGGGAGAGAGTATGGGTGTGGGAATTGGAGCCAGATGAAATGACAAAAATGTGCTTGAGAGACCTTGGAGTATATTTACATCACTTCCTGTGTTGACTTTCAAAATGTTGAATCGTGGTCTGGATTGGCCCGTAAATAATGAGATGCTCTGCGAAGAAACAGAAGGACACACGGACAGTGACTGTGTCTGTACATGCAGACAGACAGCAGCTTTCCTCCTCACTGTGTGAGAGTCTCCTCTTATGGAAATTTAAACACAAGTTTGTTTTCCTCCGACTGCAGGCAGTTCAACTATTCCCTAATTGCCGAGTAGGGAAGAAGGTAAATAAAAAAGTTATGCTTCTAAAACCAGCTTAGCTGTGGAGACGTGCTCTGACCTAATTTTGTGACACAAAAGCTCATGGCAGGGCTGGCCTGGTGTCAATGCATGTATGAAAAGCTGCTCTTCTATAACTGATGAATAACTTGCCTTGTCTAAATAAAGATTGCTCTTCCTCTCTATCAGATTTACACTTCCTTCCTCCTTCACTACTCTTTCCTTTACACATTGACTCATTTTCTGTCACCCTATTAGCTCTGACACCCTTTCTCCTACTGACCACAGTGCCTGCAATTAAAAATGTGACTTAATGTTATCCAAATTCAAGGTGATGATTGAATAACACTAGTGAAGCATGGCTTAAAAAGTCTTAAAATCCGGTTTCTAGATGTACTAAAACATCTCAACATTTCCCGATAGGTCATCAGTGGCATTCATTTTTAGGAGCAATAACAATATAGCCCCTTTTCATACACAAATTGCAGCTCAAAGTCCTTATAACATTAAAAGTAACAAACAAAGGAATGTATTTTAAAAAATGATGCACTCGTAAAGAGGAGAGAAGTAAATTGATGATGCATTTGGTCCTATTTTCTATTTCTTATTGGATGCACTCTTAAAGATGTCGTTGGTAACTTTTATGAAAATAACTGTCATATTTGCTTAAATTGTCACTAAAAGCTCACACACAGTATTACACGTGTCAGATAATCTGTGAAAAAAAATGTGCTCTTGTCCTGCTGCTTCTAATGGCATTTTGGCTGTTGGGAAATAATCAATCAAAGCTGAGAGGTCTCTACTGCAGCTGTTAGTCATGTCAGTCACTGCAGGCAGCATTGATCAAATATGGTTTAGCGTTCTGTTACTGCATTGCCTGAAATGTTTGCAGAAATATATTTTAAACCCTGTTTCCACCCAACACTTTTGGTATGGTACCTTTGGAACCAGAAGTAACCCTTCAGACATGGTACCTAGTCCCTAGCGTTTCCTCCGACTACAGCTGCTGCGAGAGGCAGCAAAACATCCTTTCATTTTATAGTTACAGTTTACTAATATATGTAAAACTCCATGGTATGAACAGTGATTACATGAGCCTCAAATCCAGCCACAACTCCACCTGAGCCGAGTGACCGTCTGCTAATGACCAACAGACTGCAGTGCTCACAGCTCCAGAACAGTTTATTACCATCCACAATTTTTCACAGTGGAAACGGGGAAAAAAAGCATACCAAACTGCTTGGTGGAAACAGGGCTTTAGTGTAATGTTTAGTTGTAAAATAAAAAAAAGTTTGCTCCGGCTGGTGGGCAGTGCACTAAAATGTGATTCTGAAAATATTTGAGGTGAGAAATAGCCAATGAAGTAACAGAATCTTGATTCATATTTGATCCGCGCTGCCTAGTTTGACAGTTTCACTGCAGTTCACAAGCAGATAATGATATGATCGACAGCTGCAATAGAGACTCCTCAGCTCTGATTGTTTTTTTGTTCACAAGTGGTGATGCCATTATAAGCACTATATGAGAAGGCAGAGGAACATGTTTGGTTTTTTCCCACATATTATCTGTCTCATGTACAACTTGTTATGGTGACCGTTCAGTAAATATAAAAAAACATTATTTTAAGTCTTAAAACTGAGTCAATAGCTGCCGACACTCCACAACTCACTCTTTTTTATTCTTCTCTGCAGTACGAGGGCACGCTCTGGAGGAGCGGTGATGCGAAAGTTGGACCCCAGCGGTAAACTGAGTCGCTCAAACCTCACACGCCGAGCCTCAAACCTCTCAAACGCAGTGGGAGGTTGGGCCCACACAGCTGTGAACACTATCCGCAAACCCAACTGAGCTACATGCATGTGTGCGTTTGTGTGTGTAAAACGCAGGACCTTTTTGTAAACATGTTTTACATTTATCATTATTGAGGTATCACCGTTACATTTATATGTAGTGTTGTCATGACGATACTGGGAGACTATTATTATACGGCAGCTTGTCTTCTTTTTTGTCTACGTTGTGTGTAGTCGGCAACATTCAAGTTCTTCTTGTGTGTTTACACGTCTCAGGTTAGCTGGTTGTGGGTAAGATATCCTCATTGTAGCTACCAAAGGGATTTCTGTATTGTGGTGTGTGCACCTGTCCTAGCTGCTACAACCAAATGTCTTAGTTACATGTCAAGATAATAATGTTGTAGTTTGTATTCTCACTCTTCTGCTAGTTTCTGAAGTTTACTTTAAAAGAAACATTGCACGAGACCAAAATTGTATCGGGAGAACTAACACTAAATTTAGTGACGAAGGGGAGAAGCATTTCCCTCTACTTTATATGTATGTATGCAATAATGTTACTAACATTTGTTATTCCTTTTTTTTTTTAAAGTTGTTTGATTATGCCAAATTGTTAAGTGTATTTTCTATGAAAGGGGAATTTTTTATATACATAGTTAAGCAGTATACAAGTGGGATCTTTTTTTCATATCTGTCCTTGAGGTAGAGGTTGGCACTTTTAGTGACCTGTGGATGATTCATGTATGAACACTATACACATAAATACTTTGATAATGTGATGGGAGGGAATATGTAATGACTCATTTCCTAATGTTAACAATGATAATGTTATAAAGCCATATCCAGTAGGTTATCAGCAACCTCAAATGAAGCAAAACACTTTTCCCCTGTCTGCCATCTCTGTGTATTGGTACCTTCTTCTCTGCAGCAGTGAGAAATAAGGACCACTGTTGTGCCTAAATGTGAAAGAAAGTGTCACAATAAAGCCTGTAAGCTTCCAACAACCACAACGCCTAATCATTTTTGTTACTATTATTATTGCAACATGTGGTAATTGTAACTTGGACTATTTGTAACCCCAAATATAACCTTACTATTTATATATTAATGCTGGTCTTGCTTTAATGTCTCAAATTAAATTATGTGGAAGGCATTTTTATTGTCAGTGATACTCAGTATGTATGTTCATATTACTTACACTGCTAGGACCAGATCATCTGCACATCTGAATCAGTGGTGAAAGTTATAAGTCAGCCATTCAACTTTGAGAAGATTCAACATGGTTTACAAAAGAACTTCAACATTTTATAGAATTCGGAAACTGAAGTACTTTGAAGCGTGACATTAGAAACAATCTACTTTTTATGCCACTGCAATATTTTACAAATATGAGTAAAATGTAGATTTAGGAATGGGTGAGATAATGTTACAGGATGCAATTATAAAGGCTCTTTGCTGTTTTGTATCCCTAGTTTGTGCAGTTGTTATACTTTTCCCACATACTTTGGATAAACATAATTTTATACTGACCAATAACTTCAAAAATGTTATCTTTATGTGATATAAGATCAATATCATTGCTTACACAGTACTACTACATACTGATTATTGTTAAGTAGTGCAGTGGGATATTTTCCCTGGCACTGTATGACAAATTTGAACTACTGCTTTTCTCAAGTTGTTCCATTTGATTTTTTACTTCACTAAAAATGTGCCATTTCAGATTTATGCATACCATATAAAAAAGTACATGAACAGCTTATAAAATATGATGCACTGCTAAAGATTAAAGTGTGAAAATAGCTTCACAGCAGTGGTAGACGTGGATACCACTACACAAACAGACAAACAGCAGTATTAAACCCCTGTATCCTTGATTTTAGACGGCTCACTCACTTTCTACACCTATGCTTCACAGTAAGTAACTTCAAAATTAAAATTCCTCTTACATTTTAATGCCTCAATAACAATCTAGTGATATTACATTTATAATCAAACACAGACTGGGTCCATTTCACAAAATTAGTAGTTTTACTTTTGATACTTTTATAACTACTTAAAGAAATGTCTTGTGTACTTTTACTTTTGTTAAGTGCAGGGCATTTCAGCATATTTTTACATGGATGTTGTAGTTCTTTTACAAGTAAATAAATGATCATAAGTATAAAAATGACCTGAGTGTAACATTTCTGAGATTTAGTTTTTATATAGCCCTTTAACAGGGTGTCGACAGGTATCAGACAGTTAAATTTAATGTTCTAAAGACCCTTTCAAGACACCTTTTAACCAATTTTACAAACGATTATTGGACAAATCATGTTTTACTTATCTAAGCATTGCATGTAAGCATTGCAGGTAAGTAGTATATAGCCTATGTGGTCTTGTCCAGAGGTAGGTGTTATGTAGGAATATGGTTTAAGAGTGACTTGCCAACAGGTAAGTGCAAGTATGAAGTAAAATGACAGTATTGTAGTTTTTAAAGGTTTGTAACATTAGAAATGTGGACTTTAACATAAAAAAAGCTTCACTTATTTTTTATAGAAATGAATTAAAAGATGTATATATGAAATTAGATAAAATGTTTGTAGCAGTTAAGACCTCACAAACTCAAATTTAGGAGTATTTAATGACTTTTAAGGCCTCATTGTTGTAACACTGACTTTCAGACATTTTCAGACCTTTTAAGGACTTGTGTAACCCATACGGGCAACAGCTTCCTCCAGTGGTGGGTCAAGGCTAAAGCAGGCGAAACGAGAATCGCTCAGGTTGTCCCTTGTTGTTATCCGTCCTTAGCCTCACGCCTCGCTGTAATCGCTCCTCCTCTGTCTCTCCGGCTTTGTACCCAGAGCTGAGTCCACGCCGCGGCTTCCTTCTCCAAGATACCGGGGCTGCTAAACATCCCAAAATGGCTCTCCACGTCCCCAAAGCTCCGGGCTTTGCCCAAATGTTAAAAGATGGCGCCAAGGTGAGGATGAATCTGTATTTTGGCGTACTTTAGTAGCTTTGAGTGTGTGGTTGTGAAGTAGCATGCTAGCTAGCGTTAGCCCCTGAGTTAGCACGCTCATTCACAGTCATGTGGGAGACTTCTAGAAGGAAGCCAGGCCGGACAGAGCCGGTGCAGCCGGGGCTGATGGGATGGGCATGACTGCGTGTTTTCACTGTCCTCTCAAACAATTTAACATGTTATGTATACATCTGCAATGTTATAGCTGCTATAATAAGAGACTGTCAGACAGCAGTCACACTTTGTTAGCTTTTAGCTAACTGTCAGCCCCAGGGTGTGCCAGAGATGCTGATGCATCCCGTTAGCTCATCTTAAATCTGTGGTGTGGCTTATTTTCCGCTCATGTTGATACCAGCTCATACTCCAGAGATAATACTGATTGATTAATTAAGGTGTTTTGATACTATTTGTTTTTAATGAGTCATCATGCAGGGTGCCAATACCCATTTGTCTGATAAGTGAACTTACGACATTAAATGCACCTCAAAGGCACAGCAGTTGAGTTGTTGTGTTTTCTGTTGCAGCACTATTCAGGGCTTGAAGAGGCAGTCTTCCGTAACATCAGAGCATGCAAGGAACTTTCTCAGACCACACGCTCCGCCTACGGGCCAAATGGTAAGTTCTCTCCTCAGTAACATACATTTATATTACATCTTAGTCTAAGCTTTCACTTGTTAAACTCACATTAGCAAGACAACAAAATCAGCGATGGCTAAACTATGACACTGTTGTTTTTCAGGTATGAACAAAATGGTCATCAACCACTTGGAGAAGTTGTTTGTCACCAATGACGCCGCAACGATTCTCAGAGAGCTTCAGGTGAAGAAATCTAACAGTCTCCTGCAACACACAGGGATGATTTATATATGAGGGGAATTCAACTCTAACTGTGAATCATTTGTTTTACAGGTGCAGCATCCAGCAGCCAAAATGGTGGTGATGGCATCCCACATGCAAGAACAGGAGGTAGGAGATGGGACAAACTTCGTGCTGGTGTTTGCTGGAGCTCTGCTGGAGCTGGCGGAGGAGCTGCTCAGAATGGGCCTGTCAGTGTCAGAGGTAAACCGTCATCGTGCAAGTTGCGCTGTGTAGTGCTTGTATTGACTTTTCCTTTACCCATGTTGTAACCTCTACTTGTCTTCTGAGGAAAGCCGTTTTTATCTGTTTATTAGAGAAAAGACTGTTTATGTTCTTGTTGGTATTTGAGTCTCACACAGTAATGTCACACTCCTAGAAAAATACACAATTGTCCAAATACAAATCAGCTAAATGTTTGCAATAAATGAATATCAGGCTGATGCTTTTATATGCTTTTCAGAGCTTATATTGACATAACGGTCAAGAAAAACATGAATTTTTGCACCCCAAAGAAATAGTTTGCTGTATTTACTCAGTGTCTCCTCTCCTCTTTGCCACAGGTGATTGAAGGCTACGAGAAAGCGTGTAAAAAGACTCTGGAGCTTATGTCAGACTGCGTATGTTCCTCTGCCGAGAACCTCCATGACATCAAAGAGGCAACAGCTCTCATTCGCACAGCAGTCATGAGTAAACAGTACGGCAACGAAGACTTCCTCGCCAACCTCATTGCACAGGCCTGTGGTGAGTCAGCAATCCAGACTTTCTAACCAAACATACGGTCGGTCAGCTGTCAAAAACAATTTGCTTGATGGTAGCGTTAAATTTTGTGTTTCTCTGACTTTGCTTTCTGTGCTGTTTGTGCTTCAGTGTCCATCTTCCCAGAGTCTGGCAATTTCAATGTCGACAACGTCAGAGTATGCAAGATTTTGGTAAGCATCATCATCCACTGACTGCATTGTGTATTTGCGCGCGTGTGTGTGTGCCTCTAAGTTCATGTTGTGGGTTTTTATTTTATTTTTTTTTCAGGGCTGTGGAGTGACGGCATCCTCCGTGCTACATGGCATGGTTTTTAAGAAGGAAGCAGAGGGAGACGTCACATCAGTTAAAGACGCCAAGATCGCTGTCTTCTCCTGCCCCTTTGACTGCATGGTGACAGAGACCAAGGTAACAGATACTTTAGTCTCTCTTTGATGCTTTAGAGAAATCTGACATGCAAGAACTAAAATTAATTAAACTTAAATTTTATACTCCAACATACTTCTGTCTCTTTACCTGTGACATTTCACATTTGGCCTAAAATAAGTAATTGGTCATGAGTGTTTATTACTAAGACTGCATTTATATCATTCGTCTGCAAGTGTTTTTCTTTGCTATCTACATGCTTGAGTTGTAACAGAACTCAGGTCACAATGTTACAGACCTTTTTCCCAGAAGATATTTTGACAGCCAAATTTCACAATAGAAAAATAAGAAATTAATTATTGCTGAATGCCATTTAGCAGCCTCAGTATCAGGGACCCGGTGTCAGGCATACTGGCTCACTTTCCCACTGTCATGACTTATTATTTGATAAAAACATAACCATCATTTATACATCATAAATACTCGGGGTGTAACGGTACACAAAAATCTCGGTTCGGTACGTACCTCGGTACACAAGTCACGGTTTGGTTTTTTTTTTCGGTACAGTAATGAAAAATATAGACAACTATTAAATATCTTTTACTTCTTGATAACCTTATTAAAACATACCACCACAGCAGTTAACTCTTTTTACACAATTTTTGAATGAAACAAATAAAATCCTGCCGTTTTTTAACACATTTTTTGAATGAAAAATATAAATATACATTTCTGCTTTAACAGTTTTACTCAATTAAAATAAAAAGTATAGTGCAGCTGGTCAGCTTTAAAGCCTGCTCAGATTCAGTTTTACTAGGAACTTACTTAGCTTTCCCACTTTGTTAACATGCAGTAAACAAAACATGTTTATATCTAAAGTGCAGCTTAAACAGTTTTACTCAACTCCAATGGCATTGATTATTTCTTTAGCGCGATGGTCAGGGAAACGCTCTTTCTTTTTAAACGACGACGATATCGTAGTTTGCACCAGATTGCTTTTTCTAGTCGTGCCGGTTAACGTTCAAACTGGGGTGGTGTCGCTTTAGATGCGTTAGCATGTTAGACGTGTTTCCAAGTACATACCCGACCGCTGTTCTGCAGTGTCGGCACACTGCTTTTGTCTTGTCAACTTGATTATTTCCATCTTCGTATTTTACCCTGAAACCAAAGTGTTCCCAAACAGAGGACTTAAGGTTTGCGGGTGGGTCTTCAGGTTCGTCAGGCTCACTTGCCATGTTGTCAAAATGCGAGAATGCGCTGCACAAAGTGAAAGCGGAGATTTACGGGACTCGGTCCGTCACTCAATTATGTCCGTCGGGGAACTAGATATTTTAAATGGTTCGGCTCGCAAAAACGGAATTAAAATAAAACAAAATAAAATAAAATAATATCCTGCGCCCAATAATTCGGTACAGGGTCGTGCCGAACCGAAAGTTGCGTACCGAACGGTTCAACACAAATACATGTACCGTTACGGCCCTAATAAATACTTTTTCTTCAATGGTAAGGCCCAGACACACCAAAACCACATCAAATAACTGGTGGCGACAGAGACTGTTGCGTCACGTCCTGTCGCCTGTGTTTCGGCCAGAAAGCTGCATTTGAATGCACCACAAAGACTACAGCTAACCCCACCTAGCATGTATGTTTTGCACCTGTGTGAGAAGAAATTACACTCCACACCTACAGGCAGAGATAGTCTGTAATCGTCATTCAAAAACTGAAGCTGAACTGCCAATCAAAGTGATTTCATTTGCTGTCTTATTTGCTGTCTAGTGTCAAGGGTGTGGGGCGTACCACAAAGACTAAGGTGTCAGACACTCACCTACAGCCCAGCATTGACTGATGGCTTACTATCAGCTTAGTGTGTCAGGGCCCTTAAAGTGTCCTCTGTGAATAAGGCCTGTTGTCATGGGTTTGTAAAGTCCCTATCGCCCCATGAAGGTTCTGATCTTGTTGCTAACCCTGGTCTTACTCGTCTCGTAGGGTACAGTGCTGATCAATAATGCACAGGAACTCATGGACTTCAGTAAAGGAGAGGAGGATATGATGGAGGCTCAGGTGAAGGCCATCAAGGAGGCCGGTGCCAATGTGGTGGTGACTGGGGGGAAAGTGGCTGATATGGCGCTGCACTACGCCAACAAGTACAAGCTCATGGTGGTCAGGTAAGACTCAGGTGACCTCTGGTAATCCAGATCATCAAGTGAACAGAGCCAATAGGACAGAAGAGTTTTCTCCTTTCATGAAAATGTCTTCCATAAAAAGTACATGGGGGCAGATGAGAGGTGTCTGTTGTAATGTAGTGGTATTGCTAAGTCTTTATGTTAGCATACACTTTGTCAGAGTGTGCTTTCCGTAAATATTTCTCCTTTCCCCACCAGGCTTAACTCCAAGTGGGACCTCAGGAGGTTATGTAAGACCGTGGGAGCTGTAGCGCTGCCCCGGATGGTGAGTGCCTTCCTGTTTTGTTCAGATCAGCTGTATGAAGCATAATAAATCACACCATTACATCATGTATAATGCTGCTTTTCTGCTTTCTTAGACGGCCCCAACTCCAGAGGAGATGGGTCACTGCGACAACGTGTACCTGACAGAGGTGGGGGACACTCAGGTGGTGGTCTTCAAACACGGTAAATCATCGGTCTTGGCTCCAGCCTTGTGCACCTTCATTTTAAACCGAATCTTTGCACCATGTGAGTTTTAAGCTCAACTCATTGTTTGTTTCAAACAGAGAAAGAGGACTGTACCATCTCAACGGTGGTGATCAGAGGCTCCACTGACAACCTGATGGATGACATTGAGAGGGCTGTAGATGACGGAGTCAACACCTTCAAGGTTCTGGTCAGGGTAAGTCAACACAGTAAACCACTGTAGGATTTTTGCAAGTTCAGCACGAGCTGAACCCTTTCTTTTTTCTACTTACTGCTTGGCCTGCACAATGGTTACAGTTTCTGTGTCATTCACCGTCTCTAGGACAAGCGACTGGTACCTGGAGCAGGAGCCACTGAGATTGAGTTGGCCAGACAGATCACCTCATATGGAGAGGTACATGGATTTTAGTGCATACGCTGAAGTGCAGCAGGTTCAGACTAATGCCTCTCCTCTTGGTTTTGCCATATTGTCTTTACTGAATCATTGGCAGATAAATTGGAGAAACATAACCTCTGTGTTTTTTTTCCCCCTCTCTGTAGTCCTGCCCGGGACTGGAGCAGTACGCCATCAAGAAGTTCGCTGAAGCTTTCGAGGCTTTGCCACGAGCGCTGGCTGAGAACTCCGGTGTGAAGGGGAGCGAGCTCATCTCCAAACTGTACTCTGCGCATCACGAGGGAAACAAAAACATGGGCTTCGACATCGAGGTGTGTACATTTTGTTTGTGGCTACTTAACTTCAAAAATGTGTGCAAGTACAGAAATTAATTTATTTTTGGATATGTTGTGCCACATGTTTCTGTGTTTGCTTCGGATGACTGATGATGTGGATGTGATGCTGTCTTTAGGGAGAGGGCCCCGCCATCAAAGACATGCTTGAAGCCGGCATCCTGGAGCCTTACCTGGTCAAATACTGGGGCGTCAAACTGGCTACCAACGCTGCCATCACAGTACTGAGAGTTGACCAGGTGTGTACAAGACCTCACAAATACTCACGACACACAGATGATCAAAAGCAGCCACAAAGAAGGAAATATTTTATGTGCAACTTGCAGTTAATGCCTAAATGTTCTTCTAGAACTGTTGTCTTAAACAGTTGGGTACTGTAGTTTTTAGCAATCATTTTTCAGCCACAGATGAATACAAATCTACTGTATTTGTATTATTATGTATGACAGCAGTAAGCTGGACTATGTGGGATTGATTGAAAGTAAACTACAGTGAAAATGGACAAGAAACATGTCACCCAGTGTAACTATATTAATGTGTTTTTGATAGTTTTTGGACAACACTCCAGCAGGGTTTATGTTGCTGGTCCACATGTCCTAGAGGTTTTCAATGTCCCTGACGAATAGAAGAAATCCATTTATGGAGGTTAAAAACTGTCATCACAGTATGGAAGCATATAGATTTGTTATTTTAAAAGTAGGCTACTTTTGCTTTATAAACTATATTCCAAATAAATTATGTCCCCTCAATAGACTCAAGTGCAGAAATAAAGCTATTTTGACACAAGCATATGTTAATTGGGGCAACGCATTAACACCAAAAATCAGCTTTAGGTATATATATTCTCAGATTAAAAAAGCAAACAAAAATATGTGTTGGCCTCTCTGGCTCATTACATTTTAACTACAGCGTGCTGCTGCCGACTTGAAATCAATCGATTTCTTTTCATTGTAGGCTTTCTCTGGAGTTAAATGGAATAAAAACTCTCGGAGAAATGGAAAAATAACCATAACCTATTACTGGCTCATATAATTTTACCTCTTAAACTTTTCGCAGCAGTGAAGCGGGCAGCTACCGACTTGAAGGGCGCCAAGTGTTTGTGGTCTTCTCGCGTTGAAAATAACAAAAATATACAATATTCCCTCATCCTTTCAACCATACTGCAGACAATAATTATGGTTAGGAGCATTTGTAAATGTTTTTATATTGAATGACTGAATCTAATATCATAAGGATTTTGATTTACTCTGGGAGGTTTTAACCATTAGGATTTGAATTGTTAAACAAAGCCGTATCTTTATCTGTGGAGTTGAGCAGAAGCAGGTGTGTGCCTTTGCATTCAAGAATCGTATATATTTATTTGTGTTTCTTAACAAAGGATTCAGCTTTACATTTTCCCTACCTGATTTATGTACACACAAAGCAAACAATGTTTCCACTTACAAGGAATTTCCTTTGGTTTTTAGTGCATACATTAAACATAGAATTAACATACTAAGAGGAAAAAAATTAAGGCAAAGTACTGTAACACTTAAGGACTTATATATTGAGTGGAAAAATGTGCAATAAAAAATGCAAAGATAGTTTTAAAATGTGATATAACACAACAAATATGTGCAATGTAGCTGATTCAGAATAAGCTGTACAGTTTGTGCAGGATGTGCAAAAATATTAAGCAAAAATACTAAGCAAACAAATGTGCGCAGTGTGCAAAGATTACAGTCCAAGATGGGTGTTAATGTAACATATATAGATAGTTTGAGAGCCCGTGTCACTGCGGTCCCAGGCCTTGTTATTGAGGCTAAATGCAGTCAAGAAGAAACAGTATTTGTGGCATGAGGCGTTGGCTCTGATGGACCCCAGCCTCCTGCCAGAGGAGCTTACAAAGCTCATGATGCTCTTAAATTCAGCAGGTGAAGTGTTTTTGGAGAGGTCAGTGTTGTAGTCTCCAGGTAGTTGATGTCAGTGTGTGTATATATGTGCGATGCAGATCATCATGGCTAAGGCTGCAGGGGGACCTGTAGCTCCCAAGCAGAGAGGCCACTGGGACAAGGACGATTGGGAGGAAGCACCTGAAAAGTTTGACACTCACCATTAGAGGGCGCACACACACCCCCTCCGTCAGTAGGTTCTGGAATGTGTGTGTGTTTGGCTCACACGGATGTACTCACTCGCTCACGGAACACTGAAGTTTTGATAAGTGTGTGGTTTTTTTGCCTGTCACTACTAACACTGGGTGTGATACAGAATTCAATGCAGAAGAATGTACAGCTGCACAGCATTCAGCCACTTCTCTTGTGTTTTTGATAATACCAAGTGTGTCACTGACGGCAGACTAAATCACTTTGAGTCACAAAATAGATACAGTATGGTTTGAAAGCATGCTGCATGCACTCATGAACTCTTTTCATTGCAGTGGACATTGTCAGGCAAGTACAGAATTTGAAAATGTTGCATGTAATGTAGTTTAATAGAAATGGATCATGTAAATAAGATGAGATGCGAGGCTCTGGGGCTCCTCCAATCACTGTGAAGCCTTTTGTCTTCACCAGACACAGCTGGAGCCTCTAGATCACAGCCCTTTATTCAGTTACCAGCAGAGTCTGAGATTATTTACTCCACCTTCAGTTTTAAAGGCATTAACTGCATTTTTCCACTGTAGCACAGTTTCTCTTACAGCATGCATGTTGCCATATGAGCTCATGAATATTTCATAGCCCCTCTTGGCATCTGTAGGGATTTAAATCTCCTCTTTTACTTTAAAATATATAGGCTAAAATCATTACATGAGCACACAAGATTTAGCAAGAATTTTGGCCTCAGTTTGAGTATTTCTATGTGTTTGTGCTGTGACAAACATTTCACTAATGGTAATTACTGTTTAACAGGTACGCCTTTGTATCATAGTTGAACCTCCGTGCCTGAGCCTGCTGCGTGGATCTCAGTTTTTTTAATTTCCATCCAAAAACAACTGACCGACTGCTGTCATGTGTCATTTCAGATCATCATGGCCAAACCAGCAGGGGGACCCAAACCTCCCCAGGGCAGGAAGGACTTTGATGAGGATGACTGAATCTGATGCCCTCCAGCTGATGCCCCTTTAACCCTGAAAGCTCCCACATGGATTGACAAAAAAACCTTTTCTACTTGTTTATTTAAAGCTCAACAGTTTGGTTTATTTTGTAGAAATGACCACGCATTGGTTAACAGATATGTGAAAGTTAAATGTATGGATGGCACTGTTTGCTCTTTGTGTTCTTAGACCCAAATAAAAGGCACTTGGGCTGTCATGTTTTTGTTTGGAGTCTGTTTTTACTCGATTGTGACACTCAGCCACATTGTTTGTGTCGTTGATTTATCCGTTTAGGAATTTTGGTTCAAGTCTTGAAGAGATTGATTGATTTCCTTGCCTTGATTTTATTTTTATGATCATTCAATGAGGGGAAATGGTTGGTCTTGGTGCCTGTACCGCCCAGTTCTGTACATTTTTATTTGTAAAGCTGCACCATCCCAGGGAGCTCATAAATCAGCACCCTGCTGAGCTGCCATAATCACGCATGAATTTACCTTTGGTGATGCTCTGTGGGTTTGCTCTTAACATCATGTTGAGGCAGCAGAAATTATGCATGCCCTGGTTTATTTTTAGAACAAGTGAAATGAAGAATTGAATGGAGAGGTCTGTTGGAGATCTATCACTGCAGAGTGCATTTGTAGATTTATTGATGCATGCATTTGTTGCTCTCTGCAAATAAATTAAACAGCCATGAGGTGCGCTGTGCAAATAATGCAAACGATAACAGAGATGGTCACGTATTTGTTGAATCGATGTCTGCGGCTGTGATCACTTGGAGCAGCAGGGGGAGCTGAACTCCACCAGGTTGCAGTCTCATTGGATGGGGGGAGATCAAGATGTGGGCGGATTTGCGCTGACGTTGCCCATACTCGGGATTAACTTGTTTTTATGTCGCCATATCTTATCACATTTTGCACCGGGATAGCCTGATCTGCTGCAGATTGTTGATACAGAGTACAAGGAAGCGTTTTCAAACCTTAAATTAGTCTGAGTGTTGTGCGTAAAAGAGTTGACGGGCCACCGTGGGGGCGCGCAGGACGATGTGAGGTGCCTGCACGAGGAGCAGACGTCGCACTGAGTTTGCAGTGCTGATGTCCTGTCACACTGATGGGGGCCGACGGCAGTAAAAACAGGAAGGTGAGTTGAATGAAATTCCTGGTTGCTAAGGTGTGACGCATGTAGTGGGGGTTCCCTGTTTCCATGGCGATGATTTTGTTCCCTAAATCACCAGGCAGCAGCGACTGTGCTTTAACATGTCTTTTCTTTGCAGAATAATAAACTAAAGTGTGGTCAGACTGCATGTTTTATAACAAATAATAAATATATTATACTTTATGTTATTCATTAAAATCTTTGTTGTCTTCAAAAGTGCTGTAATCTTTATGCTTTTACTTTGAAGGCCAAATCTTTACGCTTCCGGTATTAACATCTGAAATCTACTGGCAATTGAGCACCTTTAAACACACAATGTTCAAGTTAAATCCCAACATTGCCCAGTCTCTTGTCAACTGTCAGGCGGATGTCGCACTGATGGCAGTTGTTTCTGCTGATGGATGTGGCCCCTCATTTGGCTCTGATGATAATAACATCCTACATGGCTGATTACACACATCTTGCACCACAGAGCATCGGATCTGTCGTGCAGCCCAGGGGAAGAGAGGGGGGAAGAGGGGTTGTATGACCGAGTGACTGCAGATTGGATGTAGACCATGCAATTTTTTTTTCTCTTGATGATCAGAGATGAGAGAGGGAATGGTTAAGGGACTGTTCGTTATTTATGAGGGGGGAAGGGTGGTGCAAAAAAGGGAAGGCAGGTCAAATCATTTCTGAAGCACTGGGGAGGGAGTTATATTTTTTTTATTTTGTCTTAGGGAAGGGGCATACTAATTTAAATGGTTATACTTTGTAAGAAAAACTAAAAATTACCAAAATTACACCATTATCATGGTCAGAAACTGTAAAAACAGAAATTAGGATTGGATTTTCACATTTCAGACAGCCCTTGTTGGCTTTCGAATCTTCCAGGAAGTGAGCACTGCTCTCATGGGTGAAAGTCGGTGTTCGTTGGGTTAGGGTTAGGGTGTCGCCACCTTAACTTTCATTCTTGTCCCGCCACATTTCCCCCTGACACCGCCAAGCACTGTTAAACTATAACAGCGACTGGTTGTGTATCGTGCCAACGTTAAAGGATGCCTTTCTTTGCCAGCGTCTGACGCCATAAGTCACTGCCCAAGCACCAGATTTCAACGGCTTTGGAGAGACGTGGGGCTGAAAAAAACATAACCAAATTTGAGCTTAAAATAGTAATATTTCATCTTAATAACTGTATTGTATGTTTAAAATTAAAAAAAAGCTAAGTCACACCCCAGCCACCTCCTCCTCTCACAGGGAACAGGGAAATCTTTTGTTGGAGGAAGAGACTGCAATTTCTCCTCTCACAGTCACCTCTATATTAGGTCTGTCATTAGGTTTGCAGCTACAGGCAATTCTGAGAGATGAATGACATCAGCGACTGAAGTAGATCGATGGAAAATTTGTAATTCATGAGTGTATATCATATACAAAATACCTATGTGTCTAAGTGGAGCTACAGAGTTGGAAACATACTGTAATCCAGCACCAGAGGAGATGTGTTTGCATTGAGCAGCTCCCCAGTACATGAAGCAATGCTTAGGCAACTGTCCCTGGTTAAATAGTGAATATAGAAATTTTTTTTTTTTTTAAATGCCTCCTTTTGTCCTGCATATCTTATACCAGCACCATTGGCTCATGAGTTTCTAGGCCATGAACTCCCAAAAGGTCAGGTAAAAGAAGAAAGTTGCTTTTAGCAGTGCACGCCTGCCTTGATAAGTGTTGATTGCGTAAAACAGTCCCAACACCGTGTCCAATGAACAGTCCCTGGAGCTGGCTAGAAAACATGCAGAAATACTTGTGTGCATTTTCTACCAAGACCTTCACACAGGAGTACTTCACACAAAATGATAATTTGTATATCAATTACTTACCGTACCTTTAAGGTCTTGGTAGGAGATTAATATGAAAGTGGGGTTTTTTTTGTTGAAGATATTTTTTGGGCATTTAAGCCTTTAATTGACAGGACAGCTAAGTGTGAAAGGGGGAGAGAGAGAGGGAGTGACATGCAGCAAAGGGCCACAGGCTGGAGTTGAACCCGGGCCGCTGCGGCAACAGCCTTGTATATGGGGTGCCTGCTTTATCCACTAAGCCACCGACGGCCCATGAAAGTGTTTTTTTAATGACATCCCAGACAGCATGTTCACTGACATCCATAAAGTTGTGTTCCACCTGCAGCACCATCTACTAACCTGCGCCATTATGCTTCTTGGTGCATCCCTTTCCCCCCTGTCTCCCCAACAGAGGCCCGCTGAAGGCCAGGAGGATGAGGACTTCTCATCTGGATGGCGTGGCTTCCTCTCCAGCATGGGTCTGTCTATCCCAGCAGGCCTCTGTCGCCTGGCCCCACCTGCGCTGCGTCTGGGCCAGCGTCGAATGCTCCAAGGCAAGACCCCCGACATTCCAGACCACGTCCTGAGGTTGGCAGGAGTTGGTCCAGGAAAGCTGAGGGCAGAGTGGAGCTTGCCGGCCTTCATTACCATGTTCCTGCCCGAATTCCCCCACAGAACTGTGCCTGGACACGAACACTTTCAGGTACACCTCAATTACATCATAGACACAAACAGCATCTGAGGCTTGATGTGATTCGATAATGCATTACTTGGACTATTTTTACCTCTCCACCTCGTCTGTCTGGTGTTTTCTATCGATTGCTCTCTGTCTTTGTCTCCGTAAATATTTTTTATTCCATCAGGTGTTGAGTTACATCGCCAAAGGTTCATTTGGACCCATTCTTAAAGTGAAGGACAAGACCAAACAGAAAACATATGCTGTCAAGGTGAGTCATCTGCTTCAGTCTCACATTTTAAATGTGTTTATTTGTTTGATCCAAGCCATGAAGAGTCTGACTCAGCGGATGGAGAGCAGTTACAAACCTGCCATTGGCCGGCTATTTCATGCAGTATTCTCCTCCCCTTTCACTATCTGCTTGCGACTGTTTTGCAAGGGCACTGTTCGCTGCATCCTGCACTTAGTGCCGATCAAGATGATTGTGATTGGTTTAGAGATAAAAAAACAACCTGCAGCGTTTTTCCCCAATACCATGATGATAATGAGTGCTTCCAGACTTTTCTCTAGGGCTGACACAGCGTTATGGAAATAGCCCTAGCCATGAGACTGAGCCATGAATGAACAGCCAGTTTATGATTTCAGAGAAGTATCTGCAAGTTGCAAGTCAGACAGTTGAAAGTGACGAAATATAGAATGTTATATGCAGGCAAAACTTTTTAAAGACCATGCCTGCTTACTAAAAAAGTTCCTTTTAGCAATCAAACTAGGACTTGTCATTTGAAATGTAGTCAGAGGCTTTTAACATCCACACACCAATGACATTGTTGTCATAAAATGTCATTGTATGATATAATATGTGCAAGTCAAATCCCTTGGGTTTCTGTGAAGTCTTTTTTCATCTATGTATTTTTGTCGTCTAACAGGTTATACCTAAATCAGAGATCCTAAGACTCGGGGTGTTGGAGCAGTCAAAAGAAGAAGTTATTGTTCAGGTGAGTATTGAGAACAGGCCCTGAAAATCATTGTGAATTTGTAGATAGAAAAAAATGAACCTTGAAAGTTTTTAGACATCAATATCTCTGAAAAGACAAGGTTTTGGAAATAGCAAATACAGCACACAGATTCATCAGTCATCAGTATACCTGAGACACCTTTCATACAATAATCAATATTTTGCATAGTTAGGGAAACCTTACTATGTATATGTGTTTCAGGATTTATTGACGTAGCATTATCCTTAATAGAAAAACAACGGAGGATCAAAATACTAGGTTATCTAAGCTGTATCTAAGTTCTATATGCAGATGATGTGCTATTATACAATACCATTATTAACTGTATGAAACTCAGTTCCATCAGTGTAAATTAACTTAAGGTAAAACTTGAACCTTGAATAGATTTACACTTTATCTGATATGTTGTGGGTCACACTCTCATTTGTATGAGGAGGTTATAAACTATTTAGGTATTTTTATTTGCTCTTCCCTTAAAAATAATGCATCTGTGATGATTAAATTTACACAATTTCGAGTCTAATTCCAAACATGCTAATTTTAAGTTTTTGAATTTCACCAACAAGGACTGAGGTTGTAAGTAAAGTCATCCTCAGAAAACTAGTTAGACCCAGTGCAGAGAAAAGTATAGATCTTTATTTGATCAGTGGCCAAAATTGAGATTTTTCAGGTTGATCTTGGACCTTTGCCCGCAGCGTCAGGTTCGCCACCCATTTGTCCATGACCTTGAGGACTGCTGGCAGACTCAGCGCCACCTCTACATTAGTGAGTCAGACAGAGACCAATCCAACCCAAATCCACTATCCAAAAACCCCTCACTCCACCTTCCTCACCTAAACCCTGGAAGTCCCATCCAAACCCTGACCCAACACCTAGAACACGAGATTTCCAATTAAGTCTCTTTATTCTGGTTGTTTTGCCTACAGACTTAGACCCCTACAACCCCAATCAACCACTGCCTGTGCATCCTGTATCTGTTTTGCCCCCTTTTCCTCTCCTCCAGAGCATTTGCCCTTTTTTCCAAATCAGCCACTGACTCAGAAAGTGTGACCCAGTTTGTTTGCTACCCCACCCCCTGTGAAAGGAGAGCAAAGTTAGCCCGGGGACCAGATGTTGGACGCTGCTGCAGCTCAACAGGAACACGTGTCACATTCAGAAGAGAGGACGTCCCTGCTTGCTTAAACAATGAATCATCACTGAATCATTAACCCATAAATGTAGATATGGGGCATATTTGGAGCAAATCAAGTCTATATAAAGCCATCGACCTGTATTACAGAGGGTGGATCCTTGAGGCTAGATCGCTCCATCTCTAGGTAGAGAGGGATGATCCATCATTCTAGGCACACACCTATTTACTCTTGCACGCCAACCCACTTTTTTTTATCTTTATCTTTTAAAGCTGTGCCCTCGGCAGATTGACAACAGTAAATCTACTTTGGTTTGTAGAGGAATATTGTTTTACACTGTTCTCACCTCCTCTCTCCTAAAATCTTTCACCAGTGTGTGCTCCACATCCCGCTGACCTTCACTACCCCCCACACCGCACATTACATGACATAGGCATGTTTTAATGCTGTCCCTACTCCCGCAGTGTGTGACTACTGCAGCACCGGAGACCTGTACACTTACTGGCAGATGATTGGTCAGTTCACAGAGGACACAGTAAGAGTGTTTGCAGCAGAGTTGGGATGTGCACTCGGTGAGTACTTACATATTAAAAGTCTGTCTTTATGACTTGAATATCCCAATTAGATCAGAAGTGAATACAGGAAGGTTTCTGACCTGTATTTAATTTGAAGTAATTATAAGAAGAGGACTCATTAAAAAGAGATGAACTTTGAAAGGATGTCCCACAGCAGCAAAGCAGTGTCATGGGTTTTAAATATGCTCGTAGGATTTGAGCATTGTAGCATGGTTGATTTTTATATGTTTGCTCTTTTTCACTGTGTTTTTGCAGGCTTTCTGCACGACTTTGGGATCATCCACAGGGATGTGAAGGTAAGACAGGGACAAAAATAGCCATTTATTTTGTGGTGATGATGGTATCTACAGTCTTTTTAACAGAGACTTTAGATAACATCAGCCTTTACTTAACACGTAATAAAGTTAGTTTTGATTGTCATGCCAAACATTTTGCACATCCATCAACTTGAGATTCCAAGGCACTGCTCACAAGACATTGTCCAGTAACAAGGATAGAAAATCAAGTGCAAAACATCAATTCAAACAGAATGTATACACGTCTACTGTGCATTATAGTAAATAGCAGGAGACAGAAAAAATGCCACAGGCCTGAGGTTTATCCTGATAAAGGGTTTTTTCCATGTTTCCCAGGTTTTCTCTACGAAACTGCCCTACTTACATGTTTCGTAACAGCCAACTCAGCAATCTTTGTGCATCCTCACTGCTGGAAAAAAAAACACCTCTATATTTGGTTTTATCTTACTAAACAATAAATTGTGTAGTTCTGAGTATACATACTCTACACACTGAGTGCTTGAAACTTTATGGATTTCTTTTATAGTTTTTTCCCTGCCAGTTCAGAGTAGGTCTGCTCATTAACATAAAAAAAATCCAAATTTGTCAACACACATTGTTAATTATAGTTTGTTCAGTCAGTCCATTGATGCATTTGTGTATATTGCCAAGACTATGTCTCCTTAGTGACAGAAGTGTAGTGCCAAATTCAAATAAATTTGTATTTGGAAGATTGAAAACTGGCCTTTTAACCTAAAACTTTGACAATGAATATCTGGATAGTTGAAATGATGGAAACTACTAAATGTAGAAAGACTCTGGGAAGATTAAACTGGAAAAATTATATGGTTAATGACCAATGGGACAGTTTCAGCAGATGTACAGTATGTCAGGAGGGAAGAATTTGGTCACGTAAAGGTGCTGATGATGTGGTCTAGGACACTTTTAACTGACATGTTGCATTAATGAAAACAATTTCCTGCCTGTTTGTTTTTGTTTTGGATTGTTGTGTTATTTTGTTAACGATTTTCATTTAAAAATGCAATAAAACATTTTAATTACAAACAAAAAAGAAATCCAAGGTTCAGGAAAAAACTGACAAAGGATTATTTTTCTCAAAACATTAAATTTAGTACATTGGGGAAAATGGATGGGTGTGTAATTCAGTCTTTTTGGCTCTGTTTGTAGATGGAGAACATCCTGCTTACAGACAATGGTGAGTAGAAGCCAGCAGAGAGCAGCATAGCTCTGGTGTGCAGGAGAACCTTCCAGAGAGCATCCTGAAACTGCACAGCTGTCAGTCAGTACACATTAATGCAAACATCTGTTAGCACTGAGAGGGAGCAGCCTTTGCATCCAATTACATTCACTAATGAGATCAGATTATGATGGGAATATTTAGATATTTGTAACTGCATCGGTAAGAAGAATGTCATGCCATGTGTGTATAATGATGTAGAGAAAATGGTCTGTTCTAGGACACCTCCGCTTAGCTGACTTTGGTTTGTCCCGTCGCCTGGAGCGAGGAGGCCGGGCTTTTACCATCTGTGGAACCATCCAGTATATGGGTGAGAAATATTCCACCACATCCTTTGATATGTTTATCTACAGAGCAGTGATCTGCAGATGCTGAGGCATAATAACATACTCACACTGTGTGCACTATTATTCTACGAAGTGAATATATTACTGTACAAACATATAGTACATCCTGTGCTTTGAGCATGCTCTGTCTGCTCTGCAGCCCCAGAGGTGCTCAGTGGTGGGCCCTACAACCACGCAGCTGATTGGTGGTCGCTGGGAATTCTGCTTTTCTCATTGGTCACTGGGAAGGTGAGAGCTTGTTGCCGGTAGGCTTGACGTGTCCTGCATGATGAGAAGATATTACTCACAGTCATTCATTCAGTGACGTACCTGCTGTAAAAGGAGGTGGTGCTTTCTTTAGGAGGTATTTTTACATTCAGTGATGTCAAGGACTCAAAGTGTTCTTAAATCTAGTCATAAGATGCCTTATGTTTTGCCATGTAAAAGTCTAAAAGCTATCCTTTTAAATTTAAATCAAACACCCTGATTTATTTCTGTTCATGTACTTCAAACTCTCCTCAGTTCCCCATGCCCCCTGAACAAGACCACTGCAGCATGCTGAGGAAAGTGAGGAGTTTTCCCTATGAAATGCCTCTCACCCTCAGCTCTCCACTGGCCTTGCTAATAACAGAGGTAAAAATGTAATCATATTGCTACAAGACATTAAAATCTACACCTCAGAATTGTTGCCCAGTTGGGTTAGTTTGATGTAGTAACACGACCTTCACACGTTTCTCCAGCTTTTGTGCAAGACTCCCTGCCGCCGCCTGAGGACCCTTGATCGTTTCAAACGCCAGACCTTCTTCCGGGGAACAACCTTTGACCTCGCCCTGCTGCAGCGCCAGCCTGTGGAGGTAACCAGTGAACATACAGATGTAGCCAGTTTCAAACATGAGTCAGATTAGTGGAAAAATATTCAGTATTATTTTTCTCGTCACTTCCCCAGGTGATTCTGGAGCTGAGAGAGCGACCAGACCGAGCTGCCAAAGCTCGACGAGGCCTCACTTTGTCTCTGCAGCCTCTCAAAGGCTTCGACTACGACTCCTTCCTCAGCCCTCCTGCCACGCCGGACACACAGCTGGACGCCAGCACACAAACCAACACAGCTGCACCATTCCCCGGCCCGCTTCTCCCACTGCAGCCTGCTCAGGGAAAAGGCCCACGCAGAGAAGTGTTTGTGTGACGGACTTTGAGTCTACAGTATGGTTACAAACACACTAAAATTAAAGGCCTAAATGTATGTATTTCTGCACACTTTTTCACCCTTACACACAGGTGTGGTGCGCCTTGTAAAATGTCTTATTCAGTAGAGCCAGTAGCTGATTATGATTAAGTTTGACCTTTAGTTTAGAGAGGAATGATTTGTTTAAGCCACATTTGAGAACACCATCCCCCCACTTGTATTGGCGAGTTTTATGTTGGGGTTTTTGTGATGTACCGAACACAATTTTTTGCTTTTTTTTTACTTGTTTGCCTTTCTCCAATGAGCACCTTTTCAAGCCTATTGTATTTGCTCAACTTTTGTGCAAGAAAGATTGCACTATTGTCCATCTATAGTTTACAAGTGACTGGTCATGGCTGCCCTGTTAATACTTGGCTATCAAATCCACCCATCATGGAAAAGTCATGCACATGTTTTGTTTTTATGTAGATATGTAGAAAGTATCCAAACCCCCTTGAACAAAATGAGTGTGTTTCTGCACTTCTGCCTTTATTTTCATGTTGATTATAAACAGTTTTGGCAGAAGTGTATGAAAGAAACTCTTGCCTCATTTTCTGAGTGACTATGCTGTGATTTACTATGAAACATTTTCTGTACCTTTGTTAACGCTGCAGTTTAACCTTTCCCTGACTTGACATTTACTGCCTAAATTCTATAGCAGCAGAAACGTCTCTCCTCCTGACCTGTACTACTTAAAGTCATCACAACGTCCGACAAAGATGAATACGCCTTCGACGTCTGCTTTAGTATGAATCATTTCCAACCTGCGACTCAGGGGAGCACTCGCTGGTTTTCCCAGGTCGGCCTTGATTTTGACTCTAAGATGGCGCCCAGCTGTGCAGATCTGAGCTCGGACTGTAAAGGTTGAATCAGCAGCAGCATTGTTTACCTCCAGTTAACATTTTGATAGATACAGGGCTTTTTCTATTGACCAAGGCTGCCGTAACCCTAGCCAGTAATCACACCTCCATGCACTTACCTGACCATCGGACTATATTATGATTTTGTAAAATATGCCCTGATGTGTACCCAGAATGCCTCACACATGTGATCCTCAGCTTGCTTTTTTTGTCACCAAAATGCTTATTTATAAATTCCTATTTATAAAGTTTATATGATATTTTGGATGCTATTTGATGTTATATGTTCTGTTATAATGTATTTTTGTAATTACCATGTAGCACAGATGGAATATTAAACTTCCTGTACAGCCACCTGCTGATTTGGATATTTTGTCTGCGTGAGATAGCTGAAAGAAAGAAAAAGAAAGAAAGAAAGAAAGAAAGAAAGAAAGAAAGAAAGACATTGCTTCACTTTTCCTATCAGTCACCCCACGTTGTTTCTGCAGAAACGTTGCATGCTTATGTTTGGTTAACGAATGACATTTGTACACTATCAGCAGTCGACAGTTACTTAAGTGTGTACTTCTACTTAACTACATTTCTATATACATACATTTCTACATTCATATACCAAAATATGTGGTCCACTACTGAACTGCAGTGGTATCGTGATAGTTAATGAGATGGGTGTGCGAGGTAGATGAAAAAGTGGGTATACTATCCTATATATTCCAGCCAGAAAAAGAAGCGGGTATAAGCTGTAAATTGCGTATACCTTCCACTACACAGCTGCTCGAGAGTGCTAAGTCCTAGTTATTTTGATTTCCGCTCACAAGTTATAAAAATATTTCCATCTCTTTTTCTCAACGTGGCCTGATAGAATTTAAGTTTTTATTCATTAATCACATGTGCAAGTATCCTATAATCCTTATATGACTTTCACCATTATAAGCATCTATTGACTACTTGACTTACTTACTTATTCCTCTTCATCCCCCATGGGAGATAATGCTTCAATGAGCTCTTTCCATTGCATTCAGTCCTTGGCAGCATGTTGCGCGTCTCTCCATGACAGTTTCATCTTTCCAACTCCAGTGTCACAGTTCTGAGCCAGGTGGTTTTGGCCTTCTGGGATTTTTTTACTTGGTGTTGTCCATCTTAAGGCGACTCTCATGATCTGACCCTGTTCCAGGGCATCTATTAATATATGGGTAATTTTTTTTAATGGATTTTCTGGATTGGACATATTTTAGGGGAAAAAAGCCAAACTTGTGCTTATAAAAATCATTTGCACATAGTTTTGAGGCTGTTTCATTTGAGGCCTGGCACTGTATGATAGTCAATAAGCAGTTTTTATTTTTAAAAGTTGCATAAAACTTTTTGTATTTTTTCTGTTCCCCCTTTTTTAACATCCTGTATTCAAATTAAATGAATGACAGAAGAAAACAATTAATAACTAGAAGACCAAAGATCAAAAGGGATATATATACACTTGAAAATTAAAAAAAGAAAAAGAAAAAAAGAGGTTATTAAGGCCTTGTAAATGACCATAGTTCTGATGGCTTTCTGATTTGTCAGTTTCTGATTTTTAATGTTTCAAAGCACAGTTTAGTTCATGCTTGAAGTGGTTGATATTGGTCTTCCTTTTAGACAATTTGCATTTATGGATGAGAAGCTTACCATATAAAATGAGAAAATTCAAAATAAATAGCCTCTTTCCATATCATTTTCTCCACAATAAGAAGTTACATCTTTTCTCTGTAAATTAATCTTAGCTTAAAGAAAAGTTCAACATCAGTCCAGAAGAATTTTACATAAATGCATTCATAAAATAAATGTATAATTGTTTCTGTGCCAGCACAGTACACAGGATTCAGACAGATTGCTTCTATATTTGCCTAAAAAGTGATTTGTTGGATAGATTTAGTTTATGATTTTATAACACACTTCACTAACTTTATTGTTGCCTAAACATTTGTTGTAAAAAGCCCAGACTGATTTCCAGCTAGAAGTTACAGGGCAGTGCATCATGTTTATACATATTATTATCACAGTTGTTTCCTTTATGTTGATGCTATTTAACAAACATGTGTCTTAATGTTTGACTGTTGATTAGACATAGTACTTCCCTGCAACACTCTCAAAAACACATACAGGTCCTCCATCACGTACGATGCTACGTTCTCGTGCTACAAAGATGCAGAATCATGCTGCAACCTAACTGAGCTATGATGCTGCCCTGCGCCTGCGCGGAGGAAGGCTCCGCCCCCGGCTCGAGGGTTTTGTAAAGGGTCACGTTGCGCTGCAGCAGTGAAACAGGAGACCGCTCCGCATCCTCCGCACCTTGCTCACCTGCTCTCTCTGTGCCCAGACACCCATCAGCAGGTAAGAATTCACTCTGACTTTATCAATACGACACCTTTATACACTCCTCATGTGTTACTGATTATAAAAAGATGATAATATTGATGATGGAGAGAGGTGATGCTGCTCTACACCTAAAGCTAACGTTTCCTCCTAGCTAAGTTGCCGTTAATTAACAGCAACCGTTGGTACTTGTTGCTCCTCTGTCGTCGTCTCCTTCGACAAAAACACATTAAAGTTGCCTCAGTTTGGGGTATTTTATTCATTTAAAGTTGCATATTTTAACCTACTGTCGAAATACGCAACAGGAAGTGCGCAAAAATGATGACCTTCAAGGATGAAAGTGCACAGAGAAGAGTCTGCGGCCTCTGCTCTCGGTTTACATCAACACACCCTGTTATTTTATGTTTGATGAGTGTAAATGGAGGTGATGAATCATTATGGTAGCAGTGTCATTGCCTGTGTGTGAGTGTGTATCTGTCCCTGAGCACGTAGACCATCCCTGATGTGATGGGAGGCGGGGCGCGCTGAGCAGGAGTGTAACGTTACTATACTATACTAAATGTCTAATGTATAAAATGACATATCTCACTGCACTAGTGCAATTAGACCTCATCTTATAAGCATAACACTAGAACATCACATATTTTCATTCAGTTGACGTCAACACAAACGTCACTGTGCTGTATTTCTTAGTCTTGTCTGTTTTTAAACTGAATGTATTTGGGGTTTGGGCTGTTTCTCAGACTAAACAAGCAATTTAAATATGCAGATTTGGGTTTTGGGATAATATGAGGGGCATATTCCACTGTTTTCTTATATTTTATCCCTATTATTTACTGTGCGCAGTTAATTTTGGCCTCTTTTTTTCTTTAAAATAGCTTAAATGAATGCTGCTCATTAATATTCTGTCGACTAATTGATGAACCAACTACTTGTTTTAGCTCTAGAAAACAAAAATACCCTGAAGGTTCATTGGCTATTTGTACCATCAGACTGGATGTAAATCTCATTAGCATATCACTAGAACACAGGAGACATATTAACATACACTACGATTTAATTTAATGGGAATTCTTATTAGTTTTACATCAACAGGTTGTACTGTCTGTAATCACGTTTTTTTTTAATTTTTTTTACTCAATAACTCTTTTAACCTTAATCCTTTGACTACATCTGCAATAGCAACGCAAAACCTATCCAACTTGTCATGCAAATCATGAAGGTTGAAAAACAAAACAGTTCACCTGTGTTTCAGAGGGCAATGCCACCCTGTGTACTTTGCCCATTTTCACCAGTGTCACCCTCTCTCTGAACCGCAATGCACGCAGCCTCGACGTCCGCCACAGGCTGTTGTATCAGAGAGCTGCATGGGAAACAGTGCTCCTGCTAGCTCTGCTGGATCAAGGCCTGTGGATAGTAACAGCCCGAGCACAGGAGCATCCGTCAGTGCCAAGGCCAGCAGCAGCCCGTCTGGTAACAAAACACAGCAGTCCAAGCAGGCTTTTTACTTTTGAGTAGTGCTTCCCTGCAGGAGCCATTTCATCTGCTTAAAGCTCACGCAGCTTGCAATGTAGAGGAAAAAAAAAAACAAGGTGGGTAAACCTCCAGATGGTGATAATGATACAGCTGAGGCAACGACACCTAGCAACACAAAATACATCCTATTTTCTTTTCCATCCTCTCCTTGCCCTCGCACTTAAAATTAAATATTAACTATCTGTAAGTGTTAGAGGTGCCAGTCCCTGCCTACAGCTTGACTTCGCAATATAGTTTGCAAGCTTAAAAATATAGTAGTTTTATGCTTGCAGCATCGCTTCAGAAGAAGACCTGTTGCTGCATGATTGCTATAGATGTAGATTCTGGGTTGAGTTTGATGTTAATGTGTTTGTGGTCTCTACTTGTGTCATGGGATGGTAAGTGAGCCTCTGCAGCATCTCACTGTTGTAGCATGATCTAATCAGCCTGTCCTTTCCAAGGTGAAAGCTTAAAGTAGATGGAAGCACCAGATATGTGATGACTGACGGGATAATGTGTTTGAATTAAACCTGAATTAAATAGTTGTGTCACCATATTAAACGGCAAATGAGAATTTGCAGTTTTTCCTTTGATTCGTCTGGTTTGCAGTATGATTGCTGTGCACTGCATTTGACCGATGGTTAGTTGTGGTGTTTTTTAACATGTAGCAGTCACACTTTGAGTAGTTGGTAAGTTACGTCACAATAGGGAGTTGGCTGTTGCATCTTGATGTCGCACTGCAGAAATGGTGTTGAGTTTGAACACTGAGCAACAGGCTGGACTGGAAATCACAGAGGGGTACGATGGAGAGACAACTAAATATTGAGCTTAGTGATTTGCTGTCTCTCCCTCTCATCTCTTAAACAATTTTCAAATTTCATCCTAATACTGCCTAATTTGAATGAAACATTATTCCAAAATGTACAGTTTTTGTGCCCACTTTAAAACTTTACTGGTGAAGTGCCTATAGTTGTCAAATCTGCAGTGATGTCCTTCATCAGAAGATAACTGATGATGCACACTTTACAGCACTGTCTGGAAGATAAACCTTGTCACCAGTGATACTGCGTGATGAATGGCATCAGAGGGTTACCACTTCAGATCATGTCAGAGTGACATTTTGCAGCTGGGTCAATTTTACTGATAAGGAAGATGATTCTTAAAACAAGCATTTCAATGTTTGTGCTTCTGAGGTGCCCTTGAGCAAAAGAAAAGAAATTCCTTCCGTTATCTTAAGATTTCAATTGGCCAGCACAAATTGTTTAAAAGGTTTTGAGACTTGTATCATATATCACATTAGCCTAATGCGTTGGCAAAGGATGATGATTGGTTGTTATCAATGCAGTATCTTAGAGTTAAACAGTATGCTGTGTCTCAGTTCATATTCTTCTGTACTTACACTTGCTGTGCTTTCACACTGGCAAATATGGCAAAATGCAGTGCAGTATAAATACCCGGATGATGTACGCATAACGCTCAAAAGGTTCAGTGTGGATCTCTGGATATTTTTACCCTCAATGGTCGCCATCTTGTCTACATAGCAGAAGGGGAGGGACCACCTAACTTGTGAAAATGGCGGCCGAGGAAGCTGCAGCGGCTGCTGTAGCTCTGGTGAACAAGCAAACAGGTTGGCAGATATTTTGGTGTGCGACAGTCGCAGAGTTGCAGTCAAATGTTGGCATTAAATCTCAGTCCGGTTGCAATTTGCCATTAAAAAGAAGAAAAAACAAATAAATGCTGTCAAAATTCAAATACCACACAAGTAAGTACATAGTGTACACAGTGTGCCACATGGAAGTGTACTAATGGAAGTACTCGAATTGAGACACAGCAATAGACCGTAGAAAGATGGACATCTCCCCAGAGGTGAAGCCAAAGCATCTCGATCGCCCCTGGTGGCTGGCTGCAGTACAGGTCATAATCAACGCCCCCTCCATGTTAGCGGATGCAACACGGGCCAAAATTCAAATCAAAGTACACATCAAATACATTTTTCACAAAGATGATTTCTGTCATTTTACCTGGTTCTCATCACGTTGATGCTTGTTCAAGTATTTATTTTTTCCAAATTTGCTTTTGATCAGTAATTTTGTACTATAAAATGAGGGTGTGGCATGATGATGATTGACAGCTACCCTTGATTCGTCACTGAATCAGGACCTCAATACCGCAGCTCCATTCTCCAATCACTATTGCACAGACTGGCCCAAATGATGTCACCAACACAGTATGCCATATCCGGGATATTTTGGCTTCATTTTTGTACAGTGGAAGGAAGTGGAGACATGTTGTCCATGTATACAGTCTATTGTTGAAACAGTCACCTCACTCATCAGGCCAGATGTGCAGCCTTTGCTGTGTGCTGCAGCACCTCTGCTTGATTTCCCCTGAAGCTTAATATGCCTAAAATTACATTAAAATGTAATCTCTTCTGACATCAGTGGAGGTGTTGTTTACCCCAGGGGAGGTGGGATGACTCCACTATAAAACACTGACAGACAGCCAATGAGTTACAACTAAAGTCATCATCATCACTCATCCAGCAGTGCATCTGTTGATAGACTTTGTCATTAAATCAATATTTATGTACAGTTAATGTTCCTCCATTTTGTTACCAAGCAGCATTGACCAGACAGTTTCACTGTGCAACATTCCCACTTGGCTTTTCAAATATGTCGCCAGCTTGTGGTGACTAATTGTGATGAAGGATAGCCAAATTTTAAGGGCATGCAGGATTTAAAATGCCTCAAACTAGTTTGTTTCAAAGGTTACAATGAGGCAATGGAGCTTCTCTGTATAGACCACTTGAGGAAATGAAGTGTAGTGCAGGATACTTAATAATTCAACCAATCAGTCGTTCAAGAAAGATTACCAGTTCATTAAAGGATAAAAATCTTCACTCTTAACTTGATTAATGTTTTGTATAATTCAGATGCCCTTATTTTAGTTTGTCACACCTGCAGCAGGTGATGATTATTGAGTGTGCGGGACACACTGGAGCTGCGTGTTGTCAAGAAATAAACTGTTCTCTGATCTTGAGAAGTGAGACTGTCAGCAAAGCCTGAGATTCACAGCTGATGTTTTAAATAGAATAAAAACAGAATGAAATATTTTTGGTTCATAACGGCTCCCACAACGTCACTTTATGGATATTTATTCATAGGCTCAATTTGCCCACAGAACAGAAAGTGTTCAGAAGTAGAAAGGTGCTTAACTATATATATTTTCCACAGCGTCTGTGTTTTTCTAACAAACCTGCTCCAGGCTGATCATATATCAGAGACAGGTCACGTGTTGGCAGCAGGGCATTCTCCTTCAAGGTCCTCTTCTTAAGCTTTCAGCCAGTATAAAAGATGTGTGACCAGAAACATTTCCAGGCGTCATTGTGTCACTGAGCTCCGTATTTCCTATTGAAAAGAATATTTTTGTCTTTGAACGTTGTTTCATAAGCTCACGTATTTGGTAACTTTGCTTTGTGTTTGAATATTGCACAAAATGTACATTTCATGTCGCCTTTCAAAGTATTCTGCAATGTTTCCTCAGCAGAAACCCAACCAGACACTACACTAGTGAAAATGTATTGTTGAGACACGCAGGTGCTTCACAAAAGATAGCAGGTATTTGCTGAGCATGAGTTTTGTCTGGCTAACAGTGGAGCAGGGCTGTGCAAATATAAACATACTGAAGCCCCACACTTCATGCTTTTGCTCTTGGCTTGGCCTTTATCAAGTATGGATAACCTCATTTATTCACTGGAGAGATCTGCATGAACGTCTTTTGGTCAAAGTGTTCCCCTCGGAGGACACCTTATTCCCTGCCGGCCTGGCCTCTTTTATTTCACCTGCGTGTAGAATTTAACTATCAGCAGTCAGCCGTGCTTGACTTTTGTGTCGTGGTATCTGCACTCTGTTTTCTTTGAGAGGCCTGTGTGTATGTGCTCTCTGAAGGTTGTTATCTCATAGCTTTAAGCTGAGGATTAGCACAAGGGATACCGGGAATGTCAGCTAGTGTCCTACCACAGCAAAGCAGCCTCAGTTGGGAATCCAGTGGTCAGTTTATGTTGAGCTACGCTAACACTCCTGTTATATATTTTTGTGTTACATGATCCAGTTAATGTGCTTTAAATTGTAAATCTAGTGTCTCACACTAAGATTTCTCTCTCTGTGGTGACAAAATACTATTTATCCTCAGATATTGGTCGCTAAATGAGGAGCTTCAACCCATCAAGCAGATAAATCTATAGCTGATCCAATATCGTGGCCCATACTGGTGCACTTGTGATGCTGAACAGAGCTATAACGTGTGATGCCATTTGCTGGGCGTGTCTTGGCAACTGGAGCAGTCGACCAGAGAGGAAAGTCACAGCATGTTCTCTAGTACAGCCTGCATTAGTGGGAGTGATGCGTTTTAGTGATGAGGGAAAACTGGAATTTACAAATCCCATGCGTGGTCATCTTGTATGTGTCCAGTAGTAAGCCTCAGTGATCGCAGCAGGAGGTTTGAAGGCAAAGAAAAGGCTGAGTTGTTGCTGTGTTGCTGAGGAGAGTGAAACAAGCCGTGTTGCATCCAGTCCTGTGGCTATAATGGGGACTGGCAGCAAAATATATAGGAGCTGCATTACATAATCGCTCCCTCTCTGTCTTCTGTGCTACCAGTGGGGTGGGGAGGGGAGGGGTTATGTAACTGCTTATTTACGGCAGAGCGATGAAGGGAATAGGGGACATAATAATCTGGTTTGAAGCGTGTGCGTGCATGTTCACACGTCGTGACAGCGCTGCTGCTGCCACCAATGTGGCCAGGCAACATATAAGAAATAATCTTTTTCTCAACACAGACAGTTCCTGTCTATTTATTTCTGGCTCTTATTTTCTCTAAGGAGGCAAGAAGCACATCTTCTGCTCATAGTCACTAGTTTTATCACATCTCACACACACGCTGGGTCCAAGGATTGTGTGACTTGAGGTGCCATCTTGTAGGAATTTTGTCAGATTCATCCTCCTACCCTCAGTGAGAAGAGCTTAGTGCTGCAGCGAGGTAGCCATGTTGTAGACAATAGAGGGGCACATGAAAGAGGCCAGTGCTGGGCAGTCGACCAAATCAACATACCGTGAAACAATGCGACCTCCTAATGGCTTTCTCTCTCTTTCAGCCACCATGACTCACCAGTATCCCGCACTGACTGCTGAGCAGAAGAAGGAGCTGCAGGAGATCGCCCAAAGGATAGTAGCTCCAGGAAAAGGCATCCTCGCAGCCGATGAATCCACCGGTATGCATGTCTGTGTGTGTGGTTGCAAAAATATAACGTCACTCATATCTTTCCTGTGAAGTTCTACATGCCAGAGAAACAATATTACCAATATTAAAATCACAAAATCACCAATACTTTTCTTCCTCTGTTTATTAAGGCTCAATCACAATACACCCCTTTCTCTCGCCTCTTAGCCCACACCCCTCTGTCAGTGCTACCTGGCCCTAATCCTAACCCTTGTATCTATGTAGTAGTAATGATGTCTCAGTAGCTAACTAGCTAGCACTGATTTGTGCATGACAGTCTCACATTTTGACGTTTCCATGTCACATTCCCCCATTTGATGGCATATGATGCCCAAAATTTAACTAGAGTCCAGCATAGGGCTGCACACTATGCAATGGATAGATATACAGATTTGTGACAGTATTTTAGTGGGAATGGTAAATTTTGCATTTCATTTTCACTTAAGATATAAATATGATGGCGAAGTGATTTCTGCTGCAGTCTGTACCAAACAAACATGTTACCTTACGTCTGGAATATGATTTGTAGGCTGAGGCATCTCTGCAACTCACTTTATTTATAATGAAATGTTGTGACACAGGTTGAGCACAGGTTGCTAACATTAGCCTACAGAGCACTGTGAGTGAAACAGTGTTGTTGTTTTTGTTTGTTTGATTTTTTTTTGGTTTGCTTTCTTGACAACTTGATTGATTGATAGCATGAAACATGTAAAGTTATAAAAGGAATTGCTGGTGTCCATGCTTTGCTGTCTCCATCAGATAAATGTCGTTGTGATAATACCATTATTGCCATAGTTGCATTTGTGTACATTAACACCATCAATGATTATGACTATACTGATGGTAAATCAGGGTCTCATTCCACAGGGGAAGTTTTCAACCACTTCTCTTTTTAACAGTCTTCCAGAGGGCAAAGGGGCACTTGAATACAAGGGGTAGGGGTAAAAATAAGGGATAGGATTTGACCCAAGTCTGTCTTAACTTAAGTCATGACTGAATGCCTTTGTGTGTGTTGTCTACAGGAAGTATGGCGAAACGTTTGAACCCCATCGGGGTTGAGAATACAGAGGAGAACAGGCGTCGTTACCGCCAGCTGCTCTTCACAGCCGACCAGCGCATCGACAGCTGTATCGGAGGGGTCATCTTCTTCCATGAAACCCTCTACCAGAACACAGACGATGGCACTCCCTTCGCCAAGCTCATCAAAGACCGTGGCATTGTTGTTGGGATCAAGGTACGCCATGTTCTGTGTTGTCGTCAGCAATTTAAGTGATATTTAAACCTATTGAGTAGACGTCATTTTATCTGGAAATAGTGGGCTTCATCTCAGTCTCCTGACTCTTGCCTTATTTGGTGGCTCTTTGCCTCCGAATGTCCCCACAGCCTCTGTGTTGATATTATATTACGGCCAAGTATTTCAGGTCAGCAGGCAGAAGCACAGCTATCATTTGTTTGGCTGGTAAAACTAGAGAGGCTCCTACACTGTGTATGAAACACAGACTGGTTGTCAGCTTGTTTAGACACATACAGACACCCACCCAAAACAGCAGATCAGGTTTAGAGGAAAAACTGGGTGAAAGATCATTCAGGACATACGCTCAGGAAAGTTGTGTTTAGTTGAGGCAGCGAAATTCAGCAGGATTTTGTTTCAAATGCGCTACATGATACAGAAAACCAAGAATATCTGCTTCCTGCTTCCCTTTCTGCAGGTGGACAAAGGTGTTGTGCCTCTCGCTGGAACAAATGGAGAGACCACCACTCAGGGTACGGATTAGGAACATAAACACTCTCAAAGCATCACAAATATTACACTCACCCCCCCGTGTTTGTAATGGATGGTTCTGTGTATGTGTTGGAGTGTAGGTTTGGATGGGCTGTCTGAGCGCTGCGCACAGTACAAGAAGGACGGCGCAGACTTCGCCAAGTGGCGCTGCGTGCTGAAGATCAGCGACACCACCCCGTCTGAACTGGCCATCTTTGAGAATGCTAATGTCCTGGCCCGATATGCCAGCATCTGCCAGCAGGTTGGTGTGAGGATGTTAGTTAGTTAGGTTAAAGATGTTATTCTCACTCTAAGAATCACAGTTCAGTGTTGATTTTGAAAACATCAGCATTGATTTGTGATTTAGGGAAGAATATGAGAGTTTGCCTTTAAACTTATGCTTTGTAATGTCTCTTAGAATGGCATTGTTCCTATTGTGGAGCCTGAGATCCTTCCTGATGGAGACCATGACCTGAAGCGTTGCCAGTACGTCTCTGAGAAGGTAACCTCCTGATGACTATGTACAACACTAACCACTGTATACATTCTGTAAAGTTTTCATTTAACAACATGTTAGCAACAGTGCTCTCACGTGTCTCTGTCTGTGCCGTTAGGTCCTAGCTGCAGTGTACAAGGCTCTGTCAGACCACCACGTGTACCTGGAGGGAACACTGCTGAAACCCAACATGGTCACAGCTGGACACTCCTGCCCCCACAAGTACAGCAGCGAGGAAATCGCCATGGCTACCGTCACTGCCCTGCGCCGCACTGTGCCTCCTGCCGTCACAGGTCAGACACAGATCAATCTAAGAAACTACAGCTAATTTACAGGGAATCATTTGATACCTGTGTATTATTAAAGGAATATATACCTTGAAATATTACCTGAAAGCTACTGTTATCACTAATATGTAATTAATTTAATATATTTAATAATGTAATTAAATATATTGTGTAAATACTTTTTACTTTTAAAAGTACCATAAGTGCTATTTTGGTTAATATTTAGTTAGCTGCAAGTTTAAAAGCAGTGGTTCTTTTTAAAAATAATTTCCTAGAAGCACATGCCTCATTTAATTAAAGTAAATATTTATTTGTCATTCATTTATTGCTGCTTGCCAGAAAAAAATCTATATTTTTGTGTATTTAATCGACCTGACCTTGTTGGCTTAGCATTTAATTGGAATTAATTGATTGAAAGTGTACCATTTAAATGCTGCCTCTTTTTTTATACATATAATTATTGCCAAATTACAGTGCAGTACTTTCTAGAAATCTACATAATAAATTAGTAGGACATTGTTAAGGATTTTAGGGCCCATAAAATAAGGCATTAAGGCATTGTTAATTATTCCCATCCTCAGATATTAAGAAAGCCAGATCACTTTTATTGAAAGAGTTACAAGGCTTAAATTGAGGATTCTCTACTGGCATTTTCAGGGGCCACTTGACAAATGACAGGACGTCAGGAGACACTTAATAAGCAGACATTTTTTATATTTATCAGAACATACATTAAATGAAATGTCTGTTTTCAACCTTTCGATGTTTGCTGTCCACACTCATCTTTGCCAAGAGGAAAGAGAGGCATGCAGGGGCGGCTGTAGGATTTGATGACATTCAGGTCTTAGCTGGGACTTCTGTTAGGGGGTCTGGGAAAATCTGCCCTGACACTTTTTTTTGTAAACAAGCTCTTTTTTTATGCACTTTTGCTTCATTGTGAATTAGAAGTCAAAGTCACCAGGTTTGACCCGTGGGCCCTCAAGTTGAGCATCATTGGCTTACATGTTGTATAAAATCATTTTTAAACAGATGAATAATATGTGTCTTTGCTTGTGTCCATTCTTTCTCAGGAGTGACATTCTTGTCAGGTGGCCAGTCTGAAGAAGAGGCCAGCATTAACCTTAACGCCATTAACAACTGCCCGCTCGCCAAGCCCTGGGCCCTGACCTTCTCCTACGGCCGCGCCCTGCAGGCCTCTGCCCTTAGCGCATGGAGAGGAGAGCTGAGCAACGAGAAGGCCGCCACCGAGGAGTTCATCAAGCGTGCTGAGGTCAGACAAAACTGCAAACAGACATCAGACAAGAGTAAAATAAAACAAAGCTCCTTCGTTCAGTATAGTTACATTTTTTTTGTCTCTCTTTCAGGCAAACGGTCTGGCCGCCCTCGGCAAGTACGAGTCCAGCGGGAGTGGTGCTGCTGCAGGAAAATCCCTTTATGTGGCTAACCACGCCTACTAAACATGTACCACACTCCGCTGTGGCCTAGTTATAGTCTTATATCTGCTCTGCTATTCCCCCTCACTCTTCCATCAATCACAGGCCTGCGCTGTCTACTGTACTTTAGAGTTATTCAGTTATTAAAATTACATGATTAGATATATGTATTTAAAAACATAATGTGAAACTACAGTGAACAGGCTTGTTTTATTTTTCTATTTAACCAAACAAATCAAATCTGCTTTTAGACAATTTGTGACTCAAGTGGAGTGTCAGAGATAGGAAGTCCGAGGCTGCAGAATTTAATCAGAAGATAACCAGTCAGTAGTAAATTCATGCCTATTCTCTGCTCCTGTCTCCCCCACATTATTAATCTTAAGCCACTCCCAAGCAGGGAGGTGTGTGTGTCGGTGTTTCGCTTCTGTCAGAACGCAGTGTCATCCTCAAAGCGTTGTACTAACATCCTAACTGACAAGTGGGACCAACCAATTATTAGCTGTATCAGTACATCCGTTACGTGACAAGCAGTGTCACAGTGTTGACTTTTCAGATTGAGTTGATGTTTTGAGCGACTGTCCAAAAGTGCGGAGGGCTTGTTGCACTCTCAGAAAGCCGTAGCACCAGCAGAGGTCGGTAGACACTCTGTAAGAAACCAGTACACACCAGGATCCATCCCTAACAGTTCATCCTAACCTTTCTGTTCACAAGCTTCTAATCACCACTAATCAGAGGAACATCTTGTGTGTCTATTCTCAGTATAACATTATCTTTAAATTACATACAGTAATTAATGTATTCAGTTGTGTGAAGGTGTCGATATTATGTGATGCTTGTGTGTCATTCCCCTTTCCTGATTCCCCCAGCGCACCCCACGATAACAGGAGATGGTTTCTATTGACATAATGTGGACCAATATGTGAGGTTAGCGATGGGGGAAACAGTCACTGCTGTGTTGGAATACTGTGATGTTTGTGATGTCAATATTGTTCTTGAAGCACTCGGTGTGTCAAATAGTGGAGAAAAATAAACTAAAACTTTAAAACCTAGCAGAGATCTCTGTGTGTGACATTATTGCTAATAGTCCTAATATGTCTATCATTTATCTTTGGATGCTATTTTATTCTGCGTTCCTGACACTTGAACAGTCATGCAGTAGTTCTCTTGTATCACATTATTTAGTTTAGCAGGCCGAGATCCTCCCCCCATGTTGTGTTCATCCAGCCAGTTTATTTACATTTAGTTAAATACAGTGTTGGCGGAAGTATTCGGATCCTTTGCTTTAGTAAAAACATCCTCGATTCCCTTGGGTCCTTAAAGGTCTGGTGTGTGGGGTTTAGTAGCATCTAGTGGTGAGGTTGCAGCACTAAAACTTCTCCTATGTGTCCAATGTGTAGAGCTACAGTGGCCAATGTGAAACACAAATATCTCCTATCTAGAGCCAGTGTTTGGTTTGTCCTTTCTGAGCTACTGTAGAAACAACATAACAGACACCATAGGAGACAACCTGTTATCATGCAGCCATAGATGAGAACATCTCTATATGTATATATAAAACAGCTCGTTCTAAGGTCATTTAGACACAATGATTTTTAGCTTAAACTGATCATAGATAAATGAAAACATAGTTATGAATATTATTTACCATTTATTTCAGCAGATGGCCCTTAATCCTACACACTGGGCCCTCAAAATTGACACGCACCAGGATCCATCCCTAACAGTTGTTGAAATGTCCTTGAATTTGATGTTTAAGAAGGTGTGGTTACCCTGACTATCAGCACCACACCGCTAAAGTACTTGAAGTAAAAGTCCTGCATTCAAAATGGTACTTAAGTGAAAATATGTAAGTATTATGAGCAAAATTAACTCAAAGTATCAAAAGTAAAATGACTCACTCTGCAGAAAAATGCCCCCCAGTGTTCACTATTACACCGACATATGTTGAATGAATTAATATTATAGTTTTAATAGTGTGCAAGTTGCCTTTTACTGCTGTAATTGTTTAAGGCTGTGCTATTCTTAAACTGTTTGAATACAATTGGGTAGTTTAATTAACAGAAATGCATCATATTGCATCATATTCTATAGGGTCATAACAACATCCTGTGAGAAGCATGTATCTCTAAAAAGCCAACTTTTTATGAGCTCAGAAAATCAGCCATGTTTTTAACTTTGTGTTGATGCATTTTCCAGCTGATCCAAGAGAGTTTAAAAAAAGTTCATTTAGTTTAATAAGTGGGAGAATTTCTTCAACCCACAAACATTCAGCAACAGTAACACAAGACAGCTAAATCTTGCATTAGTGGCTTGAAGGTCAGACCAGAAAGTCACCAGTATGGCCCCTGAGATCAGCTTAATAAATTTGGATGGGCAAAGTAAAAAAAGAATGCCACCACTGAGTTGCCTTTGAGCAATCCCCTTAGCTCCCCACTGCTCCAGTAAAGCTGCTCAATGTCAACAGAACACACTGTGGTTGTACTGGGCAACTGTTGCAGTGTTGTGTGAACCTGCTATCATTGCTGCACAGGGTGTCTCTGAAAATCACAGCCTTTTCCCCATAAAATCTCTCTGGATAATTAAAGTTAATAAATCAAAAAAGGATTACATTTTTATCTGATGCACTGATCTGATCCACTTTTGTTTGCATCAACGACAGTGATCAGAAATTAGCCTATATTTTGAATTGTTTATCTGTCAATCTCTTACAATAATTTATGAACTTCCTTCCCTCAGGTGTGTACACAAAGTGGACAAAATAATGAAAACCCTGCACAGAAGAGTGCAGACAAATATCATCAGAAAGAATAAAAATGTATGTGGTGTTAACGCTTAACAAAAAAATAAATAAATAAGAAAAAAAAAATAAGTTGACACACGGTTTCTACATTTCTGATCACACTGCATTTAAGGAAAAATCAGTGTTAATCTCTGCATTTTTGGAAATGTGTCGGCTAACATTTAAACCACCACATGGGGGCGCTGGTTACCAACTTCTCACAAAGTGTTTGTCCGTTTGATATTTTCACGGCGTGTCCCGGCGGTAACTGTCCGTCACTGGATCTCGAACCAACGTACTGTCTTCTCGCCTTCTCTGTGTCAGAAAGGAGAGACGGAAAGTTGTATATTACAATCTCTAGTTAAATGTGATGAAATTGTTGCCATATATCTGGACGGGGTGCGTTTGTTGTTTGTCACCGGCAAATCGCCTGCCAGTTTTCCGATCAATGGCGGTCATGTGACTTTCACTGCTTGTGTCCCAACAACAAACGCACTCCGTTCAGTTCATTGACAGAAATGGCTACCACGGAAGTGGGTGAGTAGAGTCATCATAACTGGATTTTTTATGAATTATTTTCCTCCTACAGAAACGGGCAGCGTTTGCAGCAGATTACACACATTTACAGCAGTTTGTTAGAGCATATTTAACGCGTACAACAGTCATAGCGACCCGAGCAGGAGACTGTTTCCCCAACACCCTCTGAAGCTAACAGCTAGCTAGCCGCACCAGCAGTTGCAGCAATGATGCTCTAACAAGCTTTCACTGTTTTATTGCTGCCTTATGTCTTTAGTGTTCATTATGTATGTTTTATTTTATAGTGAGCGGAAACATTAGAGTTATTAATTCCTCCAGACGGACTAAAACGTCATATTTTCCCCATATATTGTATTTTTCTAGCTTTAAAACTAAACCAGATTCTTGCTGCAATTTCCTGTGTTGACCAATTGATGTTGCCTCTGCCAGACTGTACATCTTTGCATTGTAATACTTTAACAAAGTCCTGAGTAGGTCTGTTATAGGTTATACAGCACCTAGCTTAGCCTGTTATGGAATAAACAAATATATGTAAACATAATTTAACCAATGATTAATCCTCTGCCATAGTGTGTGCACTTACAGGTAATGTGTAATAAACGTATATATATTGTATGCCATGATACAGGAACTATTTAACTTCAACTTCAGTTTGTCAGCTAGGTTGGCAGACTGTTAATGTGTAAAATACGAGACAGGAGTTCCTGTCATTGGTTAATCTAGTGACAAATCAAGGTATCCGTCACAACAATGTAAAACACATATAATATCCATTATTGCCATATAACAGTTCTCTGCATTGATCTGCAAAATTGCCCACTATGGCCTAACATAACCAGAGATAATACAGAGACAACAACCACAGTGTAAATGCCATGATGCCATGGCAAAACCTCTGACAGATTTGTCTTTCTTGTAATCCTATGAGCAGCTGTCTCAGAGAGTTTCTTGGACTTAAACTTGATCTCCACAGTTCCTGTTAACAGCCATTTCACGATTACATTACAAACTGAGGAAACAACTACCTGAAAACACTTTGCTATCTCCTTAAAGCTTCCTCCTGCTTTGTGGGCATCAATCATTTTAGTTTTCAGAGTTCTAGGCAGCTTTTCAGAGGAACCCATGGCTGCTGATTGACGGGACAAGGTTTCAGGAGTCAGAATATTTATAAGGCTTTGCCATTTGCATCACCTGGCCTTTCCTAACAATGATTGTGAACAAGCCATAGCCCTAACAAGCTAATTGTGGTCTGAGACAGTGGTAAAAGTTGTCTGATTGCATATTATTACATTTTTCAACTGCAAACTTTATCAACATCTGTTTTTATCTCATAAGATAGTTTTCACTCTGTTCATCTCACTTAACTAATTTTTATTGCAGCAACATGTATCTAATGGACTGAAAAAACAATTGATTTTTATTATTCTAGTCGGCTACCAAAAGTTTAATTTGTATTTGCAGAATTAATAGTTTCTATAATGAAAAACTGATACTTTGCACCCATGTATCGACAATATCGCCACTCAAAATATTGCAATACTATGCTGTTTTGATTTTTTTCCCCCACCCCTAGTATATATACGGTATGTGTATGTTATGCCTTGAAGCTAATCTGTCTCACTGTCTCTGTTTGTCTCTCAGAACGTAGACGTGGCCAGCTTGCTGCTCTGTCCATAGCAGCGGTGGTCATCATCGTAGGAGTCCCTCTGTGGTGGCGAACAACTGAAACATACCGCGCCTGGTTGCCTGTCAGTCAGATAAATGAATTGGCAGATCTGCAGGTGTGTTCATGCTTCTTGCTATTAATTACACATCCATTCTATCTTCCAGGTATAATACACAAATGTAACTTTATAAAAATGTCCCTCTCTTTATCTATTTTATTTTTTAGCTTCAGTTGAGTGCTGATGTGGAGGTTGTGTTTGCACGTGGAACGGTGACGCCAGAACAGCAGAAGAAGGTCCCACTGACACAGACACAAGATGAGGAGCATGCAGTAGATGGTGATTTATTTATGAACTCTGTCTATGATCTGCTGGTAACAAAATATGAAGACTGCAGGGTAATTATTGTCTCAAATTCTTTTGTTTCCAGAGGACACAACTTTGAGGTACAGGTACGAGACAAGGTACCGCACAGCTACAATCATGGAGGAGGATGCTCTGAACCAGCCCTCTGCTGCGGGTGAGATGTTGTCTGCCTGTCATATACAGCCTTCAGCCCAGTATTTTATTATCTTGGTGTAAGAACACAGGCAGTAATGTCTCTCTGTCTCTCATTCTTCTTCTTTAGAGGCAGATCTTTCTCTGCACACACTCAGTGAGAGTCCGTGTGGGTCTTTGGTTGTGTATGTGATCCCAGAGTCATCCTCACTTCTGCCTGAGGTTAAAACTCTCAGTTTTTTGATTGTCTAGATTCAGTTTTAAAGAGTATTGTTTGGCTACCGTTAACCCTTTCGTATTCTTTATGTCTTAAGTTTTTTTATATGTGTGTATGTGTTGATAGTCTAATTAAAAGTCTCTGTGTAGTTTAATGCTTTGGTGAATGTTGAAATGAGGTTTTCTGAGCTCATGGATCTCTGTGGAGTCAAGCAGCATATCTACTGAAAGGATATAATTAGTCAAATATATACTGTCATTACTGCTAAGAGTTGAACCAGTAACTGTCTAAACACAGTACTGGATAAGCAGAAGATAATACAATACCCAATACTGACCTGTATTTTCATTCCCCTCAGGATGTGGATGTGTATGTTGGTCAGCGACGGACAGCCCTGCTGCGTGTTGGTGCTCAGATGAGAGTGGGCAAGACAATAGATCAATTGCTGGCTCACCTGGAGCCTCGGATCAAGCAGGTGCTGCAGGTGATGTCCTTCAGCCACACCGACATCACTGCAGCCCTCAGCGACAGGGTCCGTCTCAGCCCTGGCAACAAAGAGAGCATCGCTGACAGTATGAGGGCCTTTAAATCCAGCCCAGGTTTGTTTCAGCACTGTCATAAAGTAGACTTGTTCCAGTTAATATATGCTTCAACTATATGAACACTGCTTGTTCTTATCTTCTCTTTAGGTTATGAGATAACATTCAGTCTGCTGAACCCAGACCCAAAGTCACACCGGCTATACTGGGACGTAGAGGGAGCTGTGCAGACCTACATCCAACCTTTGCTTACAAAACTGGCCCCTGTGGCCAACTTTAGCATTGACTCTCAGGTACAGTGAGTGCAAGTGAGTGAATGTGCACAATGACAAGATGTGCAGCTACTATATTTTGATAAACATATTTCCCTTACAGACCCTGTACTATGCCATGCTTGGTGTCAACCCACGCTTTGACAGCAGCCGCAGCGCCTACATACTCAACTCTGACAGCCTCGCACATGTCATCAACCCTGTGGAGGCTAGACTGGGTAAAAAAAAAACAACACACACACACACTGAAGGTTTATCATGGTTGCCAAAAGCAGAAATGTGGTGGAGTTTGTTCCGGTGTGTTTATATCTGTATCTTTTTGTATTTGAATTTTAGGCTCAAATGCTGCATCTTCCAACCCGGTGTTGAATTTTCTTCTGTACGTCCCAGATGCCCACCATTCACCCCTTTACATTCATGACCACAGGAAACAGGAAGTGCCGTCTAATGCGTTTCACTCCCCGCGTTGGGGTGGCATCATGGTAAGATAATAAAGAGCAATGCTGGGTGACAGTAGTGTAAATACTGCGAATGGTTATAACTGATTATAAGTGAATATGTTCTGTTAATACTTTGTTAGCTATGCATTGTTAGTGATTTTACACTCTTATTTGTTGTCTTTAATGTCTTATCCATGTCTTCTTAGGTGTATAATGTTAATGGTTTCTATGGACAAGAGGCCGTGTTCCCCGTTGACATCAGCATCAACATGGCCAAAGTCATGGGAGTCTTCCTCGCACAGCTTCGGTAAGTGGACGCCTACAGTATGACGGATATTGGTTTTCCTGTAGACAAAAGGTAACTCTCCTTCACCATGCCTGTCAGACTGTTGCTGGGAGTGCAGTCGTCCACTCCTCCCCCTGGCTTCATAGTGGCACCATGTGGCAGTGCAGGACTAGCTGATTGGGAGCTGGACCGTCTCATGTGGAGTCGGAGTGTAGAAAATGTCGCAACAGCAACCACCACCATCACCTCACTGGCACAGCTACTGGACCAGATAGGAAACATTGTTATCAACGACAACATTGCTGAACAGGTAAGACGCAGCTGCATCGATCAGTAGGTTTGTGTGTATTTGTGAGCAGATATGAGTGTGTATAAAAGGTATACTTACTAACTAACACGTCAGGCTGAAAGAGTGAATGAATGAAGGAATTACAGTACCTAATTCGATATGTAGACTCTAAACAAAGTGTATTATGCCACTCTCTTTCCCATAATTGCACTGGTTGTGTCCAACCTGCGATTGTCATTGCTGCCCCTCAGGTGTCCAGTGCCGTCACATCTCTGCAGCTGGCTGTGGCCGAGCTGGAGGCGGGGAACCTCGGCTTTGCTCTGCAGTACAGTAAAGAGGCCATCTTGGCATCAGAGAGGGCGTTCTTTGACCCTTCACTCCTCCACCTCCTCTACTTTCCCGACGACCAGAAGTTTGCCATCTACATACCACTCTTCCTGCCCATGTGTGTGCCCATTCTGCTGTCACTGCTCAAAATAGTGTCTGAGGCCAGACAGAGACGCAGAGAGAAGCAAGCCAAGAAGGACTGAGAAACACCGATGTGACAACAACAGCAAAAAACATGAACAAATGGTTTTATTGGTGGCCTTGGCATTTAGGCCCAAAGGTATGCATGAAGAGAAACTCATTGGCAGCATTGGGGTGTGGAATTGCAGTCATGTATGATTTTTATTGTTTGATGCCAGGAATTGTGTTTATTGTAAGATTTTAATGAACGGCTAGCGTGGAGGTGTGACACTGTATACTGGAAAGCTTGAATTGTTGTAAATGTGAACAAGTTTTATATTTGAATTTCACTTTCTATTCTAAGTTATTAACAAATAAAGACTTAAATTTTAACTCGTGTTTTTGCGCTTTAATTAGCAAGAGAATAAGAATAATCTGATTTATATAAAGTTGAGCAGGCACTCCTAAAGCAACTTACACCAATTTTGTCTAAGTTGAGGCTGAAAGAAGTAAACTAACTAAATAACATTAACATAAGGTCCACTTAATATATTTTTTCACAGCATTGCATCTTGCTGTCTTCATCAGTTTGTGATTCAGAGGTTTTTTAATTGTTTGTCTTGCTAGTCCAATGCATTTGTGTTTGTACTACAGCAGGGGTCATTGACCGATCCTGAATGTGACATGAGCAAGTCGGCAATGCATCCTCAGTGATATATTCACTTTGTATTTTCATATATTTTTTTTAAATGTGAAAAGGGCCAAGAAAAGATACAGACTGTTGACAAAACAGTCTCACCTCAAGCCTCATTTTGTAACTGCTTTTAATTGAATATGTGGAGGACATTGCCTGCACACACTAAGGAAATAAACATGAAGCAAATGATGGGTTTGAAGACAAATAAAATATTTACAGTAAATTCAATTTTGTACGTACAGAAGACAAAAAAAGCTGTTTCTCTCTCAGAATAAGTCAGTATAATTTACATTTACAGCAAAACAGTTTTACAGGACAGGTTCTCTACTGCTTACATGAGGTCACCGACTTATCCCAAACGGCACATAATACAAGTTTAACTGAAAAAGAAATTGGCTATTACAGCAAAGACATCTTTCACTGGTGATGAGAATGTCCCTGACACTGGGGCCTATTAATAGCTCCTGAAAAATGAGGTCAGAATCCACGCTCTGACCAGTAACCAAGGGCGTTAATTTCAGCACTGGGGGGGACGTTTGGAGTTTGGTTGTCCTCCGCCAGAAAACTTTGACCATTAAATAATTCTGGGCACAGACCCAGGGGCAGAAAGTGTTAGGCCCTCCCTGGCCTTCATCTGCAAAATGTTAATCAGATTCCTATGTACCGACTAGGAAGAGACTCGAGAAGACAAAAAAAGATGCAAAGGAACTGCAGAAATGGGAAAAACAGCCATAAAGAGACATAAAACCACAAAGAGTTGCATAACAACTACAAAACGACGCAAAAGAACAAAAAATGAGGCAGAACCACTACAAAGTCTGTGTGACTTGCCGCTGTGTTGCAGAGATAGTGGGGCCTCATGCATTTCTGTGCCCAGCTGCCCACCGTCTCATAATCAACACATGCTTTCCTGTAGTCTGCTGAATTTTTATGCAACACTCTATACTTTTTCTGCATCAATTTAAAGTGTAAATGTCTTTTTTTTTCATAATAAAAGTCCTCTCCGTCTTTTATGTTTTTATTAGGGGAGACAAACGTATGTTCTAAATATTGGGATGGACATGTCCCCTGTGTCCCCACCTAATCTACACCTATGACAGCACACATGTAAATCATGCTGATTATCAGTAAAAAGAATGACGGACACAGCATTAAATGATAACTATTGATGTTTATTTCTGTTTTTTACTCTTCCATATCACATAGTTTTCACTGGGTACTGTTCTTTACTTTTCAGAGGAGGGTGGTGGCTTGGATGGGACTTGTTATTATTATTATTTCATTTTGACCCACCCTGAAGCTACAAGTATGTTTCTGTGAGCCTCCCTGAGTGACTGTCAGAAAATGTATGACCCTCCCTCCACCATAAATTAGTTATTAGATTTTTAAAACTTACCCTTTCATTTTTGAAATTCAAAAATTGAAGACAGAATCCTCCTGCAAATGGTTTATTTTTGGCCAAATTTTAGACGTAGAATAAATTGATTTAGATGAAATATCACTATTTTAAGATCAGATTTATTGCGGGGGTTTTTATGACATAAGCATCCACATGATGTGTCCGAGGACCATCAGATGTTTGGAAGTTCAATGATTATTTATGATTTTACTGTTTCAGGCTAATGATAAATGGTGTAATTTACGTGGTTTTTAAAGAAAACATGCCTTCCAAACCGGCCCGCATGTTGCCTCAACCAAAATAAAAAACACAAGTCCCTTCCCAGTGCTGAAAAATGATTTGACATGCCTCCCCTTTTTGCACCACCACCTCTCCTCCATAAGTAACAAACAGTCCCTCAGCAGATATTTCCATCGTTGTTTTGCAATGAAGAAGCTAAAATTTACTTTTTTGTACGGTTTGCAGGTCATTTGTTATGACAGAAAGCTCCACAACAGCTCTTGAATGGACCTTGATGTGAGACTGTTTTGTAAACTTCTGTTTCCAAGACTAAATGAACTTTTCAGCTCCAACTAACATATACTGTAGGGTGTTATTCACACTCAGTGCAGTAGGTGGCGGTGTGCGCACCTTTAAAAGTTGTGATCCACTCCGTCGCACCACAGAAGAAGAATACGACGCGGTAGTTGTACGGAGCTGCCGCTTACAACTTTTACTCTTGATCGTTTTGATATTAACCTGAAGGTTTTCAGCTGTAAAATTAGCTAAGTAATTAACGAGAAAATCCCCGACAGTATCTTATATTCCGCGAGCAACCAACGCGTCACTCCGTCGCTTCTTCGGTCGGAGGAAATCTGTTTAGCCCGCTTGCTAACTTCCTTAGCTAACTGTTATTGTTAGCTTGCTTATGCTAACATGTCAGGCGGCGGCGGTGTAGTTCGGGGACCAGCAGGGAGTAACGACTGTCGTATTTACGTGGGGAATCTCCCTCCGGACATCCGCTCACAGGACGTCGAAGACCTGTTTTACAAATATGGACCCATTCGGGATATTGATCTGAAAAACCGAAGAGGAGGGCCACCATTTGCCTTCGTGCAGTTCGACGACCCGAGGTGAGCTGCCGTGTCTCAACGTTGACGTTCACTTGTGCTATCTTACACCCTAGTCTGTTTCCAGAAGATGGATATGCACTCATATAAATAGGCACACACAATAAAATATGTTGTGTTGCTGCACTATTCTTGAATTCGTGAATATAAACAGAATGCAGTGTTTTGTAAAAGCTTCGTGACCTGTAGGCAGCTGAAGTCACTTTAAAGGCAAGATATTTCACGTTCAAGCTGATAAACTGGTTTTCTAAATATACACTCATTCTGAATTTGATGCCTGCAACACGTTATAAGGAAGCTGGACCGGTTGAAGCCATGCTCTTGTAACACGTGCAGAATGTGTCTTGGTATTGTAAATTTGAATTAAGCAGTGCAGCCCCTGAAAAAGACATCGTCTGGATGGCGGTATATGTTGCTCCAAAACTCATATGTGCCTCTAAGCATTAATAGTGCCTTCACAGATCAGCAAGCTACCCATGATGCCATGGGTACTCTCTCATACCATTACAGATGCTGGCTTTGAGCTTTGGGCTGGTAACAATCTGGATGGTCTTTTGTCCCAGAGGACACATCGTCCATGATTTCCAAAAAACAATTCCAGGCCAATGTAGCAATATCCTTTATACAGTCCTGTTGGTTTTTTCAATGCAGTGCTGCCTGAAGGGTCAAAGGTCTTTGCATATAATGTTGATTATCGGCCTTGCCCATATGTGCAGAGATTTAAAAAAAAAAAAAATCCTTGCCTTGAGAATTGTTGTTTTTAAACTGCTGGACACTTTGCCCACACAGCCCTTTGTCCTTGTCAGCGTCCTTGCTTGTGAACAACTGAGCCTTTCCAGGATGCTTCTCTCAAACTCAGTCATGATATTATAATTTGTTACCAGTTAACCTATTTACACATGGGATGTTCCAGCCCAGTCTTTTGTTGCTCCTGTCCTAACTTTTTTTGGTGTTGGCAGGCATCAAATTCATAATAAGTGTATATTTAGATAAGGCACAAATGAATGAATGAAGGTCAGAAAAGATTTGCAAATCACTGCATTCTGTTTTTCAGCTTCCCAACTTTTTTGGCATTTGAGTTTGAAATGTTTTGCTATTCTGTATCACCATACTTTACCTGAAACGATGTCTCAGATCCTCTATTATATAATAATGTACCATATTATACTATTATGTCAGTTTATTTATGTCACTTTACTTAACACACCATTACTGACAGTCACTTTACCACGTCATTTGTCTCCAAATGCTTTCGATTTTGATTCTGTTTTTGATTATATACTTTTTATAGCCTATTTTATCTGTTTATTTTTCTGTCCTTGTACTGCTGCAACAACCAAGTTTCAATAATTCAATAAAGGTGTATCTTATTTTATCGTCTATTGATACATTTACATGTCATTTTTCAGGAAGTAGTTTGTGATGCTATTGAATCGTGTTATATTATATTGAGAGAGGTGTTTCTAATATTTAGGCTGCCCTCATCCAGAGCTGTTGTAGACTGTAGTTAGTTTTATCCAGGTACTATGGTGTGTCTTACAAACCATTCTGTGAGTTTAAGTTGGGTAGCACCCAACCAGCATGTGGTTTTTAAGAACAGGTTCTTAAAAACCACATGCTGTGCTGCCTGTAACCTGGCCAACCAGTTTGTTCATAAAACCACAGGACGACGGGTATAATTTAGAACTGCAATTATAGATTAGTTAACTAGTAACGCTCTGTATGAGTGTTTTTTAATTTGGCTGATGTGAAATTTGATGATTGCTAACTGTTGGATTTCAGGGACTCTGAGGATGCTGTCAGTGGGCGTGATGGTTACGACTACGATGGTTACCGCCTGCGTGTTGAGTTTCCTAGAAGTGGACGTGGAGGTGGTGGTGGTGGAGGTGGACCAATGGGCCCCCAGAGGGGAAGGCATGGTCCCCCCTCCCGACGCTCGGAATACAGGGTGCTTGTGTCAGGTGGGTGATGTGTTCCTCACTCTGCAGGTTTTGCTTATCTCTTTTATCTAAGATGTGTTTCTGAGTCTTGAACCACCTTTTCCTGTCAGGTCTTCCTTCCAGTGGAAGCTGGCAGGACCTGAAGGATCACATGCGAGAGGCAGGTGATGTATGTTACGCTGATGTGTACCGTGATGGCACCGGAGTGGTGGAGTTTGTACGCAAAGAAGACATGACCTACGCTGTCCGTCAGTTGAATAACACCAAGTTTCGCTCTCATGAGGTACGTACAGGGTTACAGCTTCAGGCTAACTTAGTAAGGAATGGCTGTGGGACTACAGTTTGGAATTGAAATGTTTCTCAGATGAAGAAAGAGGGAGTGAAGGTGAAAATGACCAGGCAGTAAGTAAAGTTTGAATGCTTATGTGATGTTGCTTTGCATCATAATTCTGGCTATACTTGTTATCCATGATGGAGTGAATTTGACAGTGATGGTAGCATGCTAAGAATAAGCTGTAATGATCATAATACTTTGGGCCAAACAAACATCCATATATAGTAAAGCTGTAACAGTTTGTGTTTTCATACTGAATCATCACGGATGGGGGTGACGGTTCGGTGCACAAAGCCATATGCAAAATACACAGTATGCACATTGCTGCACATGATGTGGTACAAAAGCTCACCCGGTTCCACCTGGAAACCTTTATCTGTATGCCGTTAGCAACATTTGCTTAAGTTAGTATAACAAGCAGATAGGCGTGTGAGTCAGTCACGCTATGAGAAGCGCAAACTAAACACTGGCAAAAAAATACTCTCTGCAGGTTCCCAGTCAGCTTCAGCAGCACAGAGAGTTGAGCCCAACTCCTTATTCCTGCTGCCCTCAAGCAGTTTAATTTCACTTTCATTGCATAAGAGTTACTTTTCAGTTTTAAAGTCTAGTGTGACCTGTTGCCTTTTGGGGAAGTGTTCATATAGTGTAATATAGAAGTTTTTAAAACTTGGGCTTGGGCTTTTGAACTGGGCTTTAAAGATGATGTCCAATTTGGGATTTGATGTGGCTAATGAACATCTTTGCATGCGTGCACTGCCACTTATCAAGCCAAGGATATGGACCAAAGCACAGGTCCATGTGCTACTTCAGCAACTGCATCTGTAAACATATTAAATGTACAGATGCAGTTTTAAGCTCTGATATGATTCCCCTAACATTTATTGTGACTGCAGTTATTTTCTTCCTCTGTCTACCTGAGTCTCATGCAGCAACTTAAACATGGTAATGGATGCTTAATTGTGTGTATTTGTGTGTGTGTGTGTGTGTGTGTGTGTGTGTGTGTGTGTGTGTGTGTGTGTTTAGGGAGAGACAGCCTACATCCGTGTGAAGGTGGACGGTCCTCGCAGCCCCAGCTATGGTCGTTCCCGCTCTCGTAGCCGCAGTCGCAGCCGAAGTCGCAGCCGTAGCAGAAGCAAGAGTGGGTCACGTCGCAGAAGAGGGTCTCCACGTTACTCTCCTCGGCGCTCCCGTTCCCGCTCCCGCTCCCGCACCTAGATCCATCTTAGCTAATGGTGTGCTGCAGAGCCGGAGAGGACATCTTCACTTCACTCAACAAATCCTGTATACTCACCACGGATCACCTCATGTTACCTGTTTACACTGTCTTATGTGTTACCTGTTCCCCCACTTTTTGTTGCATTTTTCTTTTTTTTTTTAGTTTTCATTTTTGTACACGGCCTGCTTGTTTTTCCCTTTTCCCCTTCTCATCAACATCAGTTTTCTGCCAACCATCCCCCACCCCTCTCTGTACTTTTCTTCTGCTTGTCCTTGTTGTACACTTTATGTTTTGTTTCCTTTGGAAAGATTTTGCTTCTTTTAAGCATATACTACTGTCCTTTGACCTTCTTGTGTGTCTCTCTGTAGAGTTCAGAGGAACAGGATAGGATGGGGAACAGAGGAAACATTTCATATTAAGATAAACAGGAGGAGGAGTCAAATATGGCACCAATGGTATGATGGCTGTGCCTTGTCAATTTTAAAATCTGCATTATGAGGCTGTTCAGTTTTTTTTACATACACTTGACCGTAGAGTGCCGTTATTGAATGTTTTCAGTTGTTACAAGTTGTGTTTACCAGTTTGTATTCAGAGACCCAAAGCTCGTGTTTTTTTTTGCTTTTGTTTGTCTTTAAGTCTCCAAAGTAAATCTTAAGTTTTTTTGGGACTGATTGTAGAGAGTGTTCCCTGATTTTCTCAAAGTAAACTCCCTGGTAGATGCATTTGTTGACATTTTATTTTAGTATTTTTTGAAGGTGTGTTTCTAACTTGCCTCCTTCTCTTTGGTTCTGCTGGTATTCTGAAGGTTTGGACTGGGCACATTGTCCCCCCATTCCGGAGCCGGATCAGGATTCAGGATGAGATCAGGATTAGGATTAGGCTTCAGGATGGATACATGGATCAGGAGCATGGGAGCATTTTACCGGGAGAGGATCCTGACCCCCGGCCCTGTCCACATAACCCCATCAAACTGGAAATAGTGAAATATCCAACCTAATTGGCTTTCATATAATCTAAATTTTTTTTCCATTTCGCGTGGAACCTCAGAGACACAATCGCTGACGACACTGTGACGAGCGATTATTTTTCAGGTTTTTGTTTTTCAAAATTGTAAAAAAAAAAAAAAGAAAAAAAGAAGAGCAAAGCTCCACTCAAAACCAGGAGGAGGGCTGGGAGGTGCAGGATGGATCCACACGCTTAAGGAGAGTGGTAAATAGTGGGCGGCCATTAACAGCGGAGGAGGGAGGGAGGAGGGAGGACTGGGATGCGACAAGGGAATGTGACATAATGTGGTTTGTATCTTTTTCATAGGTCAGTCTTTTGCTGCAGAGGATTTCAGATTTTCTTAAGTATAATCTCCAGTATCCTAAAGCTTTATTCTCTTTTAATAAAACGTTCAGTAACATGACTTACGTGTCGGTGTTTTTCTTCCTCTGAATGTCTGATACCACAGAGGGTTGGGCACAAAAATACATGGAGACATCCACAACACATGCAGCTGTGTTTGGGGTAGTCGTAAGTAATACCAATTGTTTCTGGAGGACTTGATGCCTGATAATGTTTGGTGTGTTGTTTTATTTTTTCTAACAGTATTTTTATTGGCAATTTAATAAAGATATACAGGGTATTAATTGGCAAACACATAAACAGTAAGGACAAAAAGACAACCTCACCCATCAACACAAGAACAAACAGACCAATCAAAGGAAATCCAATAAAGAAGAAAAAAAGAAATGAATAAAATGATTGCCAGGTGGCGAAGAAGCATGCAGTTTATTCTTTGACAAAACAGATTTTCTCCAGTTGTAAATGATAGATGACGTCCTTAATCCAACGTCCATAAGTTGGAGAAGAGTCCGTCCATTTACACAGGATGATCCTTCTGGCCAGAATTAAGCAGAGATAGTGTCCCCTTCGGCTCTGCTTAAGTTAACATCTAGAGAAGTTACTCCAAATACACAAAGACATAGATGGGGTGACCAGCTGTCCAAACATTGTTCGAAAAAGTTTAAAATATTAAATCCCAGAAATTGTGTGCTGTTTTTATGACCGTGCCAACAGTAGCAGAACCTGGAGTAATTTTGTTTTCAGGCTGTACATCCCATTCTCGTGAACGCAGTATGTCAAAAATGGCTTGAGGGAATCCCTTAACAGTTGGCACAAAGAGTCACTTGGACTTAACGATGAACTAAGTAAAATTTTGTATTCAAAGGCCAAGGTCATTGTGATCTTGTCTGTCATTCTCCTGAACATGATAACTCAAGAACACCTTGAGGGAGTTTCTTCCAATGTGGCACAAACCTCCACTTGGGCTCAATGATGAGCTGATCTGATTTTTGTGATCAAATGTCGACGTCACTGTGTCTTCTTAAAACATATTTTTGGCCATAACTCAAGAATTCATACGTTAATTATGACAAAATTTGACAAAAGACATTGTATATCTAAAAGGTCAATGGTCAACTTCACTATGACATCATAATGTTCTGCAAAAACACTTCTGGCCGTCATTCAGTGTCGTAACTCAGGAACAGAAGAGGAGATATTTGGTACTGAATTGGTGACCTTAATCTTGGATGTCCTCCTTGAATCTGATTGTAGAGCATCGTTGTTTTAGGATTTGTAGCTTCTTAACAGCAACATACATATTTAAAGCACTGTCACTATCAGGGCAACATTTGAGTGGACAGACGATGTAAACTGTAACTGCACCTTGACTGGTTTGCAGAGGCATACTGCCACATGGTGGTCATTCTAGTTTGTAACTTTTCTACCAGGACAAAGTGAAGTGTAGCTAAGCAGGTGTGGTTTGCCATTGCTCTTACAACATTAGGTCATGTTTTATAAGATCACTGTGTCTTTTATATGTGGAATCTAAATATGTAAAGTACTTACTAACTCCAGCAATCATATTACTGCAGTGGAGTAAAAAGTGGAATATTTGCCTCTGATTACAGGTGAAGTTTAAAATAAAGTTTCTCTAAATAGGATTTAGGTATAGTGTTGGATTAGTTAGTTAAATCCCACCAATTAACATAAATAACTTTTTAAAAATGTACTTAATAAGTAATTTTTGACAGCAACATGCTATTTGCTTGAATCAAACCAGTAAGAACAGACTACTATATGATTGACTTTTTCTTTTTAATTGTCTTGAAAATGTTTCATCTAGTACACTGGTGTAAAGTTACCTTGTATCTCCTGAATTCTCTTAATTAAACACATGGCTGATATAAATATTAACATCAAAATTGAACAGTAGTATTTGACAGCACAGTTTTACATGACTGCAGCAGGAACTGGAACAGAGAAAAAGGACAACAGGAGGTTCATTTTAAGAAACAGGAGGAGGAGCAGTCAAATCTGAAGAATCAGAACAGAAATCTGCATAAAATAAAGCTTTAGTTAACTTTTTAATCTTAGTACACACTTGACAATAGCTCCATATTGTTTCTGAATTGTCGTGAAGATCCTCCTTTGTTACTCTCTACTCTACACTGAACATTTTTTT